>NW_023494805.1:4616542-4839042 GCF_904425465.1 Colossoma macropomum
ATGTAGATAATTTCGTGCAATGTAAATTCAAAGAGTCATTTTTTTTTAGTGTATTGGGAATGTCTGTCTTTGACTCTTTGACTTTAATAAGATCAGTGTCTCTCAGTCACAGTTTATTACAGCACTGTCTTCAGCATCTCCATCTAGAGCTGCTGGACTTTTGGTGGGATACATGAAACAAAAACCAGCTTTAGAAATTAATCACATTATAATAACTGTAGAGAGTCAATCAACACAACCAGCAGTGATGAATCAGATGGTGTGAAAGTGCAGTGAGGTCTGGATGTGAGTGTGCAGTGCTGCACCCTGACCTGCTGGACTGAGTGTTTCTCTGCTCTATCAGACTCATTTGGAGCTGCTGAAGTGCTGAGTGAAGAGCTGCTGGTTAATCAGGTGAGTTAGATCAGAAAAACACTACAGTCTAAAGCTCTGCTGCTCTGATTAGACTCACCTGCTCGGCTCTCTCTGTGGACTCTCAGCTCTTCTCTCACACCTTCATTAGACTCTGTTAAAGTCTGTTCATTCATCTTCTTTCTCTCCTCTCTCGTTCTTCCTCTCCTCTGCTGAGACTGTCCCCCATTTTCCTCCATCATCAGGTGCTGATCTTCTCACAGCTCTGATCTTCAGCAGGTCCGACTCAGAGCAGATACTGAGAAACTCTCTGCTGCTGAAAATTCACCGCTGTCTCCAAATACAGTGTTTTAAACGGGAGGCGCATTTTTCGCTGCGCGCAGCTGATCTTTACACGGCAGCGACCAGAGATCTGTGTGGGGAAAATTCACCAGCTCTGCTTATATATGAATGACACAAGATCACGTGTCACTGGAGGAAAACACTAGTAGCTGTAGACACCTCCCCCTGAATCTCTTTCTGTATTGTCTTTTATTATCGTGTGCACATTTCGTAATCCTTGATTGGTTGCCTGTTTCGCTTTACTGACCTCGCTTGTTTTTGCCTTCGATTTAGCCTGTCCCCTATTAACTAATACATATGTAAGAAGTCCCCTAATATAATAATATTATATTGTATATATTTTTACTAACACATATAGATTTAACTATTAAACATTTAGCTTCTTTACTTTGAGCTGCTTGCAACTCCATACATTATCATACAGCCTAAATAAGATTAATATTCACATTAAAGAAACACTGTAGATGTGATATAATGTAGTCATAGTGATTGAAGACGACTTCAGGAAGCAGGACTGAATGTCCACAAGGCCTTTTATTAGCCCACCACTCATCAGAGGGCAACATGATGACACCACAAGAATTAACAGGAACAAAAAATAGGGAATTTGAATTCAGACGGCAGTATTGGTGAAAAGTTTCACCCTTAACCTTCTTCTGTAGATCTGAGGTCACTCAGAGCGTGTTTCATCTTGCCTGTACATCAGTGAGTCTTTTTGTGCTCCAGAATTCCTGCCTGAACTCTACACTGATCTATTTCCACCCTCACACTGTGGAGGAGCTCTTAGCTTATTCCCTTTCATTTAGACGTTTAGTAAAATACAGATTATTTACTTCATCAATACACTAATAGAGGAAAACATTAATATTTACATTAGATGTTTTTTCTTACAGGTACTGTGTCTTTACATATACATTGTTTAAAGTGTATTCTGTAAAAATGTAGCCCACTGTGTTGTTCAACCTGCCCTTCCAAGACATGAACACAGACTTGTGAATGAGGTTCAGTTTATTCTGTAAGGATTGTGACAACAATATGAAGCTTCACTCATAATTTGGTCAGTTTATCTGTTCACAGATATACTTACTATTAATAATATGAGATATTATTAATTCCATTCCAGCAAACTGCATTCAGCATTAGAATCTACAGTATACTTGTGAATATGCAGCACTCCTCCAATAGTTTATATTAGTTTATATCAGTAAAACTGGAGTCATAAACACATCTAAGCTGGAAGGGACCCACCAGGATACACAGTATTACCGAATCTGGACACACAAAAGGAACGATAATCCACAGCTACTGAAAAAAGGCAGTAAACACAGGATAAACAAACAAGCAGGAAAGTGAACTGAAACTGAGACAAAAATATTTTTACTGGTCCAGAAGGATACTTTTTTTTTTATAAAAATTGCTTCAACAGCAGCATCACATTAAACTGTCAAAGTAGTAATAAATAAAAAAAACAGTACAATGAAGAAAATAGAAGTAAAAAAATAATGATGCTTAAAGAGGCCCTGGTGGCTTGATCAGGGGGACACTGTATCGTATCGTATTGAGTTTGCCTATTGTACAGCTGTACAGTGTGTATGGCTAGTCAGGGAGTGTGTATGACTAGTCAGGGAGTGTGCATGGCTAGTCAGAGAGTGTGTATGACTAGTCAGGGAGTGTGTATGGATAGTCAGGGAGTGTGTATGGCTAGTCACGGAGTGTGTATGACTAGTCAGAGAGTGTGTATGACTAGTCAGAGAGTGTGCATGGCTAGTCAGGGAGTGTGTATGGCTAGTCAGGGAGTGTGTATGACTAGTCAGGGAGTGCCTATGGCTAGTCAGAGAGTGTGTATGGCTAGTCAGGGAGTGCCTATGGATAGTCAGGGAGTGTATGGCTAGTCAGGGAGTGTGTATGGATAGTCAGGGAGTGTGTATGACTAGTCAGGGAGTGTGTATGGCTAGTCAGGGAGTGTGTATGGCTAGTAAGAGAGTGTGTATGGCTAGTCAGGGAGTGTGTATGGATAGTCAGGGAGTGTGTATGGATAGTCAGGGAGTGTATGGCTAGTCAGGGAGTGTGTATGGCTAGTCAGGGAGTGTGTATGGCTAGTCAGGGAGTGTATGCTAGTCAGGGAGTGTGTATGGCTAGTCAGGGAGTGTGTATGGATAGTCAGGGAGTGTGTATGGATAGTCAGGGAGTGTATGGCTAGTCAGGGAGTGTGTATGGCTAGTCAGGGAGTGTGTATGGCTAGTCAGGGAGTGTATGGCTAGTCAGGGAGTGTGTATGGCTAGTCAGGGAGTGTGTATGGATAGTCAGGGAGTGTATGGCTAGTCAGGGAGTGTGTATGGCTAGTCAGGGAGTGTGCATGGCTAGTCAGGGAGTGTGTATGGCTAGTCAGAGAGTGTGTATGGCTAGTCAGAGAGTGTGTATGGCTAGTCAGGAGTGTGTATGGCTAGTCAGAGAGTGTGTATGGATAGTCAGGGAGTGTGCATGGCTAGTCAGGGAGTGTGTATGGCTAGTCAGGGAGTGTGTATGGATAGTCAGGGAGTGTATGGCTAGTCAGAGAGTGTGTATGGCTAGTCAGGGAGTGTATGGATAGTCAGGGAGTGTATGGCTAGTCAGGGAGTGTGTATGGCTAGTCAGGGAGTGTGTATGGCTAGTCAGGGAGTGTGTATGGATAGTCAGGGAGTGTGCATGGCTAGTCAGGGAGTGTGTATGGTTAGTCAGGGAGTTTGCATGACTAGTCAGGGAGTGTGTATGGATAGTCAGGGAGTGTATGGCTAGTCAGGGAGTGTGTATGGCTAGTCAGGGAGTGTGTATGGATAGTCAGGGAGTGTATGGCTAGTCAGGGAGTGTGTATGGCTAGTCAGGGAGTGTATGGCTAGTCAGGGAGTGTGTATGGCTAGTCAGGGAGTGTGTATGGCTAGTCAGGGAGTGTGTATGGATAGTCAGGGAGTGTATGGCTAGTCAGGGAGTGTGTATGGCTAGTCAGGGAGTGTGTATGGCTAGTCAGGGAGTGTGCATGGCTAGTCAGGGAGTGTGTATGGCTAGTCAGAGAGTGTGTATGGTTAGTCAGGGAGTTTGCATGACTAGTCAGGGAGTGTATGGCTAGTCAGGGAGTGTGTATGGCTAGTCAGGGAGTGTGTATGGCTAGTCAGGGAGTGTGTATGGCTAGTCAGGGAGGTTTGTATACTGTCTTTTATTTCTTATTGTTTGTATGTAGGGTAGGTAGAATGTGTCATAAAGTGTGGGTTTGTTTGTTGTTTTGGCCTGGGCCATTCCTGACGTTGTTGCCGGTGTGAGAATCCACTGTTTGTGACTCATATCAGTCACAATAATACAGTCTTTGAACTTAATAGTTACGTCTGGTGTTTCTTCTCCTCACCCACATCACATTTAAAAATCACTCTATTTACTATTGTACAGTAAATCTAAAGCAATGTGTACATTGGTGTGCACTGTAAATAGTGGGTCGTCAGATCTACTTAAAAATACTTTAGTAAATGAACTAGTTTTATTCAGTCTAAATAAATACTTTGAACAAACGATTCTTTCAATCAAAGTACTATTTTGAGTTGAATAAAACCAGTTCAATTGCTTGTTACCACATGGAGTCATTTTTAAGTAGATCTGACGACCCACTATTTACAGTGTATGAAATACTTAGCAGGTTTCACTTCAATCTCACGGAACTTTGAGACCGAAGAGGAATCAGAGTAATACTGTCATCTGGTGCTAACCACCAACCCATCTGACCTCATGACTAAATTTAACCAACTCTTCTAGCCTTTGAACTTGTAGACACAGCTTGTATCAGCAAAACTGGACTTATGAGCACATAAATAAAATAATATAATACAAACTACAATCCAAATTACCTGCAATGAACATGTAATGCAACATACACATAACAGCATTACAGAATCAGGACACTCAAAATTAACCATAATCTACTGAAAAAGCCAGAAAACACAAGACAAATAAGAGGAAACTGAACTCAGACAGAAACATTTTAATTGGTCCAGAAAGATCTTTTTTCCTAAGTTGCTTCTGCAGCAGCATCACATTTGACTGATATAGCAATAATACATACATTAAACAGTGAAATAAAGAATAGAAAAATACAAAAAAGAAAAAATGAACACAGTGAACATTTTATGTGATTTTTATACAAAATGCACTTTCACAGATTACAGAAATATATTCAATTAAATATAAAAATATAAAAAGAAAGGAAAATAAAGTACTGGTGAAACTGAATATTTACATGGACTGAATTCATAAATAATACTGACCTTTTCAGTGTGATCAGTTTGAACAATATGTACAGAATACAATAACTACGGTGTAATAGAAATAAATTATCATGCATCTGCGACTCAGCAAGGCTGATATTTGTGATATTCGTGATATTTGTTGATACCTAGAGATAAAGTAACAGAATTAAACACAGCACACTGCAATACTTAATGTCAGACTTTTGAGGCCTCTTTTCTTTTTTGTGTCAGCTCTCAGACTCCGCCCTCCATTTAATACATATACAGAGTACAGCATCCACAGTGTGTTTTAAAGACTAATACAGACTGAACCTAACTGTGATTGACAGGTGCTGTATCTATAATATCTAGAATAATCAATACAGACAGCTTCCAGTGGGAGGAATGTCGAGGCACTCTGACCAGATCATCTTAAGCTTTTACTAACACATTTTGATTTCATCTTGCCTGTACATCAGTGAGTCTCTTTCTGTGCTCCAGAATTCCTGCCTGAACTCTACACTGATCTATTTCCACCCTCACACTGTGGAGGTGCTCTTAGCTTATTCCCTTTCATTTAGACGTTAGTGTTCATAGTTAGTCATACAGTTTTTTTTTTAATTCAGCTCCAAAGAACTGATATCTAGTTCCTCTGTCCTTGGCATCAGTATTGATGGGATTCTGGTAACACCTTCTCCCCACGTCCGCGATGTCAGAGTGATCTTTGACCCCACGCTCTCCGGTGACCTTCATATCAGTTCTGTAGTTGACAGCATTTTCCATCTTTGTAATGTTGCTCTTCTCCGATCGTCCCTCAGCTTAGTGGATGTAGAAACACTTGTGAATGCATTTGTTCCATCATGGTCAGGCCACTGTATTGTTCTCCTATCTGGTCTCCCTGTCGAAGCCCTCAGCAGGTTATAGTATGTACAGAATGCTGCTGCTAGGATCCTCACCTTTTGATGAAGACTGACCACATCAGCCCGTCCTTCAGTCTGCACTGGTTACCTGCTACATTCCCTGTTCAGTATGAGGTTCTTCTTATTACACATAAAGCTCTGCACGGTCTGGCTCCTCATTGCCTGGTTGTTCGTCTTCGTCTGTATGTCCCATCTCGTACCTTAGGATCACATAATTTAGTCCTTCTTTGTGCTCCAAGGTTTATAATGACCTGTATGGGTGGTAAATGATTTAGTGTAGTAGCTCCCAATGAAATACTCTCCAAAAGGCTGTTCAGGAAGCCTCCTTTCTCTTAAACCTCTGTTAAAGACAAATGTCTGTTCATTATTCTATCAGTGTTCCTGAATGATATTCCTGTAATGTCCTTTTGTTACTGATTGCGTACCTTTTGTTTAATGTGTTCATGTTCATGATTGTAAAGTGTCCTTGAGCGGGGAAGGTGCTAAATAATTAAAAATGATGACGATGATGATGATGATGGTGATAGTGATGATGATGATGATAATGTGTTTGTGAATGTGTATAATTTTCTGTTCTAACTGCCTCGATGTTTCTCTCACTGGACGCTGTTTGTGTTTCAGTCTTTACTGCAGATAATCAGGATCTGCTGTGGAGGTCAGTCACAGATTCAGCTCCGTCTCTCACAGTCAGAGTCAATAACACTGTAAAATGAAGCATGTTTACTGGAGTTTCATTATACCCTGCATTATGATATTACACATAAATTACACAATAAAAAACCCAACATAACACAATAAAACACATGCGGTTTGCCAGTAGGCACCAGTGCCATATCTGTGCCAAAAGTGGACCAGATCTGTTTTGAGACATGTGGGCCAAATCCGCATTTTCAATATGTGGGCCACCTTTGGCTCATGCAAGTTGCCAGGGCCGACAGTGGGCCAACAGTGCCATATCTGTGCCAGAAATGGCTCACATCAGCACGCTATCTGGAACCCTTTGCATTATTAAAGGGTTCTTTGCATCATGAACTGGTTCAGATTGATGGAGAATGTTCTGTGAATGGTTCTATATAGAAACTTTTTGAAAAGGGTTTTATAGAGCATCCAATATTCTATATAGAACCATGTGCAGCACATTATTAAGAAAGCTTTCATGATGCAAATAACACTTTAACCATGCAAAGGGTTCTTTAAGTGTTCATGGTCCTTTTTAGAACCATTTTCATTACTAAAGAACCTTTGAAGAACCATCCTTTTTAAGAGTGTGGTCATGTGTGTACCACAGATTTTGTAGGAGGGGTTAAAAAAATTATGAAAAATGAATATACAGCCATACACTGTTAACATGCTGTCATTAAAAGGCTCTAGTACTGTTACTCTTTTCAGGGTGATGGCCTTGAATTAGCTGAAGAATGCAGACTGACTTGTTTAAGACTCAAAGATTAGGACTACTGACTTTGGACTTGAACTGAGACTCAACTATCTTGACCTGGGACTTGACTCTGGATTAGAGTTAAGTCTTAAGAATGGGCTATAAGCACACAGAGCATTCAGAGACAAATCTCAGCCAGCTACAACACTTCCACTATTCATACTGTTGCTGTGATTTTAGTTAAGTGGCGATAATGTCTCAGGAAAGGAAGTTTAAGTTTCAATGAACCGACCGCACTACAGCTGAACATTGTTGTGTGCCTTTGTGTCAAGTCTTCAGTAAGTATTTAGTTTTCATACGTTTCCCTCCGATGTGGAAACCAGGCGAAAATGGATTGTCACTATCTGGAGGGAGAACTTTACTGTTAGTCCCCATACCTGCATGCCTTATGCTACACTTCACATTAGTACAGAGCTTAGGGACTTTGCTAGCTGTCTTTTTGCTCTATGGGAGTGTATAGATATATTTTGAAATATTAACAAGGTAAGAAATGCAGGTTGGATTCCTGAACTCCCTGCTGTCCGGATGTTCCAGCAAAAGCCTTAACAAGCTTCAGTTAGTCCAGAACACTGCAGCCAGAGTCTCACAAGAACCAGAAAGTTTGACCATATCAGCCCAGTTTTATCAACTGGTTGCCAGTTAAATTTACAAAAGTCTCTTACTGACCTATAAAGCTCTAAATGGACTCGCCCCTCAGTATCTGACTGAACTTCTCTCCTACTATGAACCATCACACCTACTTAGATCACAAGGTGCTGCTCACTATTAGTACCTAGAACTAATAAAGCTACATCGGGGGGAGCCTTCTCAAACAAAGCCCCCAGCTTTGGAATAATCCTCCAGTCAGTGTTCGGGACTCAGCCTCAGTCTTTAGGGAATCATATGCTTTCAAAGATGGGGGGTTATTTATTTTCACCCACCACCTTAAATGGAGCAGCAGTTCATTCTGACGTCTCAGATGTCAAGACCGCTGGACTATTTAAGGTGGAACGGGAAATTGAGCTAGCTAGCTACCAAGACATCAGCATACTACTAGCGATTTTTAATCTTCATTATGAAAAAAAGGACCATAATACTTTGAAACAACATTAATCTAAGACAATACAATGGTTATCATAATGTTTTGAGGGTTTCCTCTTGCCGGTTTTTCCTTTTTTCTCATAACACTCTGTTTGGAGTCTGAAACACCTCCATTTGGAGGGTCATGTAGCCCTAACTCTTCGCCCTACCCCTCCAACTCAACAAACATTGGGACACCCTACCCCTCGGCGTGAGCGCGCAAAACGGAAGGGTAGGGCTAAGTGGTAGGGGTGAGGGGTAAAATGGGACTGGGCCATGGTCACCGTTCACCTGCCTCATTCTATATTGAGTTCTTCACATATTCATACTAATGTATTGTCGTGACTGGTTTTCATTGTTTTTCATAGAAAAATGTAACTCTCATTTTCGCTGTGATATAATTTTAATAGTAGTCACTGATTTTCATAGATCTGTTTCTCCATGTTACTCTGATAGGCCTCTAACGGTAGTCATCGGTGGTTAATCTATATACTTCTGTTTAATGACAAGATGGATTCTTTTTTCCTCTTCTGTACATTCCATATTGTATATTCATTATCAATTCTTCATTCATATTGCTTTTGTTGTGTTATTGTCTTGCTATCCGGTGTCTCAAGGTTTCTTCTTTCTTGCAACTGTCTTTCTCATTTGGGGCTAGTACCTGGATTTCTATACAGCTCATTTAAAAATTGTTGTTAAAAAAAAACACAACATAAACACATTATTTTTGAACTGAACTGAACTGAATGTTTTACTAGATAAAGTGGAAAAAAAAAGTAAAATGTAACATTTGCAACTCAAAATTATCTTACAATCAAACCAGATTACTAGTGCCATTGCTTTAACATAAGCTGCCAGCAAGCGCTAAAACTACCAAGTAGATGGTCCTCTTCAGCTTCTCCCTCTTCTTTCTGCTGAAGCGCTTGACAAAATCAATCTTTTGTCCCCATTTTGTCTTTTGGCCTCTCTCTGCTTGGGTGCTAAAATCACAGTCTTTGTCCCCATTCTGCTTTTTACTGAAAAAAGCAGAAGCAAAACCAAGACGTTGTAAAACTGCTGATAGAGGAACACAAGAAAAAAGATGACTTCAAGAAGAAAGGAAGGAAGGATGGAAGAAGAAAGAAAGAATAAAAACTGTCTGCAGTCTTCAACAGAGTCTAAGAAAAAGTTCAGACATTCCTCTGAGAGGTGGACATGTGAGTTTACAGGCTCCAAAGAGCAGAAAAGATACACTTTCACAACTACACAATAACACTTTTGAAGAACTGACTCTCACTGGGTGTGGTAACTTTGTAAATTCACATGATATCTTGGTTTAAATTAAATGTCCCCGCCTTCAAGAGTTGAATTTGATGTTTTAGAAGTAAAACTAAGGCAATTTTGAATATTATGTAAAAAACTCTGTGATACATATGTAACTGTACTTTGTGACTATACTTAACTACTATTTTGAAAAAATGTGTTATTTAATCCAGTATTATTACAACTGAATACTTGTACTTTTGCTCAGTTACTTTTAGATCTCTGTACAAATCTCAAACACCAGGAGAGGCCTTGCTCTGCTCAGCCTTTAACTTGGTGCCACACCTATTTTTTTTTACACACGTTGTTTACTGCAGCTGTGCCTGCTTTTCTTCCTGTCCTGTCTGAGAATATCTCAAAACAAACCTAACAAAGTTAATAGACTACAGATATATTATCTGAAACATAGTTACCTCAGAATAGTGATTAATGCAAAATATTTTCTCAGGATGGTCTCATTTACAAACTTAAAATGTACACTTAAAAGCCAAGTTTGCAGAAGAAAAATAGATATTTTTTGTAACTTATATCCGATACCTATAGACTCATCATGGTGAGCAATAATTGTCTGTAATATTCTATTTTCAGCCCAAATCATTTCCAGTCAGTCACTGTATATCAGCAAAGCTACTCACTAAAGGAAAAAAAAGTTTCTGTGTTAAACATTGCAGTGAACGTTGGTGATGAAATATGACTGTACATTTTATAGATACTAAGTGTAACTTTATGGATCCAAAAAGACGGGATGGTGTCTTGAGACTTAGACACAGTATATCACATCTAAGCTCTGAGCTACAATGAGGCTGAATTTGGTTCCTTATTTGTCAGATTTTGATTCTAATATTTTGTTCATTATATTTTGGCTGAATTTTGGATATATATTTTGGTTTGCGTTTACTTTGACCATATGAGTTAATTATAATAGTTAGTTTACTTTATTGATAATTAATTTAATCAAGTTATCCATATAGGGAATTTCAGGCCCCTATATGGATCAATCCATAGCAGAGCTTAGTATCAGTGAGATTAATAACTGATAATCATATTGATTTATCAGTCCACTCCTGGCTGGTTTTCACAGATCTATTTATCATTGTTACTCTGATAGGCCTCTAACAGTAGTCATCGGTGGTTAATCTGTATACTTCGATATACTTTTGTTTAATGACAAGATGGATCCTTTTTTCCTCTTCTGTACAATGTACTATGTTCAACAGTGTAAGTTGATTGTGAAATGTTATTAGTCATTCATGTAGCTCGTATTGCGTTGGGTTCCCTCTTTTTATTTTGGTTTATTTCAGTGTTTCTTCCTGTGGCTCTTAGGGAGTTTTTCTTGCCACTATCGCTTGTCACTGGATTTTTGTAAAGCTGCTTTATGACAACACCCATTGTAAAAAGTGCTTTATAATTAAATCTTCACTTGATTTAATGCAGAAGTATTCTAAAAATATTCTCCTGTTTATTGTAAATTATTCTGAATACGTCCAGAAGACTGTCTAATGGAATGAATACAGATCTTTCCAGTATTCTGAATAGACATTCTGCATTCTTATATTCTGCTACATCCCAACCCAACTGTGAACACGTTAAACATGTGCACATTATCTCACTTTCCTACATCTCAGGTTTTCCTAGGGAATGGAAGCTCTGTGTTAATATTTAAATCAATAATAATAATACGTACGGATATTTTTAATTAGGTCTTCATTTAGAAGTATTGTCTGATCATATGTTATTCCTCTCCAGTCACTGGGAAATGGGCTAATGAGTATAATGTATGGAAATTTGAGAGAGAGCAAGAAAAAGTAATTCTGCATAATGCATAAGTTTCATTCAAAGCAGCACGCTGTGCACTGAGTACTGAGCAAACATGCTGAGAAACTGAGCTACAGTAGCTTTGCTAACACTGTGCACTGAAGCTTAAAGGAGGCAGTGATGTACGTGGTAGGACAGTACAGTCTCTCTACAGCCTATTTTACAAAGACAATTTTTAAAAATAAAATATTAACATTTAGACCTCACACTCCGCCTCAATGGTGCTAGTGTATGTGTCTCTACCTGTATTGGGAAGTGGTTATGATAGTGATTATGTGTGTTTTAAAACTGGCTACAGTCTCCCAGTGTATGATACCAAGGCAGAACATTTGAATTGACCTTTGGCTGCCACAGCTTTAACAATACTTCACTGTGGGAGCATTTTAGAGCAGGAAGTGAGGCTGCATCCCTGTCCCTCATGGCCACAAGGTGAGCAGTTAGATCCCACTGTTTTAAAGTAGATGTGTCCCAAACTCTGAAAATCAGTGTGGAACATTAAGAACGTTTTGTGTTTTAATAAAACTATTATGATTTTATGTGTGTACAGCTGTTTAAAGCTGTGTTTTCTAGTGATGTACAAAATGAGGTAAAATGTCACTACTGAAACAGTCACTACTGAAATACTACATTGTTTTGATTGTTTTTGTTAGGGACAAAATGGACTGTTCAATGATTTGTTTTAATAAAATAAACAAAATCAAGATACTGGGTTACTCAAAGCAAAAGGATTTAAGTCTAAAGTCCAAGACAGTTAAAAGTCTCAAAGGTGTTTTCAACTCTAGATTTGAACCATTTCAGTAGAATGATCTATAAAATGTATTTACCTGACATTAACCAGACATGCAGTTTGGTTTTGCGTCTGTTCATCACCGTGTAAATTTTAATATGGCACAAAACATAAGAGCAAGAAGTAAGCTAGACGTTCAGTAGTTAAATCAAAATGTTTCTATTTTTTAATTTACATTATTCACATAGGTAGATTTTCACACGTGCTCGATTCACTCACTGGAAGATGCATTACAATACTTATTTTCATTAGGTGCCTTCTTTGTTGCTTCTGTCCTGTAACCATTTATTTCTGTAACTTGATAGTTTACTGACATCTTCTGGCCAAACAGGCGAACAAGTTGCTGTTATTTTGTTCCTGATCTTGTTGCTTCTGACTCTGAAGGGACATTTGGAAAAGAAAAGCTTTTCCGAGTACAGTAGAGTTAGTGTAGCCTAGTGGGTAATACTGTCTCTCTATGCAGCAGACTGGAGTTCAGTTCCCCACCAGGCAAAGCATATCAACTGTTAGTCATTCTGGATTAGAGTGCCTGTCAAATGTAAAAATCTAAATTTATTTTTCTTCAAACAATTCCAGGTTTATGGTGTTTTCCTTTGTATCCAAGTACCAAGAAACTCAGAGGAGTAAGCTGCCGTCCTTCCCACTCACTGACAACATAATCACTGTTCCTCTGGACGGTCCATCACAGATGGAGTTCAAGTCTGTATTGGTAGAAACACTGATTTAACTGATGA
The DNA here is from genome assembly GCF_904425465.1 of Colossoma macropomum. Classification (NCBI taxonomy): domain Eukaryota; kingdom Metazoa; phylum Chordata; class Actinopteri; order Characiformes; family Serrasalmidae; genus Colossoma; species Colossoma macropomum. Next base: position 4,629,535 of record NW_023494805.1, read on the forward strand.
GCTGATTGAACCAAGTACTGTGTCCTGTTTCTAAATGTGTGAAATGCTTAATGACATGGTTAGAACTCCAGATCATGAGGGGAAATCATTCAACGCAGGGATGACTAAAACAGTATTTATACTACTAAATTACTAACTTCTTAAAAACTGATTTTTTAGCACTTTATACCTTAAAAAGCTTATGCTTACATGGTGACATGTGAAGAATATGTTTACTGTATATCACAAAGAGGTACTATATATTCGTTAAAGACTACATTTGTGTTACTCATGTTCTTATTTCTGAATAAATTTTTGAAGCATTGATGTGTGTCGTCAGACAAAAAAGGTGTTTGGGGTTTAGACAAAAAACCTTTAGTTATACAGATGCCCCTAAATTTAAACTAGGACTTAAAGAAAGCAAACATCTTTTCCAGTTTTACCGATACAAGCTGTAGGAGTTAGAAGGTCAGGGAGCTGGTTTAGCTATGAGGTCGGACGTTTTAATGTTTACCACCAGATGGCAGCATTTCTCTGACTCCTTTTCTGTCTTCTCTCACTGTGTAATAGCAGCTGATCATTCTGACAAAAAGGATGATGTTAGAGTGAAATTGGAGGAGTGCTGCATATTCACGAGTATACTGTAGATTTTAATGCAGAATGCAGTTTGCTGGAATGTAATTAATAAGATGTATAAAATATCAGACATTATTAATAGTAAGTACAGCTCTGAAGCAAAACAAATTATATTGTAATCGCCATAATTGCAGAAGAAGCTGAACGTCTTCCACAGGCCTCTGTTCATATATTGGTGGGGCAGTTTGAACAACACAGTGGGCTACATTTTAACACATTTTTACATTTTACACATTCTGCCTGCATGTGTTAATGTATTCCTGTATTAATGTGTTAATGTACAACCTCATTTCCAAAAAAGTAGGGATGCTGTAAATAAAACAAAATGCAATGATGTGCAAATCATTTAAAGCATATATTTAATTGAATAGTACAAAGAGAACAAATCAAATGTTGAAACTGAGAAATTTTATATTATTATTATTTTTTTAAATATTTGCCCATTTTGAATTTAATGCCAGCAACATGCTCCAAAAAAGTTGGGACGGGGGCAACAAAAGGCTGGTAAAGTTGTGTAATGCTACAAAAACACCTGGTGGTTATTTGGCAACAGGTCAGTAACATGATTGGGTATAAAAAAGCATCTCAGAGAGGCTGAGTCTTTCAGAAGTAAAGATGAGGAGGGGTTCACCACTCTGTGAAAGACTGCACGAGCAAATAGTGCAACAATTCAAGAATAACATTTAACATAAAATAGCAAAGAACTTTTGCTTTTCATCATCTACAGTACATAATATCATTAAAAGATTCAGAGAATCTGGAGAAATCTCTGTATGGAAGGGACAAGGCCAAAAACCAAGGCCATGATCTTTGGGCCCTCAGGTGGCACTGCATTAAAAACAGACATGATTCTGTAGTGGAAATCACTGCATGGGCTCAGAAACACTTCTGAAAACCACTGTCTGTGAAAACAGTTCGTCTCTGCATCCACAAATGCAAGTTAAAACTCTAAAACGAAAAGAAGAAACCAAATATAAATAGGATCCAGAAATGCTGCCACCTTCTCTGGGCCTGAGCTCATTTAAAATGGACTGAGGGGAAGTGGAAAAGTGTCCTGAGGTCTGACAAATCAACATTTGAAATTCTTTTTGAAAATCATGGACAGTGTCCTCCGGGCTAAAGACCACTCAGCTTGTTATCAGTGCACAGTTCAAAAGCCAGTATTCATGATGATATAGCGGTGCATTAGTGCACATCACATGGGTGACGTGCTCATCTGTGGAGGCACCATTAATGCTGAATGATATAAACATGTTTTGGCAACATATGCTGCCATCCAGATGACGTCTTTTTCAGGGAAGGCCTTGATTATTTCAGCAAGACAATGTCAAACCACATTCTGCACGTATTACAACAGCATTGCTCTGTATTAAAAGAGTCTGGGTGCTAAACTGACCTGCCTGCAGTCCAGATCTGTCACCACTGAAAACATTTGGCACATTATTATTGTTGAGCAGCTGAAATTCTATATCAAACAAGAACAGGAAAATATTTCACTTTCAAAATTCCAATCGGTCTCCTCAGTTCCCAAACACTTACAGAGTGTTGATAAAAGAAGAGGTGATGAAACACAGTGGCAAACATCCCCCCATCCCAAATTTTTGGAAAATGTTGTTGGCATTAAATTCAAAATAGACATATGTTTTTCAAAAAAACAATAACATTTCTCAGTTTCAGCATTTGATATATTGTCTTTGTAGTATTGTTCTTTAAAAATATGGTTTACATGATTTGCATATAATTGCATTCTCTTTTTATTTACATTCTGCACAGGATTGTAGTAATTAATCTAGATTTGTCTATGAGTGTAAACAAATGGGAATAACCTAAGAATACCTCCACAATGTGAGGGTGGAAAGCCACATTAAGCATTGAAAAGGACAAGTGACTTACTGACATAAGAACAAGATGAAACACGCTCTGAGTGACCTTAGATCTACAGGAGAAGGTTAAGGGTGAAACGTTTCACCAATGGATGGCAGAAATACATTAACACATGCATTAACTGTATATTCTTTCTTATAGGTGTCTTTAAATGTATGGTGTGGAATGTGTATCCTGTGAAAATGTGAAAAATGTAGCCCACTGTGTTCAACACGTCCCACCAAGACATGGACACAGATTGCAGGTGATGTTCAGTTTATTCTGTAATGATTATGGCAACAACGACATGAGGCTTCATTCACAGTGTGGTCAGTTTATCTGTCTACAGCAACGGACTCAGATTTTATGAGAGATAAATATTCTCAGCATGAAAAGAATCATAATAAAAGTAAAATATCAGAATATTATTGGCTATTTTTTTAATTTACTGTACAGTAAATCCAGAGCAATGTGCACATCAGTCCATATAAAATAAGCTTTAAATGACTGCATTACCTTCAATAATGTCAGATATATTACACTGCTTATTAATTATTACCAAAACACTGCACTCTGTGTCAGATACACAGCACTGTCCTGAATATGCTCAGCGGGTTTCACTTCAATTTATAAGAAAAGAAAGTGATAGAAGACATAGGAATCAGAGAAATACTGCCATCTGATGGTAAGCATTATAATGAAAAACCCATCTGACCTCATGACTGAACTTGAAGACACAACTTGTATCAGTAAAACTGGAGTTATGAGAGCATAAATAAAACAATGAATATGACAAAGTACAATCCAAATTACCTGTAATGAGCAAGTAATAAAACATACATATAACAGTGTTACAGAATCAGGACACTCAAAATGAACCATAATCCACTGTTACTGAAAAAAAACTGGACAAACAAACAAGCAGGAAACTGAACTCAGACACAGAAACATGTTTGCTGGTCAATAAAGTTCATTTTTCCCAAGAAGTTGCTTCTGCAGCAGCATCAGAAAAACTGCATAATATATAAATAGTCATAATATATAAATGAAACAGTGAAATGAAAAGTAGAAAAATACTTAAAAGAGAAATAATGAACAGTGAACATTTTATTTGATATTTATACAAAATACACTTTCAGAGATTCAATTAAATGTAAAAATGTGAAACTTAAAATAAAATGAAACAGTGAATATTTACACTGACTGAATTTTGCTGATAAATAATACTGACCTTTTCAGTGTGAACAGAATGAACAGTATATACAGAAAACAGTAACTACAGTGTATTTTAATAGAGATAAATCATCACTGAGTAACAGGTGCTGCATCTGTGACTCAGCAAGGCTGATATTAGTGATGAAATCTTGTTAAAATAAAGAGTTCAACTCAAACACCTTCTACTAAATCAAATATGAGTCCAGTTTGAACAGAAACTATCCAGTTTTCTCAAATACAGTCAGATTAAACCATTAATCTTCCAGCTTTCTTCATCTGAGCTGCTTGAACTTTGGTGGAAACCTGGAGAAACGTAGGAACATCATGAACATCATAAAGTCTAATAGACACAAACGTCATATTGATAAAGAAATCAATGTGATTAAAGACAGAAAGACAGTGCAGGTCTGAGTAAGAAGAGCTCAGATCTCAGATTTGTGAAGATGTGGATGAAATGAATGGAAAAAAGCACAAATTCAGTCTCATGTTCTCTCTGTTATAACACATTTATTAACACATCAGTTCAGTATAAAGTCCTTCATGAGGTCAATCAGGTGTTTGTGATCAGAGAAAAGACTAAACTGTGCAGGACAGAGTCTCACAGGACTGGACATGGTCAGCACTGAGAAACAGAAGTCTCACCTCAGAAATTATAGAGTCGATCCAGACTGTGTCTTCTCCTTATTTCACTGCTCTCTCTCTCTCTCCTCACATCACACTCATCAGTTTCTTTCTCTGTGTCTGAGAAGGAACAACATCAGATCAGATTAGATGTTTCTTTAAGCCGTAATCTGGAGCTGCAAATTAATTGGACAAGAACAAGAAGAGCTCATATATATGAACATACTCCCTCTGTTTTTATTATATATTTATAATGCATATTTTTATTTCTTAATAAAAGCTGCTGGTTCATCAGGTGAGTTAGATCAGAAAAACACTGCAGTCTAAAGTACAGGAGTAGAAAACTCTGCTCTGCTGCTCTGATTAGACTCACCTGCTCGGCTCTCTCTGTGGACTCTCAGCTCTTCTCTCACACCTTCATTAGACTCTGTTAAAGTCTGTTCATTCATCTTCTTTCTCTCCTCTCTCGTTCTTCCTCTCCTCTGCTGAGACTGTCCCCCGTTTTCCTCCATCATCAGGTGCTGATCTTCTCACAGCTCTGATGTTCAGCAGGTCCGACACAGAGAACGTACTGAGAAACTCTCTGCCTCACTAGACTGTGTGAGACTTTATACTCAGCGCGCAAGTCTGAATCGTGGGTGGCAAATTTCCATTTTTTTCATAATAGGAAGTGAAAACCATGTAATCCGCTCATTTGCAACTATACTTATAAATAACGAAAGCACTTCTCACCGAAAGTTGTGGCTTTGCTTGTATTCTGATTGTCTTTTTTTTATTGCTAGAGGAATAAGCAATTATCAGAGACAGGGTTTCACTATAACAATTGTTCACAATGAGAAGTCAAGAGTTTAAATAAAGGAGATAAAGAATAATATAAAAATTTATATATATATATATATATATATATATATATAATATATATATATATAATATATATATATATATATATAAAGAATAAAGTACATTCATAAACTGAAAAGCAGATATCATATCTTGCGTGAGGTAGTGGAACAAGTCTTCAAACAAAGTTGTATTTTCTCAATACATTCATTAGCTTAGCTGTTATTTTACAATACGTATACTGGATTGAGGAGATATAACTGTAAAAGTCATTTCTAAATGCACTGTAAAATGGGATTCTCTTTGTAAATTTCATTTTATGGATGAAATATTTACCAAGTACAATGAACAGATTAAGCAAGTAGCAAATGTCCTTATTGGAGTCTTTATAATAAAATAAAATATCTAATATATCTATTCTTAATATAACGTTCATTTTTTGTCCAATATCCTTCATGGCATCATACCAAAAATTCTTAAAATGAATACAGTTGAAGAAGATGTGTTCAATACATCCATTTTTGTCACCACAGAAGCTACACATATTCTCTACTTGTAAGTTATATTTTGAGACTATTCTGTTGCAGGGGTAATATTTATGAAGGATTTTGTATGTTACTGCTTTGACTTTGTTATTTAATACATATTTGTAAGAGAGGGTCCATACTATGTTCCAATCAATGACAAATTTAGATGCCCATTGAGCCAGTGCCATGGGAATAGTTCTTGGGATGTATAAACCTCTAAGAAATCTATTGTTAAATCGTTCTTCACTTATAATAATTCCATCAATTGAAGCCGTTTCAAGGTTATCAAATGTTAATGCTGATATTTCTATTGTCGTGTTTCTTAAGAGAGTGAGTATACCTTTAGGAACAGCTTCTGTTACTATAATATTTTCTTTTGTGCTAATTTCAATGTTATATTCAAGTAGAAAGTCAGAGTGTTATTAAAATTGACCACTTTCATTTAGCAGTTGACTTACCAGTAGAATATTACTCCTGCACCAGTTTTCAAAGAATAAACTTTTTCTTTTGTGGCAGATGTCTCGGTTATTCCAAATGAAGCAATGTTGAGGAGAGTAGTTGTGTTTGTATATAAGAGACCAGAAGAGTAGTGACTGTTTATGGAAGTTGGCTAGTTTGATTGGTAATTTCCCTGTCGCATAAGGACACTGCAGCAAAAAGTTCAGACCACCAAGCTTTTGAAATAAAAAATTGGGTAGAATATTCCACTGGCTATGAGGATTTTTAAGTATCTTTTAATCCAATTTACTTTCATTATTTTATTAAATGTTGGAAAGTCCAGTTCATTCAATTCACCGTCCTTTATTTTATTTTTGATGACTTCTTTTTTAATTTTGTGAGGCTTGTTCTTCCAAATGAAATTAAATAATAATCTATCAAGAGGGCTTCATAAAGTATGTGGGACATCTATAGAGGAGAAAATGTACGAGGCACGAGAAAGGCCCTCTGCTTTAGTTAATAAAACTCTTCCATGACTGAGACTGAGATCTCTTGTTAGCCATGAGTTCAATTTCTTCACAGCTCTGATCTTCAGCAGTGTCCTATATATTTACATACAAATGAAAGGGAAATGGTGGAAATGTCTGCCTCAGGGCAGGGTAGGCTATGTGTCCTGGCCTGGTTCCAAATATCACACATCCGTTAGGCTGTTGACTCAGAACTTGGCTTGGTGTCAACTTTGCTTCGTATTACTTACCAAACCGAAAAGTAACACACTCTGCACTCCTCTCCGGTGTGTAAGAACAGCTCTGTTTTTACTTGTGTACATTCATGAATGTACACAACAGTGACAGAATTTTGGATCAGAACAGGCCGCACCTTTTATCACTTCAACTTCTAAAGGTAAATGGCTGTTTAAAACTTCAGCTTCATTGAGCGTCTTGTGTAAATCCTCTCATTAAAAAGTTACAGCTGCAAACTTATTTAAAAGACATAAAAATATACTTTACTTATTTATATTCATTAGAAACAACCCGATTTGCATACATCCAAAACTGATTTAATTGAATTGCATAAGAGCTGTTAGAAGTTTCCACTAAATCTTATTAGGACGCAGAGCGCATGTGCAATAGTCACAGAAAACACATCATCAGCCAGGACATTGCTTCAGCTGGCATGGTGGACATGAAACGGCTCTTTTTATGTTTACAATCTCCTGCCATGATTTGTTATTCAGTGCAACTGCAATGAAACAGTGATGCGCATTAACTTCATTTGTGTTTTTAATGTTTTTGACCATATTTTAATGATTCATTTTTCTTATTTTGAGAGATACTCTAGACAACACCAGCGAACTGGCTAGCTAGCATCCTTGCTAGGTCTGCTGTCATGTTAACGGGTACAAAGGGTAGATTAAATAAACAGTGGCAGTGATTTATTGTTAGGCAGTATTTAAAGATGTATTCCATTAATATTCAAATCAACAGTTCATGGTTTTTGTAACTGTAGGTGACCTTGACATGTTAGCACGGCATGAAGTGACTGATAGCGTTAGCTAGCTAACTTACATGATGGTTAGCATGAGAGCCGCACCTCAGTAAGAATGTTCTGCACATGAACATTTGCTTTAATTAGTAGTTCAGTTATGACTGAAGAGAAATTCTAAAGCAGGGAATTTGATCACAGCTGAATTATATATAAAGTTATGTTTATTTCTTTCACATTAGACTTTAAAGTTTACATGTGTCTTGTAATGCAAATACTGTTTAATACAGTTTGGACTACAGTAAATATTTGTGAATTTAACATGTATTGTCATTTAATATATTTGCACATTACATTACACTCTATTTCTAAAGAGTTAATAGTACCATCTGTGAATACTGAGGGTCCTATTACCTCTTTAGAAATACATAAACATAAAAGAGTTGCATAAATCCTACAAGCACTTCTAATTTAAACGTTATTTAATTCATTCAGGTTTATTGAACATGATGGAGAAACATAAATTATAATACCGTTTTTACATTGGATTTATGTATTTAAATTGAATGGAAAATTGACATGTTAATAAAACACATACGTTTTACTTTTGGGCTTAAATATTTTTTGAGTGTGTTTTACAGGTTAATTTAAAAACTCTGGAGGAGGACACCCCAGAATATCTCTACAGTGAACTTTCTGTACAAACGCAGCCCATAGTTGTTTTCACTGTCCAACATTTGTAGTAAAACTAATAAAATAAAATAGTTAAAACACAGTGAAGATCAGACAGTGTTCCAGATTGAGCTGCAAACAGGATTAAGCTCTGTTTCCTACAATGATGTGGGGTGCAGTGACCATTCCAGCCTATACTGTACTAATGAACGTACTGCTAGTGGTGGTGCACTGTTTTTGACGTACAGTCTAGTAAGGTAAGATATGCTATGTTCAGTTTATTCTGTAATGAATATGGCAACAACAATATGAGGCTTCATTCACAGTGTGGTCAGTTTATCTGTTCACAGCAATTTACGAAAGATAAATATTCTCAGGGTGAAAAGAATTATAATAAAAGTAAAATATAAAAATATTTTGACTATAATTTACACTCATTGTACAGTAAATCTAGAGCAATGTGCACATCAGTCCATATAAAATAAGCCTTAACTAATTGCATTACCTTTAATAATGTCTGATATATTACACTACTTATTAATTACTATCCAAAACACTGCACTGTGTCAGATACACAGCACTGTAGTGAACATACTCAACAGGTTTCACTTCAATTTAGCAGGACTTTAGGAGTTACTGTAACTCAGTAAAAGAAGACAGAAAAGGAATCAGAAATGCTGCCATCTGGTGGTGAAAACCAAAAATAACAAACCTGTGTGGCCTCATGACTAAACCAACTCTCTAACCGTCTAACTTGTAGACACAGCTTGTATCAGTAAAAATGGACTTATGAGCACATTAGAGCATAAATAAAATAATAAAATACAAATGAATACAAACTAGATATAATTACCTGCAATGAACATGTAATGCAATATACACATAACAGCATTACAGAATCAGGACACTCAAAATTAACCGTAATCTACTGAAAAAAGGCAGAAAACACAGGACAAACAAGAGGAAACTGAACTCAGACACAGAAACACTTTAATTGGTTCAGCAAAATCTTTTTTTTTTCAAGACGTTGCTTCTTCAGCAGCATCACATTTGACTGACATAGCAATAATACATACATTAAACAGTGAAATAAAGAATAGAAAAATACATAAAAAAGAAATAATAAACAGAGTGAACATTTCATCAGATTTTTATACAAAATACACTTTCACAGATTACAGAAACAGATTCAATTAAATGTAAAAATATAAACAAGGAAGGGAAATAAAATATTGGGGAAACAGTGAATATTTACACTGAATTCTGCTGATAAACAATACTTGCTGTTTCAGTGTGACCAGACTGAACAAGATATACAGAATACAGTACCTACAGTGTATTTTCAACAGAAATAAATCATCTCTGTGAGTAACAGGTGCTGCATCTGTGACTCAGCAAGGCTGATATTTGTGATGAAATCTTATTAAAATAAAGAGTTCAACTCAAACTCCTTCTACTAAATCAAATATGAGTCCAGTTCAAACAGAAACTACATGGCCTACAGTCATCTTGTTTTAAACAACACGTACACTATATGGACAAGTATTGGGACATCCCTCCTAATTATAGAGTTCAGGTGTTTCAGCCACACACATTACTAACAGGTGGATAAAGTTAAGCACATAGCCTTGCAGTCTTGAAAGACAATCACTGGCAGTAGAGGGTCGAACTGATGAGCTCAGTGAGTTTTAACATGGCGCTGTCATAGGGCGGCACCTCTGCCACGTCAGTTTGTGATATTTCTACCCTGCTCGTTCTTCCCCTGTTAACTGTAAGTGCTATAAAAATGGAAGCATCAAAGAGCAGCAACGTCTCAGCCAGGAAGTGGTAAAGCACACAAACTCACAGGGTGGGCCGCCGAGTGCTGAAGTACACAGTGTCTATCCTGTTTTCAATCATCACTAAAGAGTGCAAATACAACACCAACAAAAGAACTGCACATCAGGAGCTTCACGAAACAGGTTTCCGTGGTCGAGCAGAGCAAGATCAAAATGCACAGCGTAGGAAAATAATTAATATGTAGTGTAATATATCTGATGTTGTTAATGATGTCATTAATTATTAACGTAATTAACTCACTTCAGTTAAGCTGACCACACTGTGAATGAAGCCACAAATTGCTGTTGCCATAATCATTACAGAACAAACTGAACATCATCTACAATCTGTGTCCATGTTTTAGTGGGACGTATTGAAAACCACAGTGGGCCAGATTTTTCTCATTTTCACAGTTAATGTGTGTTTTGATGTCGTCCTGTATGAGTGTGTTAATATTCTAGTTAATCTGTTGTCATCTACAGACGGTGGGCTACGATCTAAATCACTGTCTCTCTGAGTAAAAACCTCATGAGCGAGTTTGTCTTTTACTCTCCACCTCTTCAAACTATCGATTCCACTTGGCCTGTAAATGTGCCTGATTTGGATCAGGGATGAGTTAATATTAATATAACAATACTGACCTTTTCAGTCTGTACAGAATACAGTAACTACAGTGTATTTTAAATAGAAATAAATAGGTTACTCACCTTCATTTACACTCTGAACCTGTAAATGAAGTAGAATAACCTACATACTTCTATTAAAAATACACTGTAGTTACTCTGTAAACTGTTAAATCACTCTTGATCTTTCTTTCAAATAATCAGTGTCAGATTCTTTCTTTTTTCACAGTAAAGAGGTGGACTGACCTCTAAACTGAACTCAGCTTGTGATGGTCATTTTTACCTGGTTTTATAGTAAACAGTGATCAGACAGCCTCTGACTCTGAACACTGTCAGGAATCCACAGTTCTAGAGGTCTGTTTGGTCTAAAGGGTTAAAGGGTAACGTTACACATTTAGGTGAGTCTCTTTAATAGTGAAAGTCAGACTGGATGAACTCATCCCTGATGGATTAATAAAAACGACTAATCCGACACATTTACAGACCAAATATCTCTATAATGTCTCTTCAGGAACATTTAAGGTGGAATCGATAGTTTGAAGAGGTGGAGAGTAAAAGACAAACTCGCTCATGAGGTTTTTACTCAGAGAGACAGTGATTTAGATCGTAGCCCACCGTCTGTAGATGAACCTACCACTGAAAATGAAGGTTATGATGGAGATTCGAGATATTTAAATACACATTTTACTGGTTAATCATTACAGTTAAAACCAGAACACAAACGGAGTCACAACTGCAGTGAGAAGAGCTTCTGTGTTCGTTGTTTATATTCAGTGTGGAGCTGTAATGAACCAGCAAACACAAGTGGTGTCACAACGTACGTGTGTTTGAAGGGAAACACCTGACAGAGAAAAGTACAGCGAACTTTCCTGCAGAGCAGACTGACTACTGCAACGGCACATTTTTTCACTTCCTGTTATAAACCAAACAGGAGCGAAGGTCCCATCTACACAGCACAGATGCTGCTGATGAAAAAGCCTGAGAGGGAGGAAGAGCTCTGCGTCAGTGTGATCTGGGTTTGATTGTGTTTTAACTCTGGATGAGAACCACCAGTGAGATCTTACACAGTCTGGACAGGCAGAGAGTTTCACAGTATGTTTTTTGTGTCGGACCTGCTGAAGAACAGATCTGTGAGAAGATCAGCACCTGATGATGGAGGAAAACGGGGGACAGTCTCAGCAGAGGAGAGGAAGAATGAGAGAGGAGAGAAAGAAGATGAATGAACAGACTTGAACAGAGTCTAATGAAGGTGTGAGAGAAGAGCTGAGAGTCCACAGAGAGAGCCGAGCAGGTGAGTCTAATCAGAGCAGCAGAGCAGAGTTTTCTACTCCTGTACTTTAGACTGCAGTGTTTTTCTGATCTAACTCACCTGATTAACCATCTTTATTCAATGTCTCTCAATGTACTCAATGTATGAGTCTGTTAGAGCAGAATGTGGCTGTTGTTGGCTGATTATTAAGGTCAAAACATCACTGAATGTTGAAATGGTTAAAGCATTAACCAGGTGAACTAACTGGAGGGATTTCTAAAGTAGAGGTCAGAGCTCAGAGAATTAAAGTAGAAAGTGAATGAGCTCCAGAGTGAAAGAGTGTGACCACAGAGTGACCTCCTGTAAACCTGACTGTCCTGACTGATGATGAAATTTGCATTTGTGCATCATAAATATATGATATAAACACATTTACGGAGAAAGTATGTTCATATATATGAGCTCTTCTTGTTCTTGTCCAATTAATTTGCTGCCATCATTTTGGTCTTTTAACTGTCAGATGGTTTAATCTGTAGATTAGGTTCCTGCTGCTGCTCCCTCTACAGTCTGCTGGGTTTCATTTGTTTAAATATGTTTATTATCATCTGTAGAGTGATTTATTTATTCAAACAGAATAAATATTTATTAATGAAATGATGTATTAAATAAGCCTGACAGGCTGAAAGGTTCAAGGTCGGTGTATTTTATTATTATTTTACACTGACTGATTAACACACTTTGCTTTTGTAGACAGTCTATACTAAATATCTGATGTGTTCTTACTTGAAAAATCTCGCAAAAAATATCACGCTGCATTTTCTCCACTCTTTAAACAGAAGATCAGTGATGTTGAGACGATCGTGTGTCTGTGTGACTCTACAGCTCCAGATTACAGTTTAAAGAAACGTCTAATCTGATCTGATGTTGTTCCTCCTCAGACAGAGAGAAAGAAACTGATGAGTGTGATGTGAGGAGAGAGAGAGAGAGCAGTGAAAAAAGGAGAAGCTCCAGTCTGGATCGACTTTATCGTTTCTGAGGTGAGTCTTCTGTTCCTCAGTGCTGACCATGTCCAGTCCTGTGAGACTCTGTCCTGCACAGTTTAGTCTTTTCTCTGATCACAAACACCTGATTGACCTCCTGAAGGACTTTATACTGAACTGATGTGTTAATAAATGTGTTATAGCAGAGAGAACAGCACCATCTGCACCGTCACCTTGAATGTCCAACAAGACACTCAGCTCCACCACAGGAAAAGAGAACTGTGTTAGCAGGCAGGTCCCTTTTAGCCCTACAGTTCCTTCTCATGGTGGGCACTAACACTGACACCAACCGCCTACACTCACAGTCACACAACAGCAACAATGAACATAAATGTTTCTCCTACCGGGAGAACACGGCGCCTCCCGAGAGCCTTTTCGCATGGCTGCTTTGCTCGGTCTCGCCTCCTGCCCTCCTACGGCCGTGTGGCCTGTGGCCGGACACCACAATAGTTTCTATTTAAACTGGACTCATATTTGATTTAGTACAAGGTGTTTGAGTTGAACTCTTTATTTTAATAAGATTTCATCACTAATATCAGCCTTGCTGAGTCACAGATGCAGCACCTGTTACTCACAGTGATGATATACTTCTGTTAGACCTTAAATACACTGTAGTTACTGTATTCTGTATGTTATTCAGTCTGTTCACACTGAAGAGGTCAGTATTGACTATCAGCAAAATGAGAGAGTGTAAATATTTACTACTTGCACACAATTATTCATTCTCCTTCCTTTTTATATTAGCATTTAAATGTATTATTTACTAAAACTTGTAGACAGTATAATTTGAACAGAAATCATACATTGAAAATATTCACTGTCAATATTTCTTTATTTCTTTTCTAACTCCAGTTTAACTGATACAGGCTGTGTCTAGAAGCTACAGAGGTTATAGAGGGTTAGTTTAGCTGTGAGGTTGGATGGGTTGTTATTTTGTTTTTAACTCATCCAGTTCCTTTTTATAACTTCATTCCTAAATGAAGGTTGAAGCACAGGGGAGATCGTGCTTTTTCAGTTATAGCCCTTAAACTCTGGAATGAGTTCCCTTTGCATGTTAGACGGCCCTACACTTTGTTTTTAAATCTCATCTAAAAACACATTTTTATTCTTGGACTTTTGATTCAGTGTTAGAGTTACTCATCTTTCTTGTTGTTGTTACAAACTTACTGGTTGTATTGTCTTTTTTATTATTTAACTGGTTTTGTGTTTTCCTACACTGCACTTTGATCAACAGCTGCTGTTTTTAAATGCGCTCTATAAATAAATTTGACATTGACGTTGACATTTTTGGAGTTTACCACCAGATGGCAGTACTGCGTTCATTTATTTTCTGTATTCATTTACTTTGTCATAGGAAGATGTTGAAGTAAAACTCAACTAATATGTCATATTCACAAATGTACTGTATATTTGTCACAGACTGCAGTGTGTTGACATGTAATTATTAGGTTGTATAATTTATCTGACATTGTTAATAGTAAGTATATCTGTGAACGGATAAACTGACCACAGTATGAATAAAGCCTCATGTTGTTGTTGCTGTAATCACTGCAGAATAAACTGAATATCATCTACAAGCCTGTGTTCATGTCTTGGTGGGGCGAGTTGAACAACACAGTGGGCTACATTTTGACATTTTACATATTCTGCCTGCATGTGTTAATGTATTCCTGTATTGTTCTCAGGCCTTTGTGGTGTCATCATGTTGCACTCTGATGAGTGGAGGGCTGATAAAAGGCCTTGTGGACGTTCAGTCCTGCCTCCTGAAGTTGTCTTTAACCACTGTGACCATATTTCATCACATCTATTCAAACAGTGTTTCTTTAATGTGAATATTAGTCTGGTTTAGGCTGTATGATAATGTATGAAGTTACAAGCAGCTCAAAGTAAAAGAGGTAGATGTTTGGAGGTTAAATCTAAATGTGTTAGTAAAAGCTTAAGATGTTCTGGTCAGACTGCCTCGACATTCCTCACATTGGAAGGTGTCTGTATTGATTATTATAGATATTATTGATACAGCACCTGTCAGTCACAGTTAGGTTCAGTTTGTATTAGTCTTTAAAACACACTGTGGATGCTGTACTCTGTATTATTAAAGGCACAGTTCACTGATTTCACATATCAAGATCTATGTTTTCATCACATTTTAATGAACTTTGCAGGTCTAGAAATGGTCTTTTCTGTAGTCATATTTTGACTCTCGGCCCCATACAGACCTCCTGTGTACAGATGTCTGACCAAACATGTTGGAGCCAGAAAATAGAGATATGAAACTTAGTCAACGACAGAGAATAAAGCAATCTAACCAGACTTTAATCTAACATTTCAGCCTGTCAGCTCTAAACATCAGGAATTAAACAAGTATCTGCTGCTCCCAGAACAACTTTACTCAAACAGGAAATGCAGACTTTACTCAGCCGTGACATTCACACCTCTGAATGCACATTTTCTAAAGCATCTAATGCACAACACTGTAGAAGAAGACATGGACAACACTGCACAGACGGGCAAATGCTCTGTTATTTTGATCAGGGAATTCAACAGAGGCAGTGAAAAGTTTAGCCCAGTACTTCCCAAACACAGAGCTGTCACGTCCTCCTGTGTTGGCCGTCCCACGAGTAACATGGGAAGACACAAAACGTGTGGAGAGGGGACAAACTCACACACAAAGCCCACTGTCCACTGACACAATCTAACAACCCAAATGTCCCACATTACGACACACAACAACAACAGATAAAACCAACTTCCCTCTTCTGGCTGGAGTCTGATTACCTCCTGAAAGCCTCTCTGCAGGGCCTCTAAGTCTCTCCACAGCAGTGCAGCCTGTGACGGGCACCACAATACAATTGGGTATACACAGATGATCACCTGCCTATATAATGAGGAAAATCAGTCTACTGTTCAGTCTGCTGTAGAAAATCATTCTACAGTGAGCAGAAAAGCAGTGCTGACCTCTCAGACTCAGACATGTCATTCGTTAAAGAAGTGTCTGAGATGCTGATTGGGATCCTCTATCACAGAATCCTTCACATTCCCCAAAAAAACTAAAGGAATGACAGTTTCTGAACTCTGCTTGAAGGTCATGTTCATCATCTTTCAGACTATAATATTGAGTCCACACTCATATTTGATTCTCTGTTTTGTTTCATTTGGATGTCTGGGTTTTGAATTGTAAGCATTGTGAAGTTTGGTGTCTTCTGGTAAATAATGGCAGGTGACCCTCCTTCTTTTAGCTTTCCTGTACATTTTACACTCAGATACAGAGCAAAAGGATGGGACTGTTTTTGTTCAAGTACAAACTCAAAACTCCCACTGCAAAACCTGCACACTCACAGGTAAACACGCCTCTGGGAGCTCCTGTCTACCACACTGCATCGTGGAAACTGCAGTCTTTTAGATCCAGCTTATAGAGATCTCATTGTTTTAGCCTGATTTGTTTTCAGAGAGCTTAAATATTTGTATTCTATTAGTCAGAATAGCGGAGAATAATCCCTTTAAATCTGTACATTTTGATAAGGTAAGAAAAACATCAATGATGCTGTACAATATCGCCCAACCTATTTATACTGTTTGTACTGTAGTACTGGAAGTACTGTAACATAAAGTTTGAGGATTTTCCTGCTGAATCTCACCTACTAGACCTGACAATGAACAGATGAGTTGTACCAGGTGTGTTTGAGTGGAGAGATCATCAGACTGTGCTGGAAACCAGTCGAACAGAACTGGAGCTGAATATTCATGTTGTAGATATTCTTCTATTGTGAAATGTTGTTTTTCACAGTCTTTGGTAAACCCAGATGGAGCTGTATCTGAACTCTATCCTGGGGCTTCAGCTGTCTTTTTATATCAAATAACTTACATTCATTGTACGTTCAACTGTACATTCATTATTAATAAGTTACCCATAAAGTATCCATCAGCAATAAGACATTGAACTGTAGCTCATTGTACAAGATCATTTGGAAATGTGGTGTTTTTCAGTTTACTGTCTGACATTTTTTTTATATGTTAACAACCACTTCTGTTGGTTACTTCCTTTTTTGAAAATGACAAGAAAGCAGAAGTAAGACAACCAGAGTTAACACTGCATGTTTTTTACAGTTGGATTACAGTTACAGTACCAGAGTTTCTGAAGAGCACTGCAGAGAGAGCTGCTGGAGAAGAACAGCTGTTGGAGGGGAAAATAAATTTGGATTACCAGGAGAAAGGAAAGAGAAAATGTAGGAGGAAAGAAAGAACCAAGAGAACCAAGAAGAACCAAGGCTTTAACAAATGTGAATGGAGCTATCCAGGAAGAACTGAGATACCCCACAGAGAACTGTACAGGTGGGTTTTACAACATACTAAGGACTATAGACAGTTTTGTGATGTTGTTGTCTTGGAAGAGGGAATGAGACAGTGTTTAACCTGTCATTAAGAAAGTATGTAAAGACAGCCTGAATAAGAGTCTAAACTCTTTGTGGCATGGATTCAACAAGGTGCTGGAGCCATTCCGTACAGATTCTAGTCCATGTGGACATTATGGCACCATGCGAACGCTGCAGATTTATCAGCTCTCCAGGGTGGTAGAGCTCCAGGATTAGGACTGAGCAGCCCTGCGCTATGTGGTGACTCTGGAGGCCACTGAAGTACAGTTTGAGATGACTTGTGATTTGTGACATGGTGTATTATCATGCTGGAAGCAGCAATTAGAAGATGGTACATAGTGAAATTGTCAACATGAACATGGCCAGAAACCAAGTAATCCTAGCAAAAAATTGGAGAAAAGCTATGGTGGTGAAAGTGCATAGAACAGTCTGAAACAGCTGCTGTAGTGAAACTACCTTTAACTGTAAGGACTTTAAACATGCAGTCTAAGTCTACACAGTCACTTGTTAGATAAGGTTGTGTTCTGATTCGTTTGCCTACATGTGCTTTTGTAAAAGTTATTATGAGATCATTATGTGTACTATAAGAGGCAGACTGCTGAGTTTTCACCACACCAGTTGAGCAGTGCATTATTTAAAAATTGTTATGTTTGTTTTGTCTGCTGTGAACATTTATAGATTTTGGGGTTAATTCATGGTTGTAGAACAGTTCCTGATTGTGCATATTCAGACGGGTTTGCAGTTTCACAGCATGTTGTGTCACTGTGAACAAAGATGTGCCGTGGACATTTTTTGCCACAAAATGCAAATGTAAACTTTGTTTTGAGCAAATACTGTTGTTGAACAACTCTGCCAAAAGCAACATGAGTGCAAATGTTACTCACACCAGAGACGGGGGACATAAAAATATAAATACATCAAAATATATACATAAAAATATATAGGATTAGTGAAAAGAGGCTTTGTCAGACACTGGGAAATTTATTTTGACCACAACGCAGAAGAGCTAATATCAACACCATAAAATTAAAACATATTTTATGTGCATCTCCAATAATAATAACAATAAGTTAACTTTTCAATTTACATTTATTGCACTACAAATAACTGCTGTTAAGTATTCAGTGTGCTTTTGTTGACTTGACTGTAATTTTATGTTTACTATATGTTTGATAAATAGTGAAAAGTTTCTTCACAGACTAACACCGTAATTCCAGTTTATTGGTGTTTTTTCTACAGTCCAAAACTGTAACATCCCATCACATTTAAATACTGTGGCAAGCATAGTACTGTGTACTGTCATAGGTGTCAACCCATATGGTTTACATGTATGAAATATGCTTTTGTCACAGGGTAAACAGCTGTATAAGTCTGTGATATGTGAAATGTCTTTAAAATATTTAGCTTTGAGCCATTCACTTCATTCACACATAATCTGATTGTATATGTGCATTCATAAAATCCTGCTGGTGTGGGTTCATGACAGTTTTCTTGCTTTGAATGAAGCACAAACAAGCTACTCAAGTGGTAACAGAATCTTTAGCCTGCAATCTGAATCATAATTCTAACGTGGTGATTGTCTTTGCCAATTTATCAGTTTTGTAAACAAGAAACTGTAACAACACTGCCTACTGTGTCATCACTTCCGCATACAGCTCAATTTTTTAAGCTCTGCTCTGAATGCACAGTTGACTATTTACTGGAATTTTGAGTGTTTGTGTGTGTTTTAACTGAAACTGATCTTTGCACAGCCTCAGGTGACAGAAAAGAAGATAGAATGTCGACTGTAAAGAGAGACGAACATAAAGCCATGACCATCCAACAGACAAGCAAGAACTTAAACTGTGAGTCTAGTTTTATATTGTATTGAAACTCAGTCCTGGTTTCTAGTCTTTTCAAGATTAGTGTTTTCTTATTAAAACATTAAATTCAGCTCTTGAAGGCTGTGACACTGAGCTCATGAGATGAATCAGGCATGTTGTGGCTGAATGCTAAACTCTCCTGTGCTGTTACTTCTAGGACTGGACTCTCACACTCTTAACATAAACTGAGATATTATGGAAATCTTCAGATTTTCTAATAAAAATCAGCCATATTTACTGATTTACTACATTTGATGCTAAGTTCAAAACTGTCAACATGTGTTGATAGAAAGACAAAGAAATAAGAAACATTAACTATCATATATGTTACTGACCTCAAACCAAATATCTTAAACAGTGTTAATGTTATTATTTAAATGTTTATTGAATTGTGAGAGATGTAAATTATACTCTTTTCTTTCTACAAGGGTGTAAATAAGTCCACAGTTAAGGCTGTACCATGACACATGCAGGGCTCAATTTGAGGAAGGTTGCTTGAGGAAGGTCCTTCTTGTGAAATGACCATCCCCCTTTACAGGCTCTTCGGAAAAATCCAGTGGTGGACGAAGTACACAAATCATGTACTTGAGTTAAAGTAGAGATACCCAAGGTAAAATATTACTCCAGTAAAAGTAGAAGTTCCTCCCGTTAGACCTCCACTTGAGTAAAAGTACAAAAGTATTTGCCTTCAAATGTACTTAAGTATCGAAAGTAAAAGTACTAAAAGATGAATTATGGCTTTAATGTTCTATTATCATCTTTGTAACAAGACTCTGCTTCATTAAATAATTTTAGGTGAAAATAGCGTCACTCTCAAACCAGTCTTTTAATAGAATGTTATTAATTAGTGACGCTGATGTCTATTAAAATTATCATAAGCACAAAACACTGCAGGCAGACAGTTTCCATTAAGCAGAACTGAGTGGCTCTGAAATAACTTTTTACAAACAAGCAAAGTTTCAGTTTAAGATTTATTTGCAACTTAGTTACAAGTTTAAGTTTAATAAAAACTTGCTTTAAACTCAGATTCACAAATGAGTTTTCCTTTACTAAACTGCATCTGTAGGTCTCTGTTCATAAACATAAACTAGCCAAAACAAATTCACTATAAAATGAAATAGTGTTTGTATAAATTCAGAATAAAGACACGTCAGTCACAACTGCATATGTGTACATATTTCTATATTGTGGTCTATTTACACAAAGTTAGGTTAGTTCATCATTTATGTTGAATAGACTCTCCCAATATTTTACACTGCTGCACTGATGTTGAACCGTGTGCTGCACTGGGTCGGTATGACCAACAGGTCAAAACAAGCTCAAAACAAAGTGACCCCTGTGCCCTGATTGGTGTTCTTGCTTTGCGCTTCTTTCATTTTGACATGTTACGTTTTTATACACACATAAAACAAAAGGAACGACAGATTTCTCGTAATGTAGTGGAGTAAAAAGTGAGATATTTGACTTTGAAATGTGGTGGAGTGAAAGTAAAAAGTCACCCAAAATGGAAAAACTTCAGTAAAGTACAGATACACGAAAAACTACTTAAGTACAGTAAAGAATTACATTTACTTAGTTACTGTCCACCACTGGAAAAATCTGATGTCACTTAAGAAGCTTATCAATATGTTCATTGCATCCATATAAAAGACTTCAATTCTACAGGAGTTCAAGTACATGAACTTTTTTAGTCTAAGGCAACAAGGGCAATATGAAGTGACAATAAAGAATTTACAATGAACATATAATACTGAATATAGAACAAAATTAAGGAACCAGCCTGTCATTGGACAGAAGTTTTTAGATTAACCAATGATAACTGATGACGACTGTTAGAGGCCTATCAGAGTAACAATGAGAAACAGATCTATGGAATCAGTCACTGTTACTGACGTGTTCTGACAGAACGCATCATGTTCTGTGGCTCCCTGTGATAAATCACCCACTTAACACACCACAATACTTCACTCACTGTTCATTTCACAAATGAAAGCCTTTGCAAAATTAAATGTTGCCAAAAACGTGTTAAAATCCTTGTCATGTACAGAAAATATTGAAAATAAGTAATTCTACGCCTTGAGTGTGTATCATTTATAATGAATTAAATGTTTTAATGTGGTTCCTCCTCAGTCAGTGAGAAAGAGGCTGATGAGTGTGATGTGAGAAAAGAGAGAGAGAGCAGTGAAATGAAGCGCTGGAGTATGGATAAACACTTTGATTTCCGTGGTGAGTCTTACATGAACCGTTTCTTTCCATGACTTTATAATTAGCTGATGTTTTGGAGAATTGAAATAAGCTGAATTTTTGAACTCTTACATTCATTCCATTATATTCATATTTCATGTTCGTAATGTCAGTCGACTCTTTTCAGTAAAAGTGTTGTGTTTATAGTTTTGATCAGTTTATTTAAAGTGTTGCTTTCTTAGTTGATCCTGTTTTTGACCTTGTAACCTGTAAATGGATGTTAGACTGACATCTTCTGGCCAAATGAGTGAACAGTAGTTTCAGAGACGTCCCAGAGGAGTGACCTGCCGTCCTTCCCCCTCAGTGAGAAGATGATCAGTGCTCCTCTGGATGGACCACAGAGGGAGCTCATGTCTGTGCTGACTGAGTTGATTGGAGACCAAACACTATGACAGAATAATCAGAAATCATTCTCCTGTCTCAGGATCCGCTGATTGATACTGTAAGAGTCCCAGAACATGTTAGAAATTTATTGTTGAGTTCATTAATGCAAGGGTGAATGAGAAGAAGCCCAGAGAGAGCAACTGTTACCAGTGTAGCCTAGTGTGTCAGTTAAGTTTGAGCTATTTATCATAGCAGGGCTTCAGGCTACGTAGGACTCTGGCTTTAGGCTACGTTGTCAATAGGTACGTCATTAATTTTCTTTTAGTGCTTTACCATGAAAAGCTCATGCTTATATTGTGGCCTGTGAAGAATGTGACGATTATTGTGCATCACTGTGTTATTATATGCCTGTTTCTGAATAAAATGTTGAGGTATTTATGTGTGTCTCACTAGATGACATTAAAAGATCTTGATAGAATTTTTGTTTTTTCACTGAAAGGTTGATTGAGCTACATTTATTAAACTTCATACTCTTTAAAGAAGAGTACGAACAAGCATGAAAAAGCAACAAGGAATCACCCAACAGCAGCAGTTCTCAAACTTTTTTAGTCTAAGGCCCTTTTTGTCAACAGTAAGTGCCACTGCGCACGTCCCCTCCCCCACCCCGTACTTCGCCCTTTTCCCAGCCCCCTGAAGAACTTGTTTTACCAGAACCATATCCATTTATGCGGGCTTGAGCTGCACCTTTCTCTAACCTGCACATGCAACTGCTCTGATTTTTGACATTACAGATAACAGGTTAAGTGGTGCGGGGAAGATGTGAACTGTGTTAAAATTGGCCCCAATTTTTTTTAATTTTAATAACGTTTACGTTTAAGTTTTAAACAAGCACCACTTTAAGACATAGCTGAAGCAGAGTTAATTAATTGAAACATTTAAAAATGACTAAGCAGAACCCACTGCTGAGATTTGTCTGCAGCTGCTTTGCACTCCCTGCAGCCCCCCCAGTTTGAGAACCACTACAGCAACCAAACAGGTACCAATCAGGACCACGGAACACATCTGCACCTTAGTCCACATCAGGACTGCACCGGTGCGAGACGACAGGGGTGGAACTGTCGTTCTATCTACACAACTCTGTGAATGTTTATTTGTTCTTCAGAAGGAACTTATCACAGTTAGAAAACTGCATTTTTTGGGAAACGCACAACAGGTTCGACTCTCTGCATTTACACGTTCCACCAGAGATCATTTGACAGCTTTGATGAAACAGACAGCTAGAGGCTATGGTTAGGAGCT
Source organism: Colossoma macropomum (assembly GCF_904425465.1). Taxonomy (NCBI): domain Eukaryota; kingdom Metazoa; phylum Chordata; class Actinopteri; order Characiformes; family Serrasalmidae; genus Colossoma; species Colossoma macropomum. The sequence continues at coordinate 4,652,640 of NW_023494805.1, forward strand.
GCTTGGAAACAGAGTGCTGTCATTAAGTTCATCTTATTTCCTAGCTGTTATGTTCAGTGTTGTTCTTCACACAGTTTTATAATGAGTTTAGTGAAATAGTGCTTTTAAGAAACTCAGACAGGTTCTTAAAACTTGCTTGCTAAAACTATTAGAGCGTTATTAATGACTCGCCTCTCCTTCAGAGCTGGGAGATCTGACAGTGCTTTAACTGTGGGTTTTGTGTGGCAGCAACTTCAGTAAGGATTCATCTTAGTTTTAGGCCTCTATTAAACCTGTCCTGTCATAAATTATGTTCTGTTAACAGTTGTTACCATTTTTAAAATAAATCAGCTTGAAGCTTCTAAAGTATATCATAAAGTATAAAGTATATCATATTCATATTGAAATAGTACAGCACTTCTTTAATAAAATAAAACTTTTCTACTAAAACTTCAAATGTAATGTAAGCCAATAACAGATGACGGCCAAAAGCCGAACTACAGAAGTTCTCACCAAGTGGAATTAGAGCACCACTTCTCTTCTCAAAACATCTTAAAATGGTGTTTAGCACTGCTATGCAAGATTTATTCCTCATTTGTGATGTTACTGAGCTGACCTGCAGATTGGCTACTCTTATTGCGATTAAAGTTTTTGGCCCAACTATGGAATGCTTTTTGTAATAAAACATTAGGGACCAACATTTTATTAACTATGCAATGACTGTGCATCAGGAGCTTCATGAAATGGGTTTCCAAAGGTTTCACACAAACCTAAGGTCAATCCGTGCAATGCTAAGTGTCAGCTGGAGTGGTGTAAAGCACACCGCCACTGGACTCTGGAGCAGTGGAAACATGTTCGCTGGAGGGATGAATCACATTTCACTATGTACCAGTCTGATGGATGAATCTAGGTTTAGAGGATGTCAGGAGAACGCTACCTATCGGAATGCATAGTTGTTGATTTAAATCATTTTTAAACGTTAAATAATCTAAATAAATTATGGTAACACTTTCTATGAATGTCACATTTATAAGAATCTATAAACACATTCATAACACATTATAATGCATAACACGTTATAGCTATGTTTATTATGCATTATGAATTGCTATCATAATACATTAGAAGCTGTGTTCGTAATATGTTATACCAAAGGAATTCAGTCCCAGCTGGCATAGTGCATTATAACTAACAAAGCTGCCTACTTATGAACACACACATGAATTATACATATTTTGAGTAGCTTATAGTTATTTATAATGTATTATTACACGTATTTGTACGTTCCAAGTAAAGTGGTAGAATTTCATCATGGGAATAAATTATTAATGACAGATCTATGATATTTTAACTTTAGGTTTAAAGACCTTATGTGAGCTTAAAGTAACATTACAGAGTTTATATGCTTTTTATCATGGGAATAGATTTACTAATGAGTCATTTATAATGTATTATAAGATGTCTTTGTACGCTCCAAGTAAAGTGACAAACCTTCAGCATGGGAATAGATTATTACTGAAAGATACATAACATTTTAATCCAGTTAAAAGACTTTAAAAGTATTTGTGAGCTTAAAGTAAAGTGAGGCATGTTTTAAAGTAACATAAAGTTTATTAAATCCACAGCATTTCCAGTGTTCTAAAGTAAAACAAGTACTAAAACAAAACCAGTGCTGTGAGGTAACTTAAATACAAGTGTTTTCAACAATTATGCAGCATTTCTTTTCTTTTTTTAACAGAAAAAAAAAGTTCTTTCAGGTGACAACAATGCTCAAAACTAACACAAACGTAAATCTCTTTTTCCTCATTGAAACATGTTTGTATTTTCTATGTAACAGATAAACTACAAAATAAATTTCTGTGGCAAAACCTGAAGCATTCAAATATTACCACAAAGGGAGAGCTCTCAATCTTGTTTTGAGATATTAGTTAGAAATGGGCAGTAGCTGACCACTGGCTTTCATTCCAGTTATTTTCTTCTTAATCTCACTGGTCATTGCACTGCGACATCTATCAATGAATGAGGAGAGTTTTTCTGTTTTGTCATTCCACTGACCAATAGCTCTGAATGCATCAGGTGCTGCTAAACTGAGCTCAGCAATTGGTGCTGTCCTGCATATTGTGTTGCGATCAACACCAACAGCTTCAAACGCCCTTTTCATTGATTTTCCCTGTTTGAAGGCTTCTAGAGCTGCCTTGTATCTTTGTGTGATGCCTCTGGAGTTTTTTACTGTAAAATTGCCATTTGGAGTTCATCTACAGGTGTGTGTGTGTGTGTGTGTGTGTGTGTGTGTGTGTGTGTGTGTGTGTGTGTGTGTGTCTGTTTTGGCAAACAGGGTCTTAGAACATAGTCTACTACAATTAAAATCTTAGTTCATATGAGTTTATCTTCTGTTTGATGTTTCTCTTTCATTTTAAATGAGATATCTATATCAATTCAAGGTTTTCTCAAGGACTGCGGCTCAGGCAAACAGATATGATGGATGACGGCATAGCACACGGCAGCAGAACGCTAAGTAGGATGGCATCCACACTGAGAAAGGTAGTCTATACCTTTTCAAGGTGCAATTATTTTGTAGGGTCATTTTGTAACATTTTGTATATCTTCATGGAATAATTTTCAGGACTTTAGTAGGACAGCTATTATTTTACATATTTAGGTATGCATTCAAGCTATTGATAAAAGAAGGCATCAAGGCAATATGAAGATTGGTGGGCAACATTGTTTTGTGTTGTTGGATGAGAGCAAATTCTCCCATAAGAGGAAAGTGAGTATTGCATGCTCATTATATTTTACTGTTTAAAAATATTTAAGTTAATTAAAAATTTTCTATATAATTTGCACTCACTTGCCACTTAATTTGTTTATCCACCTACCTTATATTTGCACTCACTGTCAATTTTATCAGGTTCACTTACTCTATAAGAGCATTTTGTAGTTTTACAGTAAAAGGCTGAGGTCCATCTGTTTTTGTGTAGAATTTATTTATTTGGCATGCTTTACCCTGTTCTTCAGTGGTCAGGAGCCCACAGGATCATCAGTGAGCAGGTACTATTTGGGTAGTGGATCATTCAGCACTGCAGTGACACTGACAAGGTAGTGGCATGTTTGTGTGTTTTATGTTGGTACAGGTTTGAAGTTTTTAAAAACTGCATGCTTACTCTCCATACCTACCTTGTTGTTCCACCATGTAAAGTTAGAGATGATAACTTATCTGATGCTGCACAATCTGTGTTAGTCATCCTCTAGTCCTTCATCAGTTTCTGTTTTCAGGACCACCTGTTGGCTGTATACAGACTATTCTCAGCCCAACAGTGACCCCAGCAACAGCATAGTGCTGTTTTTGATCCACTATGTATAGGCTGCACACGAACACACAAAACACTACCATGTCAGTGTTACTGCAGTGCAGTGAGAATAATGCAGCTGACCATCGATGAACAGAGTAAAGACAAGCTAACTAACAAGCAAGGCAGAGAAACAGATGGATTTCAATCTATAACTGAAGATGTACAAAATGCTTCTTTCTGATAACTGGATCTGATAAAAGGACTTGTAGATACAGTAGGAAAGTGAGTGTTCATATATTTTTTGTTTGTCAACATTTACTAAGACAAGAGTAGTCAAGCTGGGTAAAGTGTAAGGTTAATTTTGTTGTTAAAAAGATGTTCCTGATATTTTTCCTGCTGTCCAACAGGGGACGTTTTGGACCTGCCTGGCATCGCACAAAAAAGTGGGTCCTGGGGTTACTAGAAGTAAGGCCAAAGTCAAGGAGGCCAGTTTTGAAGGTGGTGAAAGGCCGTTCAAGAGAAGACCTCCTGCCAACCATTATGCAACACGTGAGAAGCGGCTCTCAAATCATCACAGATGAATGGCGAGCCTATCAGCAGGCCCTGACAGATGCAGAATTTCAGCATCACACTGTATGCCACAAAAGACATTTTCTGGACCCTAACACCAGAGCCCACACACAACACTTGGAACGTGCATGGCAGACATTTAAGGTGGAAGTATGGAGGCATCGTGGAAACCGTACCACAGAACTCTTGAAAGAACATTTGAAGGTGATTGAGTGGGAGTACTGGCTGGGAAGGCGCCGTAGGTTTAACATAATAGGCCGCCTGCTGCATGACATTAGGAAATATGCATTGTGTAACTGCTGAAAAAAATCAGCACTTAAGTTATCTCTCAGTCCCTGGTCTTAGTAGGTGCATGAAATGTTTGGTTTTAGTCATTTTCTTTTTTTACAACAGTACAACAGACTGTTTATTATTTAGTGCTCAAGCTGTTAATTGCAGTAAATGTCTGACATTAGTTTAAATCTTTTTATGGTTTAAGAAAATTTGAACTTTACTAATATTCTGAGAAGTTAAACAATTTTAGTATTGGTTTAAATAAACTTTATTTTGTATGAAATATGCCTTCTTTTACTTTAAACTCACAAACACAACTTAAAACTGAGTTAAAATATCATAGATCTGTCATTAATAATTTATTCCCATGATGAAATTCTACCACTTTACTTGGAACGTACAAATACGTGTTATAATACATTATAAATAACTATAAGCCACTCAAAATATGTATAATTCATGTGTGTGTTCATAAGTAGGCAGCTTTGTTAGTTATAATGCACTATGCCAGCTGGGACTGAATTCCTTTGGTATTGACGTATAACATATTATGAACACAGCTTCTAATGCATTATGATAGCAATTCATAATGCATAATAAACATAGCTATAACGTGTTATGCATTTTTATAAATATGTATAGCCATGTCTATAATGCCTTATGAATGCATTATAATGCGTTATGAATGTGTTTATAGATTCTTATAAACGTGACATTCATAGAAAGTGTTACCAGATTCTGAGTGATCGTGGAAAAAGATCCACAACAGGACTGCACTGATGACCATCTAATAAAATTCTTGAATATCATGATGAGAAAAGTACTTTTCATAATGAATTATTATTTATACATGATGAAATGTTTTAATGTGTTTTTGTTATTCGAAATTGCTTAAATAATGGAAATATTTGAAAAAAATATTTAAAAAAATTAAGTGGGTTTACTGGTAGATATAATAAAATCTAATAAAAAGAACCATAAAATGTATTTTTCTTCTCTAAATACATGCTTTAATCCTTATTATTAATTATTAATTATTATTATTATTATTCATTGTTTATTTGTAATTGGTGAGCAAAAGCCAATTAAAGTCATTGTTTAATTTCACTCTTGGCCTAGTTTGAATTCACTGATGATAAATATGTGTTAAATGCCAGTGGCTGATAAACATTTACAGCATTTAAGAAATAGTGAACGTGGTTCACTTTGGAGTAGGTACTGTCAAAAGGTTTATATATAATCAATTAATGTTTCTTAATTACGAATTATTGTATGGAGACGTCCAATCATACATGAGTGTATGTTAGGAGTGATAATGTGTTAACATGCATATGAAAGTCCATATTCACTAATAGGTTGTAAGCCTTTAGAAATATTGACCAATAATGAAGAGTTTCAACTTTAGTTCAGGTACTGCAAAAAAGTCTATAACTGATGCATATATGAGTTATACATATTTATTCATGACTTGTAAGTACATATAATCTAATTATGAACCGTTTTAACTTACTTTGTGCACTGAAAAGGGCCCAGAACTAAAAGATCTTTTTTGATTATATGATTATTATATCTTACCTCAATATTTAGCCATAATACAGACTTGCTGTCACTTTATTAGACACATCTGCCTTGCTGAAGCACATTGTAGGTGAACAGGAGCACAGAGCTGCTCTTGATTGGATACCTTTGGGGGTTGGAGCCCTCTCAGCCTAGCAGTGACACTGAGGTATGTAGAACCACAGCAGCACCGTTGTGTGTTATACACTTGTAGCAGCGCCACACACTGTTCTGAGACAGCACACTGTTATACACAAGCTGCCAATCATGAACTTATGAACCTTTTCAAATTCTTAAAAACTAATGATTTGTTCATGTTTGAAAGTATGAATGGACACATTGGCAACATGAACTATCATTGATGAACATTTGCTCGTTTTCAAAGCCTCATTATCTAGTCATTTATTCATTTTCCAATTCTGATGAGCAAGTGATTCATTAACATATTTGTAAATATGAATACATGCATTGGTAACTACATGAACTGTCATTTGTAGACATTTGTTCATTTTCAAATTCTCATGAACTCATCATTGGTTCACAGCTATTGATCATTAGTTAATGGTATGTTATTGAAAGTTATGATGAAGTGTTTTCAATGTATTTCTCTTCCTCAAGGGTCACTACATTCTGTCCACTTGACTGTAGCTTCTCCCTCATTGGTCAGCAGTGAGCGTAATATAATGTACAATGTGCTCTGACGTCATAATGGACTAAAGGCTACAGGCTGTGATGTCATAAAGGTGATGCAGATAAGTTCCGTCACACGGCTGTTCCACAACATTCCATGTGGAGCCGCGAAGAGATCAACTGCTACAATGAGCTGCCTCTGGTTCTTGTGCTGCCGAGTCCATGAGGACTCGGACACAGACAGCGAGAGAAAGGAGGAGCAGCAGAGTGAGAAGAGAAAGAAAGGAAAGAAGAAGAGGAGCGGGAGGAAATGGAAGATGCAGTGGAAGAAAGCAAGGAAGAACAACAAGAACAAAGACGAAGAAGAAGAAGAAAAAAGGAGCCAAACAATCCAGCAGCCAGCAAAGTTGGAGGAAGAGGCTGATGTTGTGGACCTGCCAGTAGGCCTCGTGTCCGGCAGCCTTAAAAGCATCTCTCCTGAGACGCCGGAGAACACGGCACCTCCACAACAGCAGAACCTCACTGAAGAGACGGATGAAACCAAAAAACGTCTAATGAATACGCTGCTGGATGAGGTTGAGACACACATGGAGCAGCTTCTGAGTGAGTTAATGAGATAATATTCATAACAGACACTGAATAAAAGTAATGAACACCAAATATTCATAGTAGACACTGTAAAATTCATAGTGGGTACTGAATAATTTATAGCTGTGACTAAATATCCAAAGTAGATACTGAATAATTCATTGCAAATAATAAATAATGTATAATGAAGACTAAGTAGTTCATAGTAGTCACTAAATATTAATAGTAGACACTAAATAATTCACCATGGTTACTGAAAAATTCATAATGCATACAGAAGAATTTGTAGTAGTTACATTATAATTTGTAATATATACTGTATAATTCATAGTGGATATAGTAGCGTTCATAGTACATACTGAACAATCATAGGAATCACCACATCTTCATAGCAGGCACTGTAAAATTCATAGATTAATTTGTAGTAGTCACTAAATATTCATTGCTGATACTCAAAAATTCATAGTGGATACTGAATATTCATAGTGGACAGTAAATAATTCGTAGTGCATATGAAATAATTCATAATAAATATATAATCATTTATAATAGATACTAAATAATTCACAGAAGTCATTATATAAATAAAATCTGATAGTCAATAATTCATAGTAGGTGCTGTATAATTCACAATGGATAGTGAATAAATCATAGGAGGTAAAGAATATTTCAAAATAATCATGGAACGTTCATAACAGAGACTGAATAATTATCAATACTCACATAATGATTCATAGTAAATACTGAATTCATATGAGATATGGAAAAATTCATATTTCATACTGAATAATTTGGAAAAAGAACTGAATATTTCAGAGTAATAACTGGAAAATACATCTTAAGAGGGTGTTTTTGAAATAATTTTCAAAACTCAATAATATTCAGTGCCCGTCATATTTGACTGTATTTTTATATACAGAAACTGAGACAGTGATGATGATTGGAGAACCTCTGGAGAAACATCTGGGTAAGTAAAGAAAACGAACAGATAGTACGATGATAATAACACATTTAGTTAAAATAAAAGCAGGAATTCAGCTTAATATGATCTCTAATCTGTCTCAATTCATTCTAGATCATCCAGTGAGCACCAATGATGATGCTGCTACAGCCATCAGAGAGCTCCTGGAGGTCCTGTTTGCTGAAGCTCTGATGGCGAGTGTCCAGCCTCTGAGTGAGTAAAGGAAATAAAAATATTACAATGAAAATGAAAAAACTGGAAAACTGACCATATTTATGTGTATTAAAGCAGAAAATGAGATGATTACAAAGAAGGCTGCTGAAGCTGAAGCTGAAGCCATCGATGCGTTCATGAGCATCTCAGTCGAGGACAATGAGAAGGAACATCTGGAGGAACCTCTGGGTAAGTAAAGAAATTAACAATGTCATGGTGGAAATACATTTAGTTCATATTAAAATGTGAATTCTAATCTGTTTTAATTCTTCATTCAAGATAATCTAGTGAGCATAACTGATGACAAGACTGGAGTCATCAGTGAGCTCCTGGAGATCCAGCTGGAGTATCCAGCGAGTGTCCAGCCTCTGGGTAAGTAAAGTTGATGAGCAGATGTCGTGATGATGCTAACAAATTCTGGTTGCTTTCACACCTCCTTTGTTTGTTCCGGACATTCAGACTTTTAAAGTTGGTCTGAAGCAAAACTGCATGTGTGAAAGTTTCCTCAGACCATGGTTCAGATCAAAGGGCCAACATTTGGTCGGTCTAAAAGAGGTGGTCTTGGTCCAGATCAAACTGAGCCATGGTTCGGTTCATTTGCAGTGTGAAAGCACTTTTTTGGATGGTTCACATTTTCGGACCAATTATAGGAAGTTGAGTCAGGCTGTCGTCACCCATCAAACAATAGAGGAAGAAAAAGAACCAGAAGAGAGTAAAATGAGCCGCGGTAGCTCACGGGGAGGAGACGGTGTATTTATTTGTAATTTGGACTCACGAAAAAGTCAAAAGTCAACATTTTTCTCCAAACGTAAAAGACAAGCAGCTGAACTGACCACACGCTGACATCAGACTCTCCTCTACAAACCAATCGGTGTCCAGTACAGGGAGACACAGCCCACGGTGGTGATGATATCAGGACATAGGTGTGTCATGCAGAGTTCTTTAGTGCGCTCGTTAAATCGCAACCAAAACGAGCTGGATCAAATGATTACAATGTAACAAACACATGAACCTCAGTTTGGACTTTGATCAGGACTTTCAGGTCTGAAAACACCCTTAATTTATATTAACACAGGAATTCAGCTAAATATGATCTCTAATCTGTCTGAATTCATTCTAGATCATCCAGTGAGCACCAATGATGATGCTGCTACAGCCATCAGAGAGCTCCTGGAGGTCCTGTTTGCTGATGCTCTATCAGCGAGTGCCCAGCCAAAGAAGGCTGCTGAAGCTGAAGCTGAAGCTGAATCCATCGATGAGCCCATGAGCATCTCAGTGGAGGACAATGTGGAGGAACATCTGCAGGAACATCTGGGTAAGTAAAGAAATGAACAAATAGTGAGATGATATTGACACATATAATTAATATTAAAGCTTAATATGAGCTCTAATCTGTCTGAATTCATTCAAGATAATCTAGTGAGCACCAATGATGACGAAGCTAAAGCCATCAGTGAGCTCCTAGAGATCCTGTTTGACGAGGAGATCCAGATGGGGTGTCCAGCAAATGTCCAGCCTCTGGGTGAGTAACGAACATAAAACATCTACAATAAAAATGAAAAAGCTGGAATACTGAAAGTATTTATTTGTATTAAAGCAGAAAATGAGATGGCGGCTGATGAAGCGGAGGCTGAAGCCACCAACAAATTCATGAGCATCTCTCTGGAGGACTCTGAGGAGGACCCTCACAGCAACTTGGACGATGGTGAAACAGGTGATGACCAATCTTTTGGTGAGTAATGGAAATGGTCAGTGGAAATGTATCAGGAATGAAATCAGCTGGAAAAATGATCAAATTTATTTATGTGAATGCAGACAATGAGATGACGAGGGAGATGATGTTGGCTACCAAAACCCTCAAAGACCTCCTAGGCATCAATTGTGAGGACGCTGAGGAGGAACCTGACAAGGAACATCTGGGTAAGTAAATGAAATGAACAGATGACAAGATTGTGGAACATCTAACACCACAGCTATGGGTGAGAAGAAGAGTCCATGTTCATGATCAGCATCATGATCAATCTGAGTTAACAGGGCAAACGCTGATATTATTAATGCTGATATTATTAATGCTGATATTAATGTTAACACAGACAATGAGATGACGTTGGCTACTAAAACCCTCAAAGACCTCTTAGGAATCCATCATGAGGACGTTGAGGAGGAACCTGTCAAGGAACCTCTGGGTGAGTAAATGAAATGAACAGATGACAAGATTGTGGAACATCTAACACCACAGCTATGGGTGAGAAGAAGAGTCCATTCTTATGATAAGCATCATGATCAATGAGTTAACAGGATGAACGCTGATATTAATAATGGTGATATTATTAATGGTGATATTAATGTTAACACAGACAATGAGATGACGAGGGAGATGATGTTGGCTACCAAAACCCTCAAAGACCTCTTAGGCATCAATTGTGAGGACGCTGAGGAGGAACCTGACAAGGAACATCTGGGTAAGTAAATGAAATGAACAGATGACAAGATTGTGGAACATCTAACACCACAGCTATGGGTGAGAAGAAGAGTCCATTCTTATGATCAGCATCATGATCACTCTGAGTTAACAGGGCAAACGCTGATATTATTAATGCTGATATTAATGTTAACACAGACAATGAGATGACGTTGGCTACCAAAACCCTCAAAGACCTCTTAGGAATCCATCGGGAGGACATTGAGGAGGAACCTGTCAAGGAACATCTGGGTGAGTAAATGAAATGAACAGATGACAAGATTGTGGAACATCTAACACCACAGCTATGGGTGAGAAGAAGAGTCCATGTTCATGATCAGCATCATGATCAATGAGTTAACAGGACGAACGCTGATATTATTAATGCTGATATTATTAATGCTGATATTAATGTTAACACAGACAATGAGATGACGTTGGCTACTAAAACCCTCAAAGACCTCTTAGGAATCCATCATGAGGACATTGAGGAGGAACCTGTCAAGGAACATCTGGGTGAGTAAATGAAATGAACAGATGACAAGATTGTGGAACATCTAACACCACAGCTATGGGTGAGAAGAAGAGTCCATTCTTATGATAAGCATCATGATCAATGAGTTAACAGGACGAACGCTGATATTAATAATGGTGATATTATTAATGCTGATATTAATGTTAACACAGACAATGAGATGACGAGGGAGATGATGTTGGCTACCAAAACCCTCAAAGACCTCCTAGGCATCAATTGTGAGGACGCTGAGGAGGAACCTGTCAAGGAACATCTGGGTAAGTAAATGAAATGAACAGATGACAAGATTGTGGAACATCTAACACCACAGCTATGGGTGAGAAGAAGAGTCCATGTTCATGATCAGCATCATGATCACTCTGAGTTAACAGGGCAAACGCTGATATTATTAATGCTGATATTAATTTTAACACAGACAATGAGATGACGAGGGAGATGACGTTGGCTACCAAAACCCTCAAAGACCTCTTAGGAATCCATCGTGAGGACATTGAGGAGGAACCTGTCAAGGAACCTCTGGGTGAGTAAATGAAATGAACAGATGACAAGATTGTGGAACATCTAACACCACAGCTATGGGTGAGAAGAAGAGTCCATGTTCATGATCAGCATCATGATCAATGAGTTAACAGGACAAACGCTGATATTATTAATGCTGATATTATTAATGCTGATATTAATGTTAACACAGACAATGAGATGACGAGGGAGATGATGTTGGCTACCAAAACCCTCAAAGACCTCCTAGGCATCAATTGTGAGGACGCTGAGGAGGAACCTGACAAGGAACATCTGGGTAAGTAAATGAAATGAACAGATGACAAGATTGTGGAACATCTAACACCACAGCTATGGGTGAGAAGAAGAGTCCATTCTTATGATCAGCATCATGATCACTCTGAGTTAACAGGGCAAATGCTGATATTATTAATGCTGATATTATTAATGCTGATATTAATTTTAACACAGACAATGAGATGACGTTGGCTACCAAAACCCTCAAAGACCTCTTAGGAATCCATCGTGAGGACATTGAGGAGGAACCTGTCAAGGAACATCTGGGTGAGTAAATGAAATGAACAGATGACAAGATTGTGGAACATCTAACACCACAGCTATGGGTGAGAAGAAGAGTCCATTCTTATGATAAGCATCATGATCAATGAGTTAACAGGACGAACGCTGATATTAATAATGGTGATATTATTAATGCTGATATTAATGTTAACACAGACAATGAGATGACGAGGGAGATGATGTTGGCTACCAAAACCCTCAAAGACCTCTTAGGAATCCATCGGGAGGACATTGAGGAGGAACCTGTCAAGGAACATCTGGGTGAGTAAATGAAATGAACAGATGACAAGATTGTGGAACATCTAACACCACAGCTATGGGTGAGAAGAAGAGTCCATGTTCATGATCAGCATCATGATCACTCTGAGTTAACAGGGAAAATGCTGATATTATTAATGCTGATATTCATTTTGACACAGACAATGAGATGACGAGGGAGATGATGTTGGCTACCAAAACCCTCAAAGACCTCTTAGGCATCAATTGTGAGGACGCTGAGGAGGAACCTGTCAAGGAACCTCTGGGTGAGTAAATGAAATGAACAGATGACAAGATTGTGGAACATCTAACACCACAGCTATGGGTGAGAAGAAGAGTCCATTCTTATGATAAGCATCATGATCAATGAGTTAACAGGACGAACGCTGATATTATTAATGCTGATATTAATGTTAACACAGACAATGAGATGACGAGGGAGATGATGTTGGCTACCAAAACCCTCAAAGACCTCCTAGGCATCAATTGTGAGGACGCTGAGGAGGAACCTGACAAGGAACATCTGGGTAAGTAAATGAAATGAACAGATGACAAGATTGTGGAACATCTAACACCACAGCTATGGGTGAGAAGAAGAGTCCATTCTTATGATCAGCATCATGATCACTCTGAGTTAACAGGGCAAATGCTGATATTATTAATGCTGATATTATTAATGCTGATATTAATTTTAACACAGACAATGAGATGACGTTGGCTACCAAAACCCTCAAAGACCTCTTAGGAATCCATCGGGAGGACATTGAGGAGGAACCTGTCAAGGAACCTCTGGGTGAGTAAATGAAATGAACAGATGACAAGATTGTGGAACATCTAACACCACAGCTATGGGTGAGAAGAAGAGTCCATGTTCATGATCAGCATCATGATCACTCTGAGTTAACAGGGAAAATGCTGATATTATTAATGCTGATATTCATTTTGACACAGACAATGAGATGACGAGGGAGATGATGTTGGCTACCAAAACCCTCAAAGACCTCTTAGGCATCAATTGTGAGGACGCTGAGGAGGAACCTGTCAAGGAACCTCTGGGTGAGTAAATGAAATGAACAGATGACAAGATTGTGGAACATCTAACACCACAGGTATGGGTGAGAAGAAGAGTCCATTCTTATGATAAGCATCATGATCAATGAGTTAACAGGACGAACGCTGATATTATTAATGCTGATATTAATGTTAACACAGACAATGAGATGACGAGGGAGATGATGTTGGCTACCAAAACCCTCAAAGACCTCCTAGGCATCAATTGTGAGGACGCTGAGGAGGAACCTGACAAGGAACATCTGGGTAAGTAAATGAAATGAACAGATGACAAGATTGTGGAACATCTAACACCACAGCTATGGGTGAGAAGAAGAGTCCATTCTTATGATCAGCATCATGATCACTCTGAGTTAACAGGGCAAACGCTGATATTATTAATGCTGATATTATTAATGCTGATATTAATTTTAACACAGACAATGAGATGACGTTGGCTACCAAAACCCTCAAAGACCTCTTAGGAATCCATCGGGAGGACATTGAGGAGGAACCTGTCAAGGAACCTCTGGGTGAGTAAATGAAATGAACAGATGACAAGATTGTGGAACATCTAACACCACAGCTATGGGTGAGAAGAAGAGTCCATTCTTATGATCAGCATCATGATCAATGAGTTAACAGGACGAACGCTGATATTATTAATGCTGATATTATTAATGCTGATATTAATGTTAACACAGACAATGAGATGACGAGGGAGATGATGTTGGCTACCAAAACCCTCAAAGACCTCCTAGGCATCAATTGTGAGGACGCTGAGGAGGAACCTGACAAGGAACATCTGGGTAAGTAAATGAAATGAACAGATGACAAGATTGTGGAACATCTAACACCACAGCTATGGGTGAGAAGAAGAGTCCATGTTCATGATCAGCATCATGATCACTCTGAGTTAACAGGGTAAACGCTGATATTATTAATGCTGATATTATTAATGCTGATATTAATTTTAACACAGACAACGAGATGACGTTGGCTACCAAAACCCTCAAAGACCTCTTAGGAATCCATCATGAGAATAGTCCATTCTCATAATCAGCATCATGAGATAATAGGTTGATAATAGGTTGCTGTGGTACATGTGGTTGGTAGGGTGTTGCTAAGAGTTTGTTATGGTAACCAAGGATCCCAGGACAGACTATGAGAGAAAGGCTTGGTTACTGATTTATCTAATTTTGTTCTCTAGCTGAAATGGATATCAAGAAGATAGAGAGACACAAGAAGACAAGACAACATCCTTATTGGAAAAGAGAACAGGTACAGGTGCAGCTTTTAGTTCTAGTCATGGTCTCTAATCTATGGATTTTTAGTCCTAGTCTTGGTCCCTAAACTATGAATCTTTTGGTTCTAGTCATGGTCTCTAATCTGTTGATCTTTTACTTCTAGTCATGGTCATTATTCTGTGGATCTTTTAATCCTAGTCTTGGTCCCTAAACTGTGAATCTTTTAGTCCTAGTCACAGTCACTAAACTATTAAACATGTTTTTTTATAGAGAACCCAACAAGTCTTTCTTCCAAGAGGTTCTTCTGAACAGAACGACATAAAGAACTGTGAGGATGAACACAGGCAGGTGTTCTGTCCCAGACAGGTGCAGCAACAGATGGATGGCATATCCAATGCAGTGCCGTACACCTTTACAGTCTGGAGGACAGGATGGAGAGAGGAAAACACAAGAGAAGGTCCTCGAATGGAGTGCACTCCTCCACGGACAGAGAGGAACGCTGATGGTGGAAGAGGAAGTCTGGATGATGAATCTAATGCAGTGCCGTACACCTTAACAGTCTGGAGGACAGGATGGTTCCACTCTGAACACTGATGGAGGAAGAGAGAGATGTGGAGGAGAAACGAGACAAAGAACCTGACAGAGACAGAGAGAAGAACAAATGGAGAAACACAAAAAGTGAAAGAAGAAATCTGTGGGTGGCCTTTAACACTGAAATACACTGATACACTTGCACTCACACACACAGCCCTGAAACACTGCACTGTTTCAGCGATGTGTGCAAGTGTTTCACTGGTGTGTGTGAGTGTTTCAGAGGTGTGTGTGAGTGTTTCACTGGTGTGTGCAAGTGTTTCAGTGGTGCATACAAGTGTCTAAGGGGTGTGTGTGAGTGTTTCACTGGTGTGTGTGTGTGTTTCAGCGATGTGTGCAAGTGTTTCACTGGTATTTGTGAGTGTTTCAGTGGTGTGTGTGAGTGTGTCAGTGGCGTTTGCGAGTGTTTCCATGGCGTGTGTGAGTGTTTCAGTGGTGTGTGCGAGTGTTTCAGGTGTGTGTGTGAGTGTTTCAGGGGTGTGTGTGAGTGTTTCGGTGGTGTGTGTGAGTGTTTCAGGGGTGTGTGTGAGTGTTTCAGTGGTGTGTGTGAGTGTTTCAGTGGTGTCTGTGAGTGTTTCAATGGTGTGTGTGAGTATTTCACTGGTGTGTGTGAGTGTTTTAATGGTGTGTGCAAGTTTTTCAGTGGTGTCTGAGTATTTCAGTGGCGTGTGCGAGTGTCTCAGTGGTGTGTGTGAGTGTTTCAGGAGTGTGTGTGAGTGTTTCACTGGTGTGTGCGAGTGTTTCAGGGGTGTGTGTGAGTGTTTCAGTGGTGTGTGCGAGTGTTTCAGGTGTGTGTGTGAGTGTTTCGGTGGTGTATGTGAGTGTTTTAATGGTGTGTGCGAGTGTTTCAGTGGTGCATACAAGTGTCTAAAGGGTGTGTGCAAGTGTTTCAGTGGCATGTGCGACTGTTTCAGGGGTGTGTATGAGTGTTTCAATTGCGTGTGCGAGTGTTTCAGTGGTGTGTGCGAGTGTTTTAGGGGTATCTGTGAGTGTTTCAGTGGTGTGTGCGAGTGTTTCAGTGGTTCATCCAAGTGTCTAAGGGGTGTGTGTGAGTGTTTCCTGTGTGTGTGTGTGTGTTTCAGCAATGTGTGCAAGTGTTTCAGAGGTGTTTGTGAGAGGTTCAGTGGTGTGTGCGAGTGTTTCAGTGGTGTGTGTTTCAGTGGTGTGTGTGAGTGTTTTAGTGTATTTCACCCTAAATGGCCACCCATAGACATCACACACTCCACACACACACACACACACACACCCACACACAAATTGAAAAGAAATCACACACACTCAAAATGACACACACACACACACAACAAATAAATGACACACTAAAACTGACACACACAAACACATTTAAAAGAAAAAAATGCACATTGAGCTTCATGCTGTACAACGCTGTGCAGTCCTTACCCTCAGATGCTGCTGCTGCCGCTACACTATCATAAACTAATCAAATGAACTTTTGCCCCACCTGTTTTTCCCACTTTGTACTATAATACTTTACACTAACTATGTTTGCTATCCGGTGTCGACCAGAGGAGGATGGGTTCCCCTTCTGAGTCTTGGTTCCTCTCAAGGTTTCTTCCTGTTGCTCTTAGGGAGTTTTTCCTTGCCACTGTCGCCACTGGCTTGCTCATGGGGGCTCGGACCCGGATTTCTTTCTTTTTTCTTTTCTTTCTGTAATGCTGATTTTTCTGTAAAGCTGCATATAAATAAACTTTGCTTGCTTGCTTGCACACACACACACACACACACACACACACACACACACACATATACACACAAAAGCATCAACAAAGCATCAAATAAAAATATTAAAATATCTTGCTGTCTTGCAGCCTCTTTATTCTTTATTCTTACTGTAATCCATTTTTCAGACATTTTATTGAATAACCTGCTGAGAGAATACAGGGTTTATTAGAGTTGTTATTTATTCAAAGGGTCCATATCATAGAAAAGCTTTTTCCTCACTTTTGAAAAATTAATTAGTTCAAAGTTGTATATAAACCCTGCTGCAGTTTCAAAGGTCCAGCAGTCCATACAGTCCAAATATGTAAAATAAGCTGCAATCTATTCATGTATGTATCCACCTATTCTGCCTACAGCAGTTTAGCCCCACCCACTCAAAATTGAATTAAACTGGTTTTTGAACAATGCAGGACAGCCAATCACAGCAGAGCTTATTTACATATAGACATCAGTATTAAAGGCACTGTAACAAAAACAGCCTGTTTAATTGCAAGGAATAAGGAGAGGCTGGAAAACAGTCATGAAGAAATGAATCATGTAGAATATTTAAGAACAAAATCAAACCTCAGATTGTTTATCAGAAAAGCGTTGACCGATCACATGATCAGTATGTTCCAGTGAAGGGAAACCTTAATGCTTCAGCAGAACAAGACAATTTTACGCTTCCAACTTTGTGGGACCAGTTTGGGGAAGAACCTTTTCTGTTCCAGCATGACTGAGTCCCAGTGCACAAAGCAGCTCCATAAAGGCCTGGCTGGGTGAGTTTGGTGTGGAAGAACAACATCAGTGTCTGACCTCACAAATGCTCTTCTGGATGAATGGACAAAAATTCCCACAGACACTCTCCAAAGTCTTGTAGGAAGCTTCCCAGAAGAGTGGAAGCTGTTATGGCTGCAAAGGGGGACCAACTCCATATTAATGCCTATGGATTTAGAATGAGATGTTATAAAAGCTCCAGTAGGTGTGATGTGTAGGTGTCCCAATATTTTTGTCCATATAGTGTATATATTATTCCAATGGATACATGTTATATTGAGGAATGATAACAAATGATTTGTGTTCAAAAAAATGCATACCTTTCTCTCTCTTTGATAAGGTGGTAGAGCTCCCTGCTATACCATCCGCCATCATGTCAACCTGCCTCAGTCGCAAACCCTGTGAAAATCTCGCAACACAAAACATACAGTAGGCTGTAACTCTTCACTGTAGATTTAGCAAGAATGGGCTTTTCAAATTCGTGTGTGGACTCAGACGGTCGTCACAGACATTTTGAAAAACATTCTTTCTTGTTGTTTGCTTGTCAGAATTGTGCTGTCGTTGTGTTGTTCCTAACCTGTAAATGAACTTCATCCACTCAAAGAGAGGAATTAGTGAATGGCTGAATATGGACTTGTGCTAACAGCTTTTGTGCTACTCCGGTTCCTGTGGGACGTCTGCTGACACGTCACACATCAGTTATGAAATGAACTGAAACACATAAACTAATAAATGTACACAGCTTACATGAGGTTTGTGTTTCAGTAATGTCAGTATCTTTTCAAGGTTGTTCATTTAATATGAACCAGTGTAATCCAAGATCTGGCTCGCAGCTTTCTTCCTACGATTAAACCATGCACTTTAACATGTGGTACTGATTTATATTTGCAGTAAATGAAATAAATTTATCAATTGACAAAAAAAAAGTCTAAAAAGCCTGTTAAACAGGACCAAGTAGCCTAATAAACCTAATAAAGAGAAGGACAGTGTAATGTTTTAAAAATAGCCTATTCTATATGTATTACGCATTAAAAAGAATCCATAATGACAGAAAGGACAAACTAAATTCAGGCTTGTTTCAGTTTTAAAGTTATCTCACCATTCATAGGAGTCTATACATTTTCTGCTTTTTAATTTCTGACGCCTTTATCAGTTTTAACTGTCTTTTCTTTGATTTGCCTCTTTCAGTTAACTTTCTAAACTCGTTCACTAAACCTGCCGTAACCGCTGCTGCTCCTGGAAATGAACTGATTCTGAAAACGGGTGGAGTGTTCGGAATTTGGCGCCGACTTCAGTTAATTGGCCACTTTGAATCTGAGACCTGTATGGTTGGGCAGTGCCTTAAATCCAATAACCAGTAAGCCAATGAGACGTCCACTGCGGAAATGGGATACGCCCTCTTCCACTAGCTATTGCTGTGCTAACGTTATTAATAGACGTCTGCTTGCTGTTTAAGAGGAGGGCATGATAGCTTTCAACCATTCTACTAAAAAAACAAACATCAGGCCTGAAACGTAAAAAATAAAAATAATAAGCATGAAATAATGTTATATCTCATAAATGAGTTTATCAGGCTACCTTTAATCTTCATCACTGGACTTGCCAAGTAATACTTATGTTGACTGTCTCATCTGTTGGTAGGTTGGACCAGCTTAGCTAGCTAGTTTATCGCACAGCTATGTAAATATGTTAGTTTTAATCCCTCAGCGCCTTTTCTGATTATCATAATAAAGTAGCATTATGATGCGGTATGCTTTTCAGTGCGGTCAGGCTGTCCTTAGTTAGTTTGTGCTCTAATTTTAGGAGTATTATGATTCTGCTTTGCGAACACATTGTTTATGTTTATTGTTTATGGCCACAGTCAACATTCTTGCAACCAACTAAAATACTAATAACAATATGCATTCAGTTCCAATGTAGATATGCTTTACGTCATCTGAAAAGTGTTCACACAGTCTTTTCTACAGGTACAGGTAAAGTTTTGTGTGTGATATGAAGGCACATCAAGCTTGAAACATATCTGTGGTGGAAATCTTGAGGTGTCTTACATTGAACAAAACATTATACTGTAATTATGAATATATGCATATACCAGGGTCTATATTACAGCTCATAATGCAGCCCTCACTCCAATTAGATTTCATTCAACAATATCTGACAAGTGCCAACACCAAGTTTGAACCAGGGCTATGATGCAGATTAGTAGTTTTGACCATTTAATGCACCCTAATGTATACTATAATTATGAATACATTCATATACACTGGGCCTATATCATTGTTAAAGCTCATCATATATCCCCCAATTTTGAAACTGAATTATATCCAGTGGTGGACAGTAACTAAGTAAATGTAATTCATTACTGTACCTAAGTAGTTTTTTTGTGTATCTGTACTTTACTGAAGTTTTTCCATTTTGGGTGACTTTTTACTTTCACTCTACATTTCAAAGTCAAATATCTCACTTTTTACTCCACTACATTATGGGAAATCTGTCGCTCCTTTTGGTTTATGTGTGTATAAAACCATAACGTAACGTCAAAACAAAAGAAGCGCAAAACAAGAACACCAATCAGGGCACACTGTCATTATTTCTTTTCTATATTTTTATATGTTTATGCTTATAATTCCAGTTTTTACTGGTAAAAGCTGTATCTATGAGGTAGAAGGCTATAGAAAAGGTTCAGGTTGTTTTGGGGTTTCTCCACCAGATGGCAGTATTTCTCTGATTTCTGTGTATTCACTCTGTTACAGTTGAGGTGAAACTCAACTAATATTTCATATTCACAAGTACACTGTAACACTGTTAGCTGTGAACAGATAAACTGACCACAGTATGAATGAAGCCTCATGTTGTTGTTGCTGTAATCACTGCAGAATAAGCTGAACCTCATCCACAAGCCTGTGTTCCTGTCTTGGTGGTGTAGTTTGAACCCCACAGTAGAAAAGGAACTAAACCACTTGTTGGGAAAGTTAATCTGGAAATGTTTTTTAGTTTACTGGTTTACATCATTTGTATTTTTACATGTTAACAAGCACTTCTGTGATTTAACTACTATAATGATGACAGGATGGCCTGAAAGTAGAAGCGAATCAAGCAAGAACCATTGCTGGTGAGACAGAGACCAGTGGCTGGGCCAAAAAAGAACCAGCTTATATTCCTGATTGGCTAGTGAGAAGCACATTGGCTGGTAATGTGTGTTGACTGAAAGATTCAACTAATGATTGACAGCACTGAACCCAGATTTTCCCCCTGCAGAAGTCACACAGCAGCACAGTGAGAGTGACAGAGTTTCTGAAGAGCACTGCAGAGAGAGCTGCTGGAGAAGAACAGCTGTTGGAGGGAAAATGGATCACCAGAAGAGCAGAAACAGAAGATGTAAGAGGAAAGAAAGAATAAGAACAGGGCCTTTAACAGAGGTGAAGAGAGTCATCCAGACATTACTGAGACTGAGAAACCCCTCAGAGAGCTGTACAGGTGGGTTTTACAGAGACACTGAACACAGCAGACGCTTTTACAGCCTGTGATATTATGATCATGTAGAGGGTTTAGAAATTTCCTCTGTCTAAAGTTTAATGTGAAACAGGTGACGGCCTCTACGTCCCAGTGCAGCGCGTGGAGAAACACTAGGTTCAAGCCCTGAGTCTGCGCAGCTCAGATAAACACATACATACATTTTTGTCTTGTTTCTTCACCGATCCACAGATACTGGAAAAGGTTTCTTATAAAACGGATAGTTCTGGTCCTCAAATCTGATTGGCTGAGCCGCGTTTGAAGCCATTGTAAAATACATGATACACACACACCTATGACGCCTCACACCAACTGAACTCTGACATGTTCTGACAGAGCACATCATTCTCAGTGTTTTCCTGCCATGAACCAGTCACCTAACACACTACATCACCACATCACTCTGTTCATTTCACAATAAAGCAATAAAGCAGTGAACATTCAGGGAAGGGACATTGAAAGAGTGGACTCTTATAAGTACCTGGGTTTTTACCTCAACAATTGACTGGACTGGTCAGATAACACTAGTGCACTTTACAGGAAAGGCCAAAGCTGACTCTATTGACCCTACCTGCTCAGGAGACAGAGGTGGTTTGGAGTGTTGCTGAGGACCTTCTTCGACACAGTGGTTGCATCAGCCATCTTCTATGGAGTGTCTGCTGGGGCAGCAGCATCTCAACTGCGGACAGGAAGAAACCAGCAACAGTTTTCACTTCTTCTAATTCTGAACACATTCAGTGATTATAATTTCCAAAATTCTTTAGTTTGCTAAACTATAAATACTATATCAGACAACAATCACAGCCCAAATAATAATAATGATTCTAGAGATTAACTGCTGATTAATTGCTGTCCAGCCCAGTTGTTGACCTTTTATACAAAGTGGTCACCTTTGGAGTTATTTTGTTTCTAATGGACAGTGCATTATGGGCCCAGAACATAATCAGCAAGTGCTCATGTATAAACACGAGGGAGAGGACATGTAACTGAATAATGCAGAGCAGGTACAGTGAGTATTTAGAGTGTCTGTAACTGTTTTCTTTGCTGGATAAAGCAAAGTTCTGTATTTTTTACTTATTATTATTCATTTATTTTATACAATAAAGATATATTATTCTGTTTTGTACTGTTTTTCTGATGTAATAATGTTTTTTTTTCATTCACTGTTAAAAAGGTGTCAGTTCAACATAAAAAAAGTTAATATAGTAACAAACAAAGACTTAATTTATTTAATTTACTTAATTCCAAGCCTTGAAAACACTACTAACCAGCTTCTGTCCTGATCCTCTTTTTTCAGTCTTGTTTACATGATCAGCCAAAGAATAATAAACTACAATACAAAACTGAGCTTCAGAGGAGTTTCCCCTTTACTACATCATAGATGTACATAACACAGTGGATCTGCCTTAATGCCAACAGTCAGTAGTGTTTCTGAGGTGACTGTGCTGTGACTGACAGTATCCCTGCTGTAAGAGCTCTAGTGTTGATGGTCTGATGGAGTGAGTTTATGTCCAGATGTGTTTTTATATCTGTAGAGCTTCTTGAACATGAAATGATCTGCTGTGCTGAGCTGCACGTCTCTGCAGAAAAGGGTGTGAAAAGTTTTGAAAAAGTTAACTTTACCATGAAAGGCTGATGCTTCCATTGTGGCCTGTGAACAATGTGATGGTTATTGTACATCAGCCTCGTATACTGTATGTCTGATACAGACAGAGTGTTGTTATATCCTTATTTCTGAGTAAACTGTTGAATATGTGTGTGTTTGTGTCTCATCAGATGAATTTAAAGGTCTTTCAGTTGTGACAGAAAACTGTATTGACTGAAAGACTCACTGAGGCTCATACGTTTAACTCAAGAACATGTTTATACTCGTCCACAAGGCTAATATAACAGAAGGCACACTAAATATTTTGGAATTATTTTGGATCATGACATGTCTAAGTGGTCCTGGGTGAGAATTCATTGCAAGAAAATAATTCTAGCAATGAATTTTTAAATATTTTGTTCCTCCAAACCAAATAACCAGGTTCTACATCATTTTATACTCTGATAAACTCCAACACCATCAAATCTTAGGTCACATCTTTATGACTATTTGGAGAAAATCCTTTTATTGTAATCAGACATTATTTGCTTGTACCTTCAGCTCTGCAGGCGAGTTCTGAAGGAAAACAGCAGGAACTGGTTCACACTGATGGCCAGCAGAGGTCAGTATTACATCAGTTTACGAAATAAATGCTTTTAGCTTTAACAGAATTAAAGCAGTGTTTGTTCACAAGTGCAGGACAGAGAAACTACACTCAGAGTCCGGATTAGTTTGTTTTTATTGTAGGGAATTTCATTATTCGTTACTCAGACACAACTATAAAGAAACACATGAAATAAAAACAGTATAAAGAAAGACAGAGAAATAAATCTGAGTGTAAACAGTGAATATTTACAGGGTCAGATTTCAGCTGAAAGTGCAATAAGAAACTGTATAAACAGAAAAACGTCACTGTCCAAAGAAAAACAAGTATCTCCACAACAGTAACTTTACAGGAGGAGGCAAAACACTCTTACCTTTCAGTGGAAGTTAATGTAAAGGATTTTATTCTAAATGATTTTAGAGCATTTCTATTGGTCCATTCATCATGAAACTTACACACAACATAAAACACAGCTGGTGTGTTAAAATGATGCAGACAAATAAAAATCAACACAAATGGAGATACATGGTTTTCATTGGACAGCGACAATACACAGATTGAACAGTTTTAAACATGATGATGAAAATACTGAGCTTTTCAGTGTGAACAGACTGTACAGTATATACAGAATACAGTACATGTTAAAGACCAAATAGAAATACATCATTACTGTAACAGAGTTCCTCTAAAATCCCTTCAGGAGCTGCAACACCTTCTACTAAATCAAATATGAGTCCAGTTTAAATAGAAACTATCAGGTTCTCTCAAACTCAGTCAGATTAAACCATTAATCTTCCAGCTTTCTTCATCTGAGCTGCTTGAACTTTGGTGGAAACCTGGAGAAACGTAGGAACATCATGAACATCATAAAGTCTAATAGACACAAACGTCATATTGATAAAGAAACCAATGTGATTGAAGACAGAAAGACAGTGCAGGTCTGAGTAAGAAGAGCTCAAGATCTTAAAGAGTGGAGAAAATACAGCGTGATTTTTTGTGAGATTTTTCAAGTAAAATAACCTGATACAGCAGTCCTGTGTTTTCATCAGTCAGGGTCACTGGAGTCACTCAGAGATGCTGAGGAATTATGGCTCATTTGAGGTTCTGCTTCTGTCGTTGTAACCTGTTCAGTTTGCTCACCTGATTTTAATCTGTTCTACATTCAGAGATGTTTGGAGTGAAGTTATGATTTTTCTAAACGTTTTACAGTCTTATTAAACAGACAGCAGTAGCTACATAATGTTTAATCAGCATCTCAGGCCTCTATAGAGAATATTTACCTCTAACTCCTACAGAAATGGACAGTAATGAGAGGAATCTCTCTCTCAGTCACAGTTTATTACAGGACTCACTTCAGCATCTTCATCTGGAGCTGCTGGACTTTTGGTGGGACAATCAGAGTCGATCAACACAATCATCAGTGATGAATCAGATGGTGTGAAAGTGCAGTGGGCGCCGGGTGTGCGTGTGCAGCGCTGCATCCTGACCTGCAGGACTGAGTGTTTCTCTGCTCTATCAGACTCATTTGGAGCTGCTGAAGTGCTGAGTGAAGAGCTGCTGGTTAATCAGGTGAGTTAGATCAGAAAAACACTGCAGTCTAAAGTACAGGAGTAGAAAACTCTGCTCTGCTGCTCTGATTAGACTCGCCTGCTCGTCTCTCTTAAGCCAGTATTACTTTGTAAAAGTCACTGATTCTTTAAGCTCACCTCTATGCATACATGAATTTCAATGACAACACTAGAAATTATTTGGAAACAACAGCTTTAATTGTCTTACAAAAATATACAGAACTTGCACAGACAAAATGGGTGGAATAGCAAGTATATAGGTTACCATATACAAATAAACAGTTAAAGCAAAATACACAATAAAAGTCGAGTGTGCAGTACACCATTGTGCTTGATTATGTTTATACACTCATTGGCCACTTTATGTACAGCTACCCTAGATTTAAACTCATTGTCCATTTTATCAGCTCCACTTACTATATAGGTGCACTTTGTAGTTCTACAGTTACAGACTGAAGTCCATCTGTTTCTCTGATACTT
The DNA here is from genome assembly GCF_904425465.1 of Colossoma macropomum. Classification (NCBI taxonomy): domain Eukaryota; kingdom Metazoa; phylum Chordata; class Actinopteri; order Characiformes; family Serrasalmidae; genus Colossoma; species Colossoma macropomum. Next base: position 4,678,166 of record NW_023494805.1, read on the forward strand.
TCTTACCCTGTTCTTCAGTGGTCAGGACCCTCACAGAGCGGGCATTACTTGTGTAGTGGTTCATTCTCAGCACTGCAGTGATGCTGACATGGTAATATGTGTGGTGTTGCACAGAGTCACTCCGTAGTGTTACTTGAATCTTTTAACACTTAAGTGTATTTGCTGGACTGAGAATAGATTTCCAGCCAACAGCGTCCTGTAGGCACTGATGAAGAACTAGAAAATAACAAACTGGGCAGTAACAGATGAGCTCACATGTCTAACTTTACCTCTAAAAGGACTAACAAGGTAGGTATTGTAGAGGGCCTATAATATACATGGGTTCTTATTTTGAAGCTGATCTTTTATATAATGGTCTGGCCAGGAGCGAGTAGCCCATCAGTGGCCTTCGTGGGCGGAGCTAAGAGAGCGCGCTGTGCGAGAGAGAAGGCGTGACAGCAGCTCAGTGTTTGAGTGTGTTTCAAGCTCATATTTTCTGTTGAGATCCTTATACAAGGACTTAAAAGTTGAGCTGGTAGTGTCGTTCTGCTTTGTGGACTGAGTGGCTCCTTGGAACTGAAAGAGGAGCGAGTTGCAGCGGGCGCCATTTGCTGTGAACGTAATGCGGGCATTTGATGCGCCTCACTCTCTTCAGCTCTGTTTAGGAGGAGGTCTCCCTGCCATTCAGAGACATCATCCAGCATCAGTCCCTCCGCTTCAGACTGGCAGTTGAGTTCCATTTTCTGCTTATTATCAGAGACTGAATCACTTGCACTGTTGCATAAAAGTAAAAAGGCTAATATTTCTGCTTATTGATTGTAACGTTATAACTGTTTGGAAGAGTAACTGTTCCTTCCCTTGTTTTAAATCGTTTTACAAGCTAAAAGTACGGAGCCCCGGAGGGGACGGAGGTAAAAAAAAAAAATAATAATTCGAGCGAACGTTTTGTAGTTCGTACGCACGTCTTCTCTTATTCGTGGTCACGATTTCTTAAATCGTTCCCTTGTTTTCTTTTAATCGTGCGCACGTTTTCTTTACTTCGTGGGTTCGTTTTTTTTATTCGTGATCACGATTTTCTAATTCGTTCCCTCGTTTTCTTTTAACCGTGGTCGTGTTTTATTTTTAACTGAATGCAGGTTGTTTGTATTTTGATAACAGCTCCCTGAGACGGTCTGACGGGTTTTGACGTGTTAGATTGATGAGATAATGAACAGAGATGCTCATCAGGTCTGATTTTGATTTGGGGTTGGGGGGATGAGGAAACTGCAGCTCCTCTTCACAGCAAACGGCCCACGGTGTTTCTGCTCCCGGTCAAGCTGCGGTGTTAGGGACCATCACACAATTACAGGACGAAATGATCAGCGTTTCAACATCCTCACATTAATATATCTACATCTGATCCATAGATCTATTAAAATCTCCCGCCATTTGACCTCACCCCACATTAATGTGTCTGTGTGTGTTTAATTTGAGTTTGTTGAAACGTTGACGCTGATCATTTCTTCCTGTAATTGTATGATGAGCTCTAACACCGCAGCTTGTCGCGGGAGCAGAAACAGCGCAAAGTGTCTCTATCTCTGTTAAATATGATCATTAGACAGTGCAGTTTAGTGAAGATTGTGGTTGTAGTTTATTGTCTTACTTCATTTCACCACCAAACTGCAGCTGCACTGATGAATCTGAGGGCCGTTTGCTGTGAAGAGGAGCTGCAGTTTCCTCATAACCCCCCAAATCAGAATCAGACCTGATGAGCATCTCATTATCTCATCAGTCTAACTCACCAAAACCCGTCAGACCGTCTCAGGGAGCTGCTAGTTACTTCTGCACCAGACAAAAAACACTGATTTTGCGCACAAATCAAAAAAATAAACAACGTGCATTCAGTTAAAAATAAAGCATGACAACCATTAAAAGAAAACGAGAGAACGAATTAGAAAATCGTGATCACGAATAAACAAAAACGTACCCACGAAGTAAAGAAAACGTGCGCACGTTTAAAAGAAGACGAGGGAACGATTAGAGAAATCATGACCATGAATAAAGGAAAACGTGCGTACGAACTGCAAAACGTTCCCTCGAATTAATAACTTTTTTTTTACATCCGTCCCCTCCGGGGCTCCGCATAAAAGAGTGAAAGAGAGTTTTTATTTTTCTTTTTAGAACTTGTAAGCCCTTTATGGTTAATTCTGTTTTGTTTGCTCTTTGGTCTTATTTTGAAAAGAGAGAAAGGATAATACTGTATAACAGATTGAATCCACAAGCTTTATATGGTCATTGCCGTTTGTTGCCTCGTATTTTGGTATTAATTGCACAGTTTTATTTATTTCTTTTTTTCCAAAAGGAAAAGTGAGCTGAAACTAAGAGAACAAGCACTTAAAATTCATTTTTTAAAAAATAAATATTCCTTTTTTTGGTAATTGCTGTATATCTCTAATTCTACATTTATCTAGGAGTAGGGGCGTCTCACCTGTCTTGTTACATCTGGGGAGGGCGGGTCTAATGCTAGGTCTGACTAATACATGTCCAGCTTACATTTCACACTTCAGGTTGCTACCGTGATCCAGATAATTCCTGAAGCCCACCTTGCCATATCTTTCGCATACATACACACTGATCATCTTTTGCAGCAAGATAGGTACCAGTATACTACCCGGGTGAGTATTGAGACTGAAAGTATCGGGGGTGGGGACACAGATCCTGTCACTTAATCGATCTTCCTAGATAAAGTGTTACAAATAACCCCTACTGGATGGAGGCACCACCCCCCGCCTACAGTATGTAAGTGTACACAGTGAGTGGACACAGTGTTTTAAAACTGGTCCAGTTGTACCAATACAATCCTCAATAACACACCACTACCATGTCAATATCACTGCAGTACTGAGAAGGAAACCACCTCCCAGATGGTACCTATTCTGTGGTCCTGTGAACTGATGAAGGAGTAAACAAATTATGCTGAGAAACAGATGGACTACAATCTCTAATACATTGTCTGCGTATTTTTTGTTTTTTATCGCCAGTTTACCTGTTCCACCTTAAACGGTGCAGCAGGCCTCCCAAGTAGAAAATCACTTCCTGACCTCCCTCTGCAGTTCGTGCCACAGCAACGCAGTGATGTGGTCATATGCAAACAGGCTTAACCAGTTAAACTAATTTAGATACATAGAGAATGTGTTAGAGAGAGAGGGAGAGGCAGAAAGCGGAAACACGTTGTCAAACTCCGTGAAAAGGGCCTATTGGTCGGGCAACACATCACTCCTTCCTCTTCATCCTCCCAGCAGTTCTTCCTGTGGTGGACTGAGCCAGTCTAAAGTGCTTTATAGTGAAAGTGAAATCTTTAGCAGCATCTGTTTGTTGTAGTGTTTGAGGAGAAAGAACAGAGGTGATTAGTTCAGTTTTAAACAGAATTTACTTTCTGACTTTGACTAAAAGCATTTCAGACATGGAGAGCACATTGCAGGATTCGGTGAAACCTGAAAGAGGAGAGATGACCTCCAAAATGAGTTGCTCTGAGGAACAGGACACACAGGAAGCTGAGAGGTGAGAGAATAATGTGATCTGGTGTAAAGTGAGTTTGTTCTCTAGTTCACCACCATGTAAGACAGTTTGTCTGATACTGTTTGTGTTTTAGACTGATTGAGGGTAAGAGATCTGACTCACCTGAACCCAGCTGTGTGTCCATGAAAAGTGACCAGTCAAAAGAGGAAATAATATACTTCAGAGATGATAACAGTCCTACTGAGTTCAGGTAAGGATGATGTGACACTCAAGAATGACATGTAAAGATGCTTCTTCCGAACTGTGGTGCAGGTGAAACACTAAACAGCTGTTTAGCTATTATTGGGAGTCATACGTTCACAGCAGCAAATGACAGAAGCCCAGCATGTGTGAGTAACTGCTTGCACTGTAGTAAAACTTTGGTCAAGAGTTTAAACAAGGATGAACTGCACTTTCATTAAAACGGCACAGCCAAATTAGACTTCTCTGCTATTAGGCTGTCAACTGGCATCAGGAATCAAATTCATAGAGACATATTATATTAAGACATATTATTGCAAAGTTTTAGATATTAATCAGATTTGTCGTTTGAAACTACTATCTTTTCTTTATTTCAATCATAGAAAGGAATACTGATATTTAAGTAAATTCGCATTCGATTAAGCATTGTAGGGGCCCTTGGAGGCCAATTTAATCGAAACTTTACATGCTTCCTCAGGCGATCATTTTGTACAATATTTCAAATTTGGTTATAATCAGAGAAAGACTGATGGTTTGCAGCCCCTTATGTCAAAAAAGCATGGCTGAACAGAGTAATTTATGTCTTGTGGCCTTTCTTTGCAGTAAAGTCAAGATTTTTTTTGATAACTGTTTACCTATAATCTCCACTGATTGTTTTATACCCAATTATGAAACAGTTTCATTTAAGTTCATAGACCAGTTCAAAAAGCTATTTTTTCAAACATTGACCAATTACAGAAAAACTTTAAAGAATTTTAGTAGATTTGTGTGATAAAATGTCTGAGTTAGTGTGTGGTATGAAATTTATTTATAGGACTTATTCTTGTTTATGTTATATAGCACCACCTCATGGCCAATTGAGGTCAAACGTTATAGGCTTTTAGAGATTTTCTGTGAGGACACATCATTCAGTTTGTGTAATGATTGGTCATTTCTAAGCCCTCCAAATATCTGTTGAAAGCTTATTGGCCAGCGGTGGCCATATTTGTCCAATGATTGAGTTGTTCTTAATAATTTGCTTATAAAGTGGACCAATTATGTAGACTGCTAAGGGTAAGCTCAGCTGAGATTTTTGGTTATTATAGCGCCTGCTATTGAACTATCAGTATCAAACTTGGTGGACTTCCACAAAATCATGTGAGGTGTGGGTCTGTTAAGTTTCCTGAGATTTGGCAAAAGCAAGCCCGATCTGTAGCCACTTAGGTGAAATAAGATAAACCTAAATTGGGCTTAATTGGCATGTGGCAGCCATACTGTTTACAAATGTCAATATTTTTTGGATAAGTGTTCAGGGTAAGGATCTTGCAGATAATTTGCTATCAGTTTCATGGGGATAAGGTGAAAAAAAGAGTAAAAATTCTCAAAATAAGGTTTTTCAAAAAAGTAAAATATCTCAAAATGTTTCCAGTGGGGCAAGGGAAGTATTTTGAGGTTTTAATGAATTTTGGTTTAGTATGAGTTAAGAAATCAGTAGCACCAAGAATTATGTCTGTAACCCTCTCAGTTTAGGAGGTACAGAACAAATTTTAAAACACTTTTCTGTAGTTTCCCTTTAGGCCAGTTGGTGTCATCTCGTGTACTTGAGTAGCAGGAGGCTGTTATGCATGGAGATCTATGTTTTGTCCAGATTTTGTCACAATCAGAGAAAAATTTATGGATTTATAGGAACTTATGTCAGAACACGCCAGGCCAAACAGTTTGATTGTCTTCTTGCCATTCTGTGCACTAAAGTCAAGATTTTTTGATAATTATTTACCTACAGACTGGACAGATTGTTTTAAGACCAAATTTGAGACAATTTGATTAATATCTTAGGGCTGGTTCGAAAAGCTCATTTTTCAAACTTTGAACAATTGCAGAAAAAAAAGACCTTAAAAGACTTGTTCTTGAAAAATGGTCAGTTTCCGTGTAAGGTATGACCTGGTGTAATTTGTTTTTTTTTTTATCAAGGATTAAATTTATAGGGATAATCCTAGTTTTTTGTTGAATAGCAGCACCTCATGGCTGATTGGGGTCAGACTTAATAGGCTATTACAGATTGTCTTTGTGAACAGTCATTCAATTTTCATGATGAATGACCAGTGCTAAGTCTGCCAAATGCCTGTTGAAAGCTTATTGGCCAATGGCAGCCATTATTGTCCAATTATTGAGTTGTCCTTAATATCACAGTTATTAAGTAGTACAACAATACAGCATGCAGCGTTTCACCTCAGTCGACCAAGTGGTTACAGAGAAACAGTTTTTGGATATTATAGCGCCCCCTGTTGAATAATTGGTGTTAACCTTGGTGGACTTCCTCAAAGTCATGTTTAGTATTAGACTTTCAAATGTAATGAGAAAAGGCCAAAGCAATCCCAATTTTTAGCAATTTTGTAAATTAATGATGGAAAATATGGTGGGGACCCAAATAGAACCAGTGCAACATTTATGTGTAATAAACTAAGAATTAAGACGAAGCAAGAATTTTGAATGTAGGCCTCATGGTTTCAGTAGAGTTTGGTTGCAGACGTGCACTCTCAGTCAGATGCACTCTCAGCCCCAGTGACATCACGTGCACATGCACTCTCTGCCACAAGCAGCCCAACGGCACGGTAACTTTTGGCTGCTGCTACTAGAACCCATTAAAAATGTCAGTTGGTTCCTGGTGGTTTTCAGTAGTCACTAATGGTGTTCTGTGTTTTCCTGATGGGTTGATATCACAGTGTAAAGGATTCTGATCATTTAATCAGGTGTTATAGGACCTATTCCACATACATTTGATCGGTTTGTCTGATACTGTTTGTGTTTTAGACTGATTGAGGGTAAGAGATCTGACTCACCTGAACCCAGCTGTGTGTCCATGAAAAGTGACCAGTCAAAAGAGGAAATAATATACTTCAGAGATGATAACAGTCCTACTGAGTTCAGGTAAGGATGATGTGACACTCAAGAATGACATGTAAAGATGCTTCTTCCGAACTGTGGTGCAGGTGAAACACTAAACAGCTGTTTAGCTATTATTGGGAGTCATACGTTCACAGCAGCAAATGACAGAAGCCCAGCATGTGTGAGTAACTGCTTGCACTGTAGTAAAACTTTGGTCAAGAGTTTAAACAAGGATGAACTGCACTTTCATTAAAACTGCACAGCCAAATTAGACTTTTCTGCTATTAGGCTGTCAACTGGCATCAGGAATCAAATTCTATTTTTCTCTTTGTCTTTTTGAAAAAATATTCAAATATATGATCTAATTTTAAATACATTATTTGTTGTAAAATCACATTATTTTTCAAGGAAAATAAGTAAGAAGACAGATAACTGCAGTGAATGCCAGATTACCAAGTCAATCTTATGTCTTGTGCATCCACAAAGGGGTATAAATGATCAAGTGACCCCAAAAGCACACAGGGCCAGATTTAGCGTGATGTTAAGAACAAATGGCATGGCCGTAACACATCTGTTCATTCTTAAACGAGGATTACCAGCGTGTTTTCACCGCTTTTGTGATGTGAGGCGTGGCCATGCATTTAATTCATTTACATATGGTGGTAGCGATTCATAACACAGCACAGTCACACAGACATTAAGACCTTAGCCTGTCTGATAGTAATTTTCTTGGTAAAGGCTCATTTATGTTCAACGTTTAATACAGACAAGGACAGATCCCTCTGTCCATACTCTGTGCTTGTTTCTTTCATAATTGTGCACATTTTGTGAAAGCTTATGAATATGGACAAAACGTAAGTACCACCGGAAATCGTGGCTCTTTCGTCTCTTCTGTAGTCCTGTCACCATGTTTGTTGTTGTCAGAAGCTTGGACTCTGGACTGCCCTCTAGTGGATATATTGCTTACCGTCCATGCCAAGATAAGGGACACATAGAAATATGTTGTGACGGTTACATCTTTTTATATATTTATTATTACATTTTTACACTTTCATTTTCGTACATTAAGAGAGTAGGCTCACAAGATGGTCATCAAAAAGGTGCATATTCTAAAAGGCCTATTCTAATGTATTCTGTGATGTATTGCTGTCATTATAAGCTAAAGAGAGGGGCTGCACTGAAAGCATGAAGACACAGACTGTACTGAAAGTAGAAGTTTATAACTTCTACAAGTTGCTGCAGTAGCTGTGTAGCAGCTCAGCCACACAGTTCAACTGTAAAATCCCAAATAATTATAATTAAAGCCAAAATAAATTGTTATTGTGCTTGATAACAATCCGCAATGGCATGTTCTTCCCTCTGCTTTGTAGTCGTCGGTTGTGATAATGTTAATAACTAACTGGCCTGGAACATACTAGGAGCTGCAGCAGAGGCTTTAAACTTTCAAATAGATGTTTTGTGCATTAGTTTGTGTATTTTTTTATAATGTCATATACTGGTGTTTTGGGTGACAGAAAACAGAACTTGGGGAAGATTCTGTCCAGAGTGGAGATTTTAAAACTAATTTCTATGTGTTTATGGGGATGGATGTTTTTGAAAATGTACATTGTGTTTATTACACAATAAACACATATTGTTTCATGAGTGGTGAGCATGCGTTTGTTCAGTTCATCCACAATATGCACAGTATACCATAAAAATAAGTGTTCTCTTTAATAACAGAGTCCAGAAGATGAAATCAGAACCTACCAGAGGAAATATGGAGTCCATATTCAAGGTTTGTATGCTAAGTATATATTAAGATTTAAATTGTTAAATTATCATGAAAGCTGTGTTTTCAGTGGACTGAAAATACAGCTTTCATGAGAGCACTTTTGTTATTTTAGAATAGTATTAGGCTATTTATTCATTTGAGGCGGTATTATGCTACAGAGTGATATACAGTTTAACCTGTGGTAATGGGCAGTAATCCTGACTTGTTATTTCTGAAATAATATAATATACACTGCCTGGCCTTCAGTCTAATATTTTGTTGGACTGCCTTTAGCTTTATTATGGTGCGCGTGCACCGTGCAATTGTTTAGACAGCCTTATGCAAAGATTTATTTCCATCCAGAGTTGCATTCATTTTTGGTCGAGATCTTGTATTGACAATGGGAGTGTATAACCACTCCACAAAGTCTTCACCAGGACATCCCAAAGACGTTCAATGGGGTTAAGGTCGGGACGGTGGTGACCAATTCATGAGTGAGAATGATTCCTCATGCTCCGTGAACCAGTCTTTCACAATTTGAGCTTGATGAATCTTTGCATTGTCGTCCTGGAATATGCCTGTGCCATCAGGGAAGAAAAAATCTATTGATGGGATAACGGGACATGTGATGGTCATTCAGTACATTCAGGTACTCAACTGACTTCATTTTATTGCCACATTACGTTGCTTAGCTTAGCAGTGGCGTCTCTAAATTAGGGGCCGTTGGGGCCTGGCACACACCAGATGTCTCTGGGGAGCAGTGCATGACATGATTAGTAATTCAATATAACAACTAATATATATATTTTTCTTTGGAACTAACATTTTTGCACATTTATTACGTATGACAATGGTAGGGCTGTCCGATAAATTCCAAATATCTTCCAGTACCTGTGGTGTAAACACCAGCAGCTGACCTATTTCTCCTAGCAGTCTTCGTTTGGTGAGCATGGGGCCAGCCTGCCAGCGCTCGTCTAACCAAGTGGGTGTGTTCAGCGCACTTTCAATAACCAGCTGTGGGGCACGGCAATAAAAAATAATACATGTATATATGTCCAGATGTTTAGTAACGTTGTGTACGGTATGTGAGTTGCTACGCAGCCAGCCACTGTTCCTTATCAGCTGTGATGTCCACTTATAATAGCAAGGCAATATAATGGATCAAGTCAAAAAATGTAATAAAAGTTCAATTTGGTGCCAGCCATTAGAGCAGAAATTAGAGATTAAATGTTTGAGACACGCCAGCCACAGGATTTCAACATCATTCAGTCTGGAAAGGACAAAAACTGCTCCTTCAATCCAGAGAGGTCCAAGAGAAAAACATGGCTAACTGTGAGTGTAGCTAAAAACACTCTTCTGCTTTTCTCACTTGCCCTTTCTCTCGCTTGAATTCATTCATGGATTGGTGGACTTTGAGAAAAAAGTTTTAGACGAGCTTTCCCAGATGAAAGATCGTCGTGCCTCTTTTCTTTTCGAGCAGTGATCGTCACTGGTGTGTCATTCTGCATTATTACAGGGCCTCTTATTCCTAATGCCTGGAAAGCAATGTGTTTCCCTGTTCTGATATGTTGCTTTGGATATGTAGTTGCAGACCACAATGATCATATACTGCTAGATAACTCTGGATTTGTAATGCGATGCTGTATAACACGGTTTTGTGAGATCTAATGTCGTTATCATATCGCTCAAATTCCCCACTTCCACTAACTCCTGCACAGCAACTTTTTTTTTGGCCAGGGAATGTACATCATTAAATCATCTGACACCATATCAGTGGCTTTAATATTTTTGTGATTAGTTCCTGGCAGAGCACTCCTAACCAAAAAACATCCAGTATTTACTTGCTTTCTAACATGTAGATGTATAATTTCATTCTTTTCACTTCTTAATTTTTCATATATAACATGCGTTCTTGTGTCATATGTCTGGTTTTTTAATTTGGAGAAATATAAGATCTAAATATTATACTGAAATAAACCACTAATAATGTATTGTAACTGTCATGCATGGTCGAGTAAAAAAAATCAATAATGTACTCATTAACAGGACGCTGTTTCTGTTTCCTTTTTTTTTTTTTATCAGGAGCTGGAGCACAAAGTCATCTCTGTGGTAAAGAATCAGCTGAAGAGGTTTGTAAAGTTACTCAGTTTGGATTACCCAGCATGCTCTGAGAGAGAGGTGGAGGATGAAAAAGATCAGAGCAGTGTCAGAGAGGGGGCGCTGAAGATCACACTGCACGTCCTGAGAAACATGAACCAGACAGACCTCGCTAACACACTACAAACCAGTAAGAGCTCATGTTTATAAAATAACAACTCATTGTGTACAAGCCTCAGTTCCAAAAAAATGTGACAGATTTTTTTCACAGTGTGTTTTTTGTTTTTTCTTTTTTGTACATACGCACTCATTCCAAATTTGATGCCTGCAGTACATTATACAAGTCTTTAGCTACGCAACCATGCAGGGCCTTTGTTGTCATATTTTGCGCTTTATAATGTGCCATGTGTTTTCATTAGTAGTCAGGTCTGAACTGCAAACAGGCCAGTGTAGCACCCATAATCTCTGATTGCACAGCCATGCTGTTGTAAAACACGCAGAATGTGGTTTGGTGTTGTCGTGTTGAAATAAAAATTGATGTAGCTGATAAGATGTCTTTCAGAAGGCAGCATATGTTCCTCCAAAATGTATTGTAGCGTCCTGATACTGGCTTGTTGGGCCAGAGATGCGTGGGCCATGCCCTGAGCCTCCTGGGAGAATGCGGGACAAGCAGTAAGAGAGACTTTAAATGTAAATACTCTGTAAAATTACAGCTTTACAGTCGATTTTTTTGTTAAACATCTCTAAAGTGTAATAAAAACAAGGAAACACTGCATAAATACACTTAGTCTACAGTTTGAAGGTTGCTATTTTTTAAAATAATAGCATAATTATGTTATTTCATAGAATATTCAATCTACAACATGCACATGTCAAGGTACAGATTTTTTTGCTGACTTTAGATTTTTTGAAAGACTTTACTGTCTTTCAAATACTTTAAATTTTTTTTATCTGTCAAAAAATGTTCTTATCCTACAAATTTACAGCAGATAACAGTTAAATATTGGTTGATCTACCTACAAACTATTACGAAGTACTGTTTATCCACACATTCTCACTGTTACAGCATTGGATTCGGTTAAATACAGAAAAACAATGTAAAATTACAATTAACTAACCCAATATAAAAGTCACTGTTTTTTTTTTTATCGTTCTGTATATTCACAGAAATTTGGCATTAACAAAAATTATATACCATAATAAAAAACTATTATGTAAAAATACATCTAAAATTTTGTAATTCCAAAAGTTGTAAGTTAAATCAAAACAAATATTCTAACTTTTCCAATTATTCAACAGTGCTTGGGATGTAATAATATTTTAAATTTCTGTTAAAAGTACTCTTAAGATCTACCTATTTTACAACACATTCCTATAAGTATACATATTCTTGTGGTCAATTTGATATGTTCCTATTTTTTTATTATAGGAATCAACATACTTGATTATCAACATAAACTTTTACTTCAGCAGATAAAAGAATGGTGTACTTTAATTTTACATATATACACATTAAACATATTGCTCTTTTAAAACAATGTGAAACCACTGAACTGACAGTTGAACTTCAACAGTCATGACATTATCATGAAATTAGCATTCAAAATAAAATGGAGGGAAAATAAAAAGAGAATCAGAGAACAATGACCTGTTGAGCAGCTGAAGTCTTAAGCAAGAACAGGCAAAAATGCCACTTACAGTACAGTTAGTATCATTGGTTGTCAAATAATTCAAAAAAGTTCATTAAAAGGAAAGATGATGTCACAAGTGGTAAACATGCCTCTGTCACAACTTTTTTTGTTGTGTGTTACAGCCATCAAATTCTAAATATATATTAAATAAGTTGGTCATTGAAAACATTGGATTTTTTTTTTACTTTTGTCTGTTAAATAAAGGTTCAAGAGAATTAACAAATCAAAAATTCTTGTTTTTATCACATTTTACAAAATGTTTTCAAAATGTTTCTTTTTGAAATGGGGTTTGTACTTTAAGGATTGGTACTTTAACTATATGCAGTACTCACATCAGATATCCAATAGAACGACATGTCACTGTTCATTATCACTGTGCACATTTGTTTTCTTCGGTCTCTATTCACTCACCCTTAACCGTCACTACATAACAGTTTTAACATCAACTCTGAGAAGGATGACAGTCATCTTAAGAGGTTTTCGGACATATCAAGGAGAGAAGTGAAAGCTTGAGTCAGCTTGATAATAATCACGTGCAGCTCTTTGTACTTCTATCAAGAGCTAACATCTTTCACCTTTACTTTTACTGCCAGGTTAGCACATTAAATAAGCTCAGTAATACAATAATGACCACTACATCTCTCTACATAGCTCGGGGCATGAGAAGGGCGTCATCAGGGGGCAGTAATGTTTGTTGACTGAACTGACCACAATAAAAATTTTATTTTTACAGTTTGGAAAGATGTGTTCACATTTCAAGCAAGGCTGATGTATATCATTATTACAGAACAATGCATTTCAGCTATTAATGAAAAAGGGTCTTTAACCTGCTGTTACCTTGCACTACATCACTTAGCTTATTACTATTATCTTACTGCTAATAACGCTAGTATTCATACTATTCATAACATACTTTTACATCAGATTTATTGAAAAAGGTGATTTTCCTCTATTTTACAGGTATATTTGTCTGTAAAAAAATTACATTGTAGTTGTTATTGCTGCTGACATTGTATGTGCTGCGGAATTGTTGTGACATTCTGTGCTGGGCTGTGGGACTGGTTAGTGGAGTTGGATACCTACTGTGGAGTAGAAATGTGTGTCTGTACCATGACAGACCCTGGCTTTTAAACATTACCCTGGTTATAATTTGGACATTGGCCATTTTCTTCTTAGGACTTTTCTTCTTTTCCTCAGAGAGCACAGCATCAGTTATTTTCACATACAATTTGGAAGGTTGACCACATCAGACCACAGTACATATTTCCACTATGCATCATTGCAGATGAGCTCGAGTCCAGACAAGTCAGCAGCATTTCTGTACGTCGTTGACATATGACTTCTGCTGTGCATAGTACAGACTTTAACTTGCATTTGTGGATGTAGCAGTGAACTTAGTTCACTGACAGTGGTTAGTCCTGAGCTCATGTAGTTGAATCCATCGCAGAACCATGCAGGTTTTTAATGCAGAGTCATCTGAGGTGTTAAAGGTCACAGGCATTCAGTTGTGGTTTTTGGCCTTGCACAGTGAGATTTCTTCTGATTCTATTAATCTTTTGATGACTTTATGCAATGTGGAAGCTGGAATACCTAAAATCCTTACAATCACTCATTTGTGTAAGGGTTGGCTCCAGGGCTAGGCCACCGCCGGCCACCAGGGGGAGTCAACGACCCAAATGAGCCACACCTGCTCAGGGGGCTTTATAAGGGCTGAGAAGAAGACACACTTTGCTGAGTCTTTGTTTCAGAGTTCTGGCAAACAGACTGGCCGGTAATCTCGGGTAGAAGCTCTAGAGAACTTCTCTCGAGCTTCTTTTCTCCTTGTCACTACTCGAGCCTATCCCCTTTTCTCAAGTTGTGTCTTTCTTCCTTTGAAAAAAAAACAAACAAACAAAAAAAACTAAAGAACTAAAGCTAGAGAAGGGACAAGTTTGCCCCTTTCTCCTTTTCATTCTTCTTTGTGCATTCTTTTCTGTTGGGAAAGTTATCATTTCCTCAGTGTTTGAGAGAGCCAGTCTTTCCCCTGGCGTCCTTTGTTTTGTTCCCGCCTAAGCCTTAGCAGGTGGGCTTTCATACATCCTCTTGTTTTCCACCCGTTTCCGGCGTTCCCTTTTAAGGTGAACCCTCCCTACACCACGTGACACGGCCTCCATAGTGCAGTGGTAGAGCGCCGGTTTATTAACATGGTGGTGTGGGTTCGAGCCCCGGCATCCGTGGTTATATATATAATTTTAATAATACCTTCCAATCGCATAGAAGCTCAGCGTTTGGGTCCTGCCTTCCAAAACCCTGTGATGGCTCACCCGGGTGGCCTCTGAAATACCACCCAGACGGCCTGCGTTCTAAGCCCACCTCTGGCAAGCCGCCACATTACAAATTGAGGAACATTTTTAAACTGTTGAATTATTCACTTAACATTTCACAATGTTCTTACCAAGTTCTTCTGCCCAGAATTCTTGATAACGATATGTTTTTGAAATTGAGGATTGTAAATTATTTTCAAGAGTTTACCTGATCATGATATGATGATAATGTTACATTACAGATGAAGAAATATTTTGATGTGTTTATTGTTACTGCTTCCTCTTTTTATTAGAACTGGCTCCTTCTTGCCATCAAAAGCTCAAATCAACACTAAAGGAAAAATGTCAGAAAATTAATGAAGGAATCTCAAATCCTGGAACCTCAAAATGTCTGAATGAAATCTACACAGAGCTGTACATCACAGAGGGCGGGAGTGGAGAGGTCAATAATGAACATGAGGTCAGACAGATTGAAACAGCATCCAGGAGACCAACAACACAGGAGACGCCCATCAAATGTAACGACATCTTTAAAGACAAACCCTTCAGAACTGTGCTGACTAAAGGAGTTGCTGGAATTGGAAAAACAGTCTCTGTGCAGAAGTTCATTCTGGACTGGGCTGAAGGAAAAGCCAATCAGGATGTTCTCTTCATATTTCCACTTCCTTTTAGAGAGCTCAATTTGATAAAGAATAAAAGACTCAGTCTGGTGGAGCTTCTTCGTCAATTTTTCACAGATACAAATGAATTAAAACCCAGAGACTATAATCAGTATAAAGTCTTGTTCATCTTTGATGGTCTGGATGAATGTCGACTTCCTCTAAATTTCCAGAACAATGAGAGCTTATTTGATTTAACAGAGTCAGCCTCAGTGGATGTGCTGCTGACAAACCTCATCAAGGGGAATCTGCTTCCCTCTGCTCTCCTATGGATAACTACTCGACCAGCAGCAGCCAGTCAGATCCCTCCTGACTGTATTAACCAAGTAACAGAGGTACGAGGGTTCAATGACCCTCAGAAAGAGGAATACATCAGGAAAAGGATCAGTGATCAGAGCCTTGCTGAAAGAATCATTACACACATGAAGTCCTCAAGAAGCCTCTACATCATGTGCCACATCCCAGTCTTCTGTTGGATTGCAGCCACTGTTCTAGAGAGACTGTTGGGTGAAGCAGAGAGTGGAGACATCCCCAAGACTCTGACTCAGATGTTCACCCATTTTCTTGTGTTTCAGATCAAACACAGCAGCCAAAAGTACCAAAGAAACAGTGACATTGATCATGAGCAGACTAGAAAGATTATCTTGGCACTGGGAAAACTGGCTTTCCAACAGCTGGAGAAGGGAAACCTGATCTTCTATGAGGAAGACCTGAGAGAGTGTGGCATTGATGTCAGAGAGGTATCAGTGTACTCAGGAGTTTGTACCCAGATCTTTAGAGAGGAGTCGGAGCTGTACCTGGGGAAGGTTTTCAGCTTTGTGCATCTGAGTGTTCAGGAGTTTCTGGCTGCTCTATATGCATTTATTTCCTTCATCTCCAACAACACAAATGTGCTAGCACAACAAGCCACTGGATTTTATTGGATATTTGGTTTCTTCAAAAAGTCAACAATGTCAGACTTCCTCAAGAGTGCAGTGGACAAAGCTTTACAGAGTGAGAACGGACACCTGGACCTTTTTCTCCGCTTCCTTCTGGGCCTCTCACTGGAGTCTAATCAGACTCTCTTGCGATGCCTACTGACACAGACAGGAAACAGCTCTCAGAGTAAAGAGGAAATAGTCAAGCACATCAAGGAGAAGATCAGGGAGAATCCCTCTCCAGAGAAAACAATCAGTCTGTTCCACTGTCTAAATGAACTCAACGATCTTTCTCTAGTGCAGGAAGTTCAATCATACCTGAACAGAGGAGGTTCCAGTGGTCTCGGTGGAGCTAAGCTCTCCCCTGCTCAGTGGTCAGCTGTGGCGTTTGTGATTCTGAATTCAGAAGAGGAGCTGGATGAGTTTGACCTGAGTAAATTTGACCCATCAGAGGAATGTCTTCTGAGGCTACTGCCAGTGGCCAAAGCATCCAGAAAAGTTGTGTGAGTATTTATATTCCTAAGTGTTTTGCTGAACTGTGTGTTGTTTTAATTTATACAACAGTCAGTTCCGGCCACGCAAGCTGATTGGATGAGAGGTGTTCTAACCGTGCTGTTATTTCACCATAACATTTTTTTTTTTTCGCAAACACTGTACCTCACTCCGCTGAGACACTGTTGCTAAGCACCGAGTTTGACAGCTGTAGGAGACGCTCAAGCTATTTGAAGGTTTTTACTTCCTACTTTGTGCACAAACAGAAAACGGATACTTTTAAGGTCACATTTGACGGACAGCTGATTTGGTCAGACTCTGAAGATAAGACTACACTAAATTCCCAATTGGGAATTCATGGGTTCATTTCTGGCTGATTCCAGGTTGTTTAACTGTTCTTCTGTCACAGCTGCCGACTGAAAAGCTGCTCAGTGGTGATGACAGTTTGGGAATTTAGTGTAAGGAGCTGCAGCGAGTGAGCGGAGTTCATTACTCTAGCAATGAAGTAACAAGCTGCTCGTTAAGGAACTATAATTAGGCGGAAGGAACTGCAAACATTAAAACATATTAAATGCCGCGTTCACTGCCCAGTTTATTAATTTATTACTTTATTTATTTAACTGTTGTATAAAAGCAATAGAACACTCAAGGTTGTGTTATTGCCAATAACATCACAGCTGTGATGATCTACGCTATGTTATTTCATGATAACACACTCGTGTTCTATTACTTAAGTATAACAGATGTACTGCATTCCAACAAACCACTTTAAGATTTATTGATTTTAACATTTTATGGCACTGTGCTAGAATCCCACTGCGGGTCTGGGCTGTATAATGCTTGCTTGCTACTGTTGTGATCTTTTAGACTAATTTGGCAATTGTTTGACAACACTATATCGCTGTTTAGAGACCAGTGGAAGAACAATGCCAAGTTTGACAGTTGGGTGTATTGACTATTCTTTATGGCTTTGAAAGTTGTGCTTGGACTTGGATACAGTTAGCCTACCAACAGTTTCCCAGGATAGGGTGAGTAGGTAATGAATTTTTTTCCACCATTTGGACCTTACAAGTTAATGTGAGGATTCACATTTTGAAATGGCGAAATGGGTCATGATATGCACCAATGTCAAAGCCATATCAACTACAGAGAAAAGAAATCAAATACTTGAGAAAGTAAATAAACTGGCTGTTTTAAAATGTCACATTTAGTGAACATCAAATAGTAAGTTAACAGAACAGTTATACAGTGTTACATTCTGTTGATTCATTATTTGAAGTACAATAAAATAAAAAATAATAAGGCAGGCAGGTTACTAAGTCCAAATCAGTTTTTGCAGTGTGCATTAAAAAATCACGCATTTGAGAGCCTCACGTTGCGTGTGAAAAAGTATACCTAAATATACAAAAAATTGCAGGGCCGTGCAGACCTCTAACAGTGTTTATCAGGACATAAAATGACCAAGATGGAATGCTGTGTTTTAGCACAATGTGATCTTGTTTGATCTTTTGTATTGAAAATATTGTTTCTTTTTTTTGTTTTTTTGGTGAAACTTGTTTCATTGAATGACTGTTTTATCTCTTAAAATATATAAAACTACAGATTAAACACAAATTAGCTCAGCAATGTTTTTCAACTTTTTGAAGCTGTCAGTACTGAGAGGAAAAATACTGACTCTTCTTTCTATGAAAGGTAATCTGCAAATTTACACACAAGACTTCAACATGCAAAGAAAGTTACTTCATTTGTTTAATGATTTGTTGTTAAGACTGTTAAAAGCTTAATGTGTTGACATTAAGTGCATAAAAGTGCAATTATTGTTTCCTCCATTGGAAGATGGTATTTTGAGACAGAGGAAAGACCAGGGTTGGGAACTAGTGTTTTAGGATAATCTGAATTAGTTTTGATATTTACAGTCAAGCTGCCAGCCTGTAACAAGCTACAAAATTTTTCAAACAACAATTACGCTGCACCTATTTCTCCTCCTTTTATCAGAACCACTACCCTTCAACTACTAGAAAATGTTTTTGTCATTGTTCTTTACAGTTTATTTTACTTTCTGACTCTCTCTGAAATTGGTGAAAACCAACTATAACCAGCAATAACATCTCCACATATCTAGGGATGTGCTGCCCTCTGGTAGGTTTCAAGTAAACTCTGGGATGTTGCTATCCTAAAGAGAAATGTGACACTGTTTTATAAGGCTGAGCAACACACCCCTCAAAAAAGCTTGTTACTGGCATTCTCTGTGAACCCACTAAGTCTTGACCCCATCTGAGAATCCATCTACTAAACACACTCCTTCATTGCCTTTAAACAGGTCATCAACCAGTAAACCTGCCTTAAATAAAACCTGAATAAATTATTTTATTTGTGTCAAATAAGAACAAACAGCTGGAATGTGGCTACTAATATATCACTATATAACTATATATTAGACAACAGATCAGTCATTTTCTTGAAAATATCAGATAATTATGATTTATTATGAATCAATAGAATGTGTAACAAAACTCAACTATGAGACAGGTTCTAAGCCTTTGTAAAACACTTGATACATGCACATCTGACCACACATTAATTATATTCCGTATTAATGCGGCATGTTTTTAAAATCATTTTGGATCAGAGACATTTTACTCTTTTTTTTGTCTCCACTGTATTTGCTTCAGTTGTTTTTGTATCGACTTTTAGAGTTATAGGGTGCTATTAGTAAATGTGTCGTCTATATTTATATTTTAATTTATATTGTGACTCTATTTGGACCTGCTTCTTCCACCTCCACCTCTCTATCATTACCCACACATGCAGATAGTTTATGGACTCATTTACACTCCCACATATACTCTCTGTTTGGCTTTACTCTTTGTGAAATCTCTGTTTTTTCATATTAAGTACTTGTGTTTTGTTTACCGCTTTTCTCCAAATGGATTTGTGGCCTGTGTGTACCTGCCTGCCTGTACTCTGGCCCCTGTCTGTTGTGACTACAAGTGTTGGACATGTAGCCCTAACACTTCACCCTACCCCTCTATCTCAACAAAAATCGGGACACCCTAACCCTAAACGTAAACGCGCAAAACAGGGGGCTAAGGGCCAAGTGATGGGGCAAGGGGTGAAATGGGACTGGGCCTTATTGTCATTTTAGTGATGAAGAATTAGCCAATATAAACATTCTGTCCTTGAGAGCTCACACATGAAAACTCACTAACAGAATGACCCACATTTTCATAAGAAAAGAAATAGAAAATGCATTTCTTGTACTCTACATCTGCTGTTACTGTAAAAAAAATTGATGTCTGTAAGATGCTTAGTCATACAGAAGTAATGGAGCACATTTACTTCCTATGAAGGCGCTTTTAGGAAAATGTAACTGTGCTGCATGCAGTCTGCTCTACAAAGAAATGAGAGGGTTTAATCTGATTGTTGTTTATTAAAGTTAATAAAGTGGTGAGTTTTTCTTCTTTTCTCTACAGACTGGAATGCTGCAGTATTACAGAGAAAGGCTGTGCTGCTCTAGTTTCAGCTGTGAAATCAAACCCCTCACACCTAAGAGAGCTTAATCTGAACTCCAATAAACCAGGAGAGTCTGGAGTGAAGCTGCTCTCTGATCTACTGGATGATCCGCAGTGTAAACTGGAGAAACTACAGTGAGTTACTGAATTATTGTCTCTGTATAAGCACATCAACAAAATATGTTATTAGAATTGAAAAGGATTTTTTTTTTTTTTTAGAAAAACATTTCTACATACAATGTGTGTGTGAGCATGAGAGAGACACACACACAATTCCCACTGAATCTTGAAAAGTCTGATAAAGTCTTAAAATAAGGTAATAAAATCTTAGCAGTTTCAGCTGATGCACAGTATTAAAGGCCTCTGATCAGATTACAGTGCAATTCAGGACATAATTGTAAGATGATGCCCAAAGAACATGTTGAAAACTGAGTCATTTTGTATAATAAACTAATTCAAAATAGTCTGTCAGCCAATATATCCATTTGACAGAGGTTCTGTATTCAAAACTGAATGCTGATAAAGAACTAGAGGACAGCAGAACTGATCCAGTCAAACACACTGAAAAGACCAAAAAGGGGATCGTGCAATCTTAAAACATATACAGCTTTTTTAAAATAAAATAGATATGTATGCCATATTTAAGTGTACATGTTCTGAGGTGGAAATGCTATTATTTTTATGCTGAGGTCTTTAAAAGGTATTAAAAAGAATGGAAATTGATTTTTAAAATTGTGTAGCAACCTTTAGAGAGAGACGTGTGTGTGTGTGTGTGTGTGTGTGTGTGTGTGTGTGTGTGTGTGTGTGTGTGTGTTAGAGATCATGTACAAAATTGTGTTCAAACACTAAGTAAATGCAGCTAATTTAATTACTAGCTTAATGACATTTAGCTATTGCTATTTGTAGATTAATTTTTCAATTAGTCTTTACAATATAAATAAAGTGTTATAAATAAAATTATTATTATTATTATTATTATTATTATTATTATTGTCAGTAGTAGTAGTAGTAGTAGTATAAATGTGAATAAATAAATACTGAACATTGGTGTGTTTTATCATATCAATTCTTCACATTTTCCATTTGAGGGAATGTGTTTAGTAATTGATCATTGCTTTAAAATAACAGATTCACTAAATGTATTGCCTTTATATAGACAAAGTTTTGAAAACTAAATATTTTCACCAACCTTTTAAATTTATTATTTCATAAAAGATGTCCTTTATATAGACAAAGACTTAGCCAATATAAATGTCCTGTCCTTGAGAGATGTCCTCACACATAAAAAAATCACAAATGCATTTTTAGCAAGGTACATCAGTTATATATTTACTATTGAAATAAGAATGTAAACAATCAGTTATATAGAAGTAATTAATCACATCTACTTTCTATGGTGGTGCTGTTAGGAAAATGTCAATGTCCTGCATGATCTCCTCTGAAAACTTCAGGTAATTTTTCTTCTTCTCTCTACAGGCTGTCTGACTGCATGATTACAGCACCAGGTTGTGCTGCTCTGGTTTCAGCTCTGAAATCAAACCCCTCACACTTGAGAGAGCTGAATCTGAGCTGGAATGAACCAGGAGAAACAGAAGTGAAGCTGCTCTCTGATCTACTGAAGGATCCATTCTGTAAATTGGAGAATCTACAGTGAGTTACAGAATTACTGTCTCTATATAAACACATACACTAACAGAGAATGTTATCAGAATTACTTAAAAACCTCTTCTACATACAGTGTGTGTGCACGCGTGTGTGAGAGAGAGACATCCTTAAAAAGTCTTAAAATAGATTTTGAAACTTTAAGATGATAAGATTTCTGACAACATCTTAATTTTTACTGTAAGAGATATTAGGTTTTTGGGATGTTCAGGCATATTTTAATGCATCAGATTTTGGTAAAGTAAGATTGATCCAGTTTGGATCTTTTGTTTCCAGTGAGGAGCGTTGTAACCAGTTAAAAACTAACCATCATGGAAACACTGTTCCTTACTGTCCATGTGCACCATTTCTAGTTTGAAACTGATGCTAGTAGAAACTTATTTAGAGATCAAAGAAAGGAGCAGCTACTGCCATGCACTAGAACAGTTTTGAAAACTAAATATTTTCACCAACCTTTTAAATTTATTATGTCATAAAAGATGTCCAGTGAAACTTACAGAAAATTCTGTAAAACTGAGTGCACACCACCACACACATAACTGAAGTGTTTTCATGGCAGAATATTAAAGTAACCATTAACTAAATCATTAGATCAGTCAATCAAATTTGATTCTAATTTGAACCCTATAATTGTTTCATTCTGAAAAGATGTTTTGTTAGGTAAAAACAAAACATGTCATTTCACAATGTCAAATTATGCACATACTAAAATGAACTAAATTTAATGTAGTATTAATTGACAAGCTAAAGTCAGGACAGACCACGTTGGCAAAGTCCTTGTCCCTACATGTAAATGTAATGATAGCCCACACACTCTCTAACAGAACGAACCACATTCACATAAACAACAAGATAGAGTGAGAAAAAGAGAATGCATTTCTAGTACTTTATATTAGTTTATATTTACTACTGAAATGATATAAATGATATAAATGATTGCTTGTACATAAGTAATAAAACCACATCTATGGAAGACACCGCTGCATGTCTGAATGGACATCACTGCAGCACATCTAATTACACTTGTTTATAATGTATTTATTCTAACCTCACCGAGTTTTACTCTGGTAGAACTGGTAGTCATGACAATACCAAGAATACATCTGAGACAAATGAGAGAGAGAGAAAGGGTGTGTATGTGTGTGAGAGAGTGTAGCTTTTAAAGATTTTTGTGTTTTGTAAATTCTGTAACTTTTGTTGTGTGTTTCTCATTTTGTCTTCATTTTATCTGCTGAACTGATGTTCATGTTTGAGATGACAATGTTTCTAACAGATCATCATTTCTCTCTCAGGCTGTGTGGTTGTTATCTTACAGAGAAAAGCTGTGCAGCTCTGTCCTCAGCTCTCACCTCAAACTCCTCAAGACTGAGAGAACTGAACCTGAGTTACAATGAACTGCAGGACTCAGGGCTGGAGCCGCTCTCTGCTGAACTGGAGAATCCAAACTGTGTACTGGAGAAACTAGAGTGAGATCATCACTTTCACACACATCACACACACTTATCATGAGATACAGAAATCATGAGATTATTCAACCAGCTTCAAGACATTTCACTTGTTTTAGTATTTTCTTCTAAAAAATGTAAATTTTATTTATAGATTAGAAATGTTAAATATATTAATTAAATTGATTTAGGATAAAGTGTCTGTGCATGAAAGTGAGAAAGAGAGAGTATGTACATTAGTGTGTGTGTGTGTGTGTGTGTGTCAGTGTGAGAGAGAAAGAGAGGGTGTGTGTGTGTGTGTGTGTGTGTGTGTGTGTGTGAGAATGCAAGAGTATGTACATTAGTGTGTGTGTGTGTATGTGTGTGTGGAGCTGCTCTCTTCTGGACTGGAGAATCCACACTGTAAACTGGAGAAACTGGGATGTGATCATTATGGAGAGCCATTTATAGTAAAACACATATAAACACTTGAACATACGCACAGCTTAGACCCACTTGCACAAACACATACATACTCATACACATCACTTTTATGTACAAGTGTGTCTAAATGATTGTATGCAGGCTGCAGTCATTGGTGTGTGCACAACAATTTTCAGCATGCCCAAAAGTAATTTTTATTGTAGCAGGAAGGCAGAGTTTTAGAAAATAAGAGCATGCTCAGCAGCACAAAGGAAAAGAGTTTCTGGAAATCTCCAGACACTCAGGATGTTCAGGATGAGCAAACAACTGCTCCCATCAGTTTAATAAGTCTTTTAATTTTTAATCAGCCTTTCAGTGTTGCTGGTGACAGAGAGGATATTTCATTTTGCCGAGTATGGAATCCATACAAGATGACCTGCTAGACAGGCACTTCACTGAACTGGAGCACCTTACAAAAACCATTAGAGAATGCACAACTCTACTGGAGTCATTATGTCAGCATCTAATCTTTGTTGAAGGTTGAAGGTCAAAGACACTATGGAAACAATATTCTTGTAGACCCAATATTAGGGCTGGGTATCACCACTGATTTCCCGAATCGATTCAATTCCGTTTCACAAGGTCCCAATTCAATTTGATTTCTGATTCGATTTGGTTCGGTTCGATTAGATTATGATTCATTTAGGGATACTTCAGTCACCATAACAGGTTTTGTTTGGATATGAAAAGAGATTTTCAAAGAGCTAACGTTGTAATTGTACAAGGAACACTCAACCTATGGTAATTAAAAATATTAGTGTTTACATGAAGAATTAACCCAAAACAGTTACACAAATCTTTTTATTATTTAATGTGTCCAACTACACTACAACAGTGTACATGTAATGTAAACATACAATTGTGATTATCTCACACACTTCCACACAATTCCAGTGTCAAAAAAGGCCTTGAAACAGGTTTTGAATTGCCTTTTAAAGTGCAATTAAATTTATTTTTAAAAAGGAAAAATCAGTCATGTAAATTGTATGTAAATGAACATTGTAAACTCTGAGGTCCATAAAACAAATCTATTCATGACTGCTCTCTCACTTCTTGGAGATTGTGACATTTTTCTGCAAGAACAGGAGCTGATTTACATGTTGTGGAGTGAGACAGCTCTTTTGTGCAGAAAAAATATAGCCTGCTGTTGAGAAAACTCTCTGAGAAGGGACGCTGGTTCCAGGGAAACAAATGACGTTTGGCTTGGTGAGCCAAAAGAGAATATTCCCCTGCATGCACCCTCCACCAGGTCAGTGGATTTTCAGAGAGCGGAATAGGTTTTACTTCCCTGTATCAGTTCACTTTTTCTCGTGCTTTGTCAGCCGCCATTTTCTGCGATAGTGTCTTTTGGTGTGTAGGCCGGTCCACGGAGAGCCATCAATGCAGAAGATTCCTATGGCCTTTTGGGTGGAAAACTTCAACAGGATCAAGGGAGTTGTCTTCTTGCTTTACAGGCACAGTGTGCTCTGCTACATCACCATCAGATTGTTGCTGTTGAAAGATGGAAATATTCAAGAATAAAATTCAATGGAAAATCAATTGGGAAAGCCAGTCAAAGGGGAATTTGTTGTTTAATATTGCTAACAAAAAAAGAAAAAAGGACTATTTTGAAAGTATATTCATATACAGCTGTGAAGGTTATTTCTGTACTTGCATAGCTTCAGTCACCAGTTTAGAAAAAGTCTTGTCACGGGCCTCATCGGACAAGAAAGGCAGGGCCTAATGCTGATGCTACATACAGCTTGTCTTTCAGCACCACTTATCTTAAAAAAAAGATTTCACATATTTAACTGACTGACACACACCATGTATATTTATTTCATAACGTAAAGTTACAAAGCATTTAGCCTTTTGTATTTTATACACAAAGCTCAATGTTTTTGTCCTCCCTAACACGCGCACACACACACGTTAAGTAAGCATACCTCGATTTCAAATTGTTGTTTGCAGCAGTCTTAAGGCCCTTAATCACGGTGGAGTCGTGGGGGACACTGCTTATCTCCTCTAGTAGCTGTGAATGCAGAGGCGCAATGACGGATAGAGTTGGGGACTTCTCCTCCGACATTACAAAGGTGGCTGCCTTCAGAGGCCCTAGAGCTTTCACCACATCTTCTGCAACAGTTATATCAAGCTTGGTCAGCAAGCAGATATTGCTTTCATTCCTGCATACTTCTGGTGACAGCAGAGTTGCTGAGATCGCTGGTTGCTTGCACAGAAAGCGTTCTAGCATCTCCAGTGCCCTATTCCCACAAGTTGCCACATCTGTCATCAACTTGTGTGCAGGCAGCCCCAGTATCTTTTGCTTCTCTTTGAATTAGTGGCTTGCCATAGTGCTCCAAAGAAAAAATGATGCAATGCGCCTCACTCCGCCAAGCAAACACACAACAGGTGGAATTTTGAGAGCTGCCTGTGAGGCTAAATTGAGTGTGTGGGGAAACAACCAACTTGTTGCACATTGGGTAATTCCACAGCATGGGTCATGTTCACAGCGTTGTCTGTCACAATAGTTGGATCTTTGTTTGCAAGCTCCCACTCTTGTATCACCTCGGACAACAGTTCAGCTAGATTACTGGCCATGTGACTGGTTTCAATTGTCTGTAGAACATGAGACATGAGCCTCCATTTGACGTTGATAAATTGAGCTGTAATTGTTAGGTACGAATCAATTGCTCTGGATATCCAGCTGTCACAAGTTAGGACTACCCACTCTGTTGACTTAAGTAAAGTTGCGATGCAATGTTTCATGTCTGCGTACAGGTTTGGAATGGCCACTTCACTCAAATGTTTACGGGTGGGTAAAACACGTGGCTCCAGAATATTAATGAGGCTTCGGAAGCCATCGTTTTCAACAACGCTGTATGAACATATATCTTTACATACAAAAGTTCCCCAAGTTATTTTTTGGCATGGGGAGAACTGGGGAGAACAAGGTAATTTCAGCGCAAATGCCTGCTCTAGTGGAGGTTGTTTACGGTCTGGCGTTTTTTGGATATCAGGGTTGCGTCGCGTTAAATAGTTTCTCAGATTTGTGGTATTCCCACAATATTTCACCTCCATGTTGCACATCTTATATACGACTTTGCTTTTGTCCAGCTTTTCCCTACCGTCATGGTTTCTGAATCCAAAATGTAACCAGACATCTGCTTTCAGCTGTTAGCCATCTTGGACAACACCTCACACCTCCTGCATGCTACACTGGATAAACAGAGAAGCACATTCAGTATCAGACTGTTACAGCTGTGCTGTGTTAAAGAGCGCCATGTGAAATCTTTCTTACCCACTGCTATATGGCTTTACAACGAGTCTCCTTACTGCAGAGATGGTACTGATCTCCTGCTGTCTGTCTACCTTCAGGTTCTGGGGACATCTTCACTTCAGCTCCAGCCATGCTTAATTGATGTGCAGGCCAAAACTTGTTGCAGATTAAACCCCCCCCTACCCAATAACAACTCCTAGCGGCACTGCTGGTGTTCTGATATATTATCCTACTTTCTCAAAATGTCTTACTGCAGCACGTATTTAACATTAGCACCCTACTTATAACTATAGGTAGGATACTTTGTTAGCCTAAATTACTTTATCATAGGGTAAGTAATAACATTAAGTTGAGTCTGTGTGACATACTCAAAATGAGGCTAAATTAACATTAAAAACACAATATAGAGTTATGGAGTAACTGAAGGTTGGGAGGAGAAACTTTGCTACAATCTCTCCAATGCTCTATAAATTCACATCCTTACCATCAGTCTCCTGTAACAAAGTTCTCACAGTCAGCTGTGAGATGCCAGTGGAGCTATAAGCCACTCTCCCACAGACCTCCACTCTTTTGATCCATTTTCACCATAACTGGTGCCCTAGCTAGTTTGGCCTCAATAGGATCCGTCTACCTGGCCAATTTCCCCACCCACGCATGCGCTACCTGTCTGGTTTCAGTGCTTTCAGAGCAGCTGCAGTGCTCTCAAGCCTCAGAGGCTCACATTACTTGCGTACCTCCACGCCTGCTCTTGCCCCCACTATCCTTGTCCAATCTGAATCTCTGACTGAGATGCAACCATGCATCACAGACAAATCCCTTTACCTGGATTGAATTTTTCCATTTTGTCTTAGCTCTGTTGGAGGTAAACAAGGCCTGCTCTTTGCCAGGATTGTTGGCCACCTTCAGCTGGTGTGGCCGTGCAAACCACGTGACCACGCCACTGTGTCAATGTTCACCCTACACGATGACATTACCACAGCAATGCACATTTTATACTACAACATTACTCCTTCATTATCCTTTCCAAACAGTTACACAAGCTGCCATTCCTCTTCTCTCTTGCTATTGCCTTGCTATTTATTCCCATTTTCCCTAGTACAGGGCCAAAGTTCCTGTCCCCTACCATGCTTTGCATCTGCTTAGTTGGATGCAATCTCTTATTATGTTAAACCAATCCTTGCCGCTTTCACCCTCAGCTTACTCATCAGAAGTTCAGACCCGGATATCTGTTAAGCAGCTCACAACCCTGTCGCCATCAAGATATTACACTGAATCAAACTCACCTGCTTCATCTTTCCTCTCATCTTACAAGTTTAATAGCAATACAACCTACTCCAAGTGCCATGCAATGGGCCAAGACCTCTTTTCTGCCTAGGCTGAACTCATACACCAAACCATATGAAGCGTAGCATTATGCCCAACTCAGATATCCAAATACTAGAGCATCTGACCAACCCATTTGATTGAATTCAACTCCTTCAAATCCCACCATACCCTCTTACCAAGTTCTCCACCCAAGCAGCTACAATTTTGTCAGTGTTTCAAAATCAGCTCTTGGAGGACCGAGATTTCTAGTCCACTGTCTTTCTCATCATGTGAAGATCCCTCAAACATATTCTCTGTACACTTTACTCAGTCCTAGACCTGAACAGTTTCTGAGTTCATCCTGGAGTTCTTTTTGGGGGTCCAGAGTTCTCTCCCATCCCACAATCAGTCTTCCTTCACACTACCACCACATGTTTAAGATGCGGTCCAAATTCGCAGAAAAAGATGAGAACAAAAAAGTTATTATACTAATGATGTATCACACAATAGGTAGGACCAATTGTGAGAACACCTGAACAAACTGCAGTTTCATCTGAACAACGTACATGTTTTAAAATACTTCTCTCAATTGAATTTGCAATCAAGTTCATTAATGCAGGGGAACTAAGTAAATTATACAGCAGTGGGTAATCTTGTATGGATTCTACACTACATAGGATGTGATAGCAAAAATAAAAAGTATTCTTACTGTCACCAACAATACTGAAAGGCTGATTAAACATGAAAAGGCTGATTAAAACTGATAAGAGCAACTGTTTGTTCAGCCCTAAAAGAGATTGAAAGGAGTTTTTCCAGAAACCTTTTTTCTTTTGTTCTTAGCATGTTCTTATTTACCAAAACTCTGCCTTCCTGTTACAATGAAATTACTTCAGAGCGTGCTGAAAACTGTTGTGCGCATACCAATGACTGTAGCCTGTGTTCAATCATTCACACACACACACACAAGTATGTACAAATAGTATGTATATGTGTATAAGCTGTGTGTGTGTGTTTCATGGGTATGTGCAAGTAATGTGTCTGTGTGTATGTGAGAGTAGTGTGCATGTGTGCGCGAATGTTTCAATGTATTTCACCCTAAACTATGGGGTTTCTAAAAGGAAATATTCCATACTTTAATCATATATATTGGTTTATGGTACATACATGATACTTGGTTCAATGGTACATGCAGTGTTTTTTAACCATAAGGGTTCAGTAGAACATATAATGATTTGCTACCAGTAATTTGGTTTACTGACCTACAAATTGGCTTGCAGGATTATGAAATGGTAATGGGATATATTAGTCACCAAACATTTATTTTGTTTGTATATACATTGGATTCTAAGTTTATAGAGTCAGCAGTCATTGTAACTTTATTTTCACACAAAGCACAAACAAAATACCAAAACCAAATAAAACCAACAGCTGGCCACTTTTCAGTGGCTTCATTTTAGACTTTTCAGTTGTTTTCTCAACAAGAGCTTTTCAGTCTTTCTGTTGCTGCCTGCCTCTCTTCCTGTTCTGTTCCTTTTAAAGGTGCCCACGTTGCCAAAGCCAGTGATCAGCTCGCTCTCATTAATGTAAGTGCATGCACCTAAGCCGAGAGGGAAAGAGTTCACTCTTTGCCGCCCCTCTTCTGCTGCTCGGCCACCGCGATCAAATGTCAGGATTAAAGGGCCTTGCGGCTGTTGTCTGTTGTCGCTGTCCTCCCACCGCCTCTTGCAGATGTCTCCTCCTACTGTCTCTCGCAGCTGTCGTCAAAACACATGATAGAGATGAAGAATTAGCTACTGTAATCGCTCAATCACAACACGTTTTCAAGACCTCACACATGAACACTCATAAACAGAAAGACCTACACTCGCACGAGAGAGAAGTGTATATATAGAGAGAATGTGTGTTTGTGTGTGTATGTGTGTGTGTGTGTGTAGGTTTTAAAGATTTTGTGTTTTGTAAATTGTGTAACTAGTTTTGTGTGTCTCATTTTGTCTGCATTTTATCTGCTGAAATGATGCATGTTTGAAATGACAGTGTTTGTGATCATTTCTCTCTCAGCCTGCGTGGTTGTAAACTCACAGAGAAAAGCTGTGCAGTTGTGTCCAGAGCTCTCAGCTCAAACTCCTCAAGTCTGCGAGAACTGAATCTGAGTGAGAACAAACTGCAGGATTCAGGAGTGAAGCAGCTCGCTGCTGGACTGATGAATCCACACTGTAAACTGGAAAAGCTGGAGTAAGATCATTACTTCTACACACAAACACACACTGTGTTTTTCTGTGTGTTATTCTCTGATATCCTGTTGTTTTTATGTATTTGTATGTGAGATGGTATTTATGATTTTTGATAAAGATGTGTGTTTTCCTCTCTACAGGCTATCTAACTGCAATATTACAGAGGAAGGTTGTGCTGCTCTAGTTTCAGCTCTGAAATCAAACCCCTCACACCTGAGAGAGCTGAATCTGGACCTCAATAAGCCAGGAGATTCAGGAGTGAAGCTGCTCTCTGATCTACTGGAGGATCCACACTATAGGCTGGAGAATCTACAGTAAGTTACTGTATCACTGTCTTTAAACACATACTTTTCCAGTGGATGGTGATCTACAGCATTTTAGTCCCACAGTTTTTCGAGATATTGACACCATTACAACTCCAAAATTTTTGGTCTGATCAGGAGCAGTCACTCGCTCGCTCACCATTTAAGCCGCTTATCCTCCTACGTCATTGTGTGGAAAGCAGGAAACACTCTGGACAGGTCGGCAGTCCATCACGGGGCAGACACACAGACATACACAGTCACATAGGGACACTTTAGTATCTCCAATTGGCCTGACTGCATGTCTTTGGACTGTGAGAGGAAACCGGAGCACCCAGAGGAAACACAGGGAGAACATGCAGACTCTACATAGAATGGTCCTTGTTTGCCCAGCTGGAGAACAAAACCCACGAGGCAACAGTGCTTGACAGGGAATAGTGGGCTTGTATACAGCTTTCTGATTGGTCATATGGATTTATGCACAATTATCGTTAAATGACCATTTTTTACCATAGGAATGAGTGGCGTGAAAAGGTTTGTGCACCCAACATATGTCATGTTGGTACGATTAGAAAAAACTCAGTCAACTTTTGGGCTACCATAGTAGTGACCTAGCAACACCCTAGCAACCATCAGGGATACCACAGCAAGTGCCTCAGTGAGTATACACTCTGTAGCCAAAGGTTTTTCGAACACTATTATTATACCATGATCATACATCACCACCCACAGTCAGTAAACACTCTGTAGCCAAATGTTTTTGAATGCTGCTCTTATATCATGACCACACACCACACAGTGCTGACTGTGATATGTGTGTGTCCATGTCTGATCATTCTGTCCTTCCTTTTTTTACAGGATCTGAACAAACACCTGACCTGGTATGAGTCTCACACACACAAGGGGTTATGAGGAGAGGATGCAGTCTCATAGAACACACACACACACACACAGAGTGTGTGATTCTACGTGGTAATATGTGTGTGTGTTTGGATCTTTATTGGTCAAATCTGTGAATATGGCTGCAGTACAGAGCTGTGTGCTCTCCCCTTGACATCACTTCTTGTTTACCAGTGACTGCACTTTCAGTGTCCTGTCCATCAAACTCCTCACATTTGAGGACGAGCCCACATTGGTGAAGAGATGATAGAAATCAGCACCGGAGCCACAGAAGTGGAGGAGATTTTCAAGATCATGGAAGACACTGGCTCACAGAGATACATATAGATATTCAACAGCGCAGAGAAGCTCCTGAAGAACAGTTGAATGAACTCTGCTGCTTTCCTGTTTTGTACCACTATGACAGTTTCTGAGATTAGGAGTTTGCTTTCATGATATTTTTATTACAGTTGAACGGTGCAGTCCTTGGTATGATTTCATGAGCAGTTTGTCAATTACTTTTATGACTGTGTATATGCAACCAAACACCTGCTTGAAAAGGTACATATATGTTTAAGTAGATCATGCTGCTAGGCAGATGTGATAACTGAACTAAACAGAAACAGATCATTATCAGTAAAATTATTTTTATCAATGCGTAAAGTCTGTGATACGTATGGTATGTAGTTTAGTAGGAAAGTGTCTCGTCTGTCGGAAACTTAAGGCTTTGAGCCTTGATATTCAATTTCCAGATGCTTTCTCCCTACTGAAAGTCAGGGAGAGGCAGGGAAACATTTTCAGGTTCTTGGGTAAATGCTCTGTGGTGCTATGTCTGTATTTTATGTGTCAGCGACAATCCATTTGGCACACAGGTTTATGACTAAAAATCTGAAAATGGTTGCCCTAGACTTAAACTGTACAGGATTAGGCCAATATATGTAATTTTATCACTTCTTGTTTCCGTTATCCCAGATCAACGTGCCTATGTTGATTATGAATCATTCTCATGTGCAAAGATACTCCTTTATTAGTCCCACAATGGGGAAATTCTAATCTTAGAGATAAGGTGATGTGACTGAAGTAATTTGTAAGCTGTTTAACATGAAGAGAGGAACAGCTATTATCTCACCTGTTACTGTTGAAATTTGTGTATATTTTATCACTTTATTTAAACAAGAAAGTGGATCATTTCTCTCTAGGCAGCCTCTTGGAGCTTTACTCTCACACATTGATCAGTAAAACATCAACTGCTGTTCCTGGATTGTAGAATTGGGAAGTAGAGGTCTGCGTGGGACTGTTTTTTCAGTCCTGCACCCTCCACCCCCATCCCACAGTAAATCAGATTAATTTTTCCCGCGCCTGCCCACAACCAAAACGTTTTGTCCCATGCCAACCCGCACAGTCCTGTCAAGGCAAACGGAAATCCAATATCTGACACAGTCTAATCACAAATACACTATCCTCTGCTGAAATAACACGGCAGTCATGATCATCAGGCTCACTGTGAGTAACTTCACCAAACGCCATTTATTCCCAGTAAACACAAAGCAGGAATTAAACCACAGAGTTACGTGTGAGCGCTGTGATTTTTTCTCTCTCTCTCTCTCTTTTGCATGCTTTCTCTCTCTTGTCTTCTCTGCTCAGTTTTACCTATCTTTAGCCTTATAGGTGGATCGAAGTGTTGCGCTGTCACCATTTTACCGATCAGACAGTCTGATCGGACCAAGAGGGGGTGGCACTTCACAAAGCAGCCTCACAGCTCACTCATTTGGCTGGTAGTGGTGCTTTGTATTAGTGAACACCAACTTGTTCATTGGTATGCACCGCTGGAATGCAGACATGCAGGAACGCTGCTGTGAGTTTTATCGCTGGTCATGTTCCTGCTGCAGGATTGCTCTCTGAAAACTATGATAAAGACCACATTAGAATCAGCTGGGCTTCATTAATTGTTCTACCTATTACAGTGTTTTTCTACTTACACACTCACTTTTATCCCTCATAATCAACACAGAACCTGTTGTTATACAGTACCATCCCAACATGATTCATTTTAGACCCTGTAAGTCTACAGCTTCTATAATAGAAACCCCAGGAACAGCAACAGGACAGTGTCCAGAGTAAAGGCAGAAATATCAGCACTGTGCAGAATTTAAACTATTGTATATGGATGTGAAAGCAGCTCTGTGTTTAATTATATCGAGCTGCTGGCCTTCACAGTGGCTCTTTTGGAACATGGTTGGCTGATTAACATGGTAATGGGAGACCCTACAGCCAAACCCCTCCCCCTTTTCCCAGAGTGCTTTGCTGAGGGTCTGGGTGCTGCTACAGCTGTAGCAGAGATGATGGATAATGATGGCAGAAATTTTGCTGCTACTTCTCCTTTCCTACCCCAGAAGACTGCAGAGGAATCAATCGGAGAAAGAAAGCAGGAGGAATGGAGAGAACGAGTAGAAATTGAGGAAATGGGACAGCAGATTCCTAACAACATCATTAAATCTGATGTTGAATATTGATGAGCTGAGCCACATGCACAACATTCGCTTGAAAGCACGCCCGTCATGCTCCAGTATCCAATCAAAGCTGCCACACAGAGCCAGCCAATTCACATTTGTGTGATTTTCTACTGCATGTTATTTTATTTCACACTAAGTACAAAATACACAACAGAGACACTATATAAACACAAACAAAACAGAATTTAAAGTATAGTAGCTTTGTATGTAGCTTTTAAAATATTTCTGAGAACACGGTCACATGGTTTTGCTGAGAGAGAAGGGGGACTCATTCCCCCATTAAGCACCAAACTTTAGTTTTCCCCCTTTACCATTGCATCAATGTTGTGGTCATTCACTGTGGTAACAGTCATTATGATTCTTAGAGTATTGTGAGTATTTTGAGATTAAACACACGTTTTCTGATGAGCTGATTTTAAGAAAAAAAAACGGTTTATTTCGGGTTTGGAGCAGTAACAGCACACGTGATTTACTAGTTGTTCTTTATTGTACATACTGGTCAAAACTCTTAATCTAAGTGGTGTAAAATAATCAATGGAGTGCTCCATTCTGCTTTCATATTATTCAAACTCTAATATAAATTTCTGTAAACTCTCTAGATCTTATTATAGACAGGGTACATGATTCTGAATCAGAGGCTTGGCAGGATTTGGCAACCAAGATGAAAAAGCCACTTGCTGATCACCTTAAAATGGACCCAAAACTGGTGGAATTTGAAAGGCCACACTGCGTGGGCAAGTTTGATTCCAGTCACTCAAGAACAATTGTGAAGCTTTTACACTACAAAGACAAGGAGGAAACACTAAAACTGTCAAAACACGCAAAGGCACAACCCTATATGTCAATGAAGACTTTTCTGAAGCTGTTCATCTGAAAAAAAAAGGAACTATTACCCCAGCTGCATGAAGTACGACGGCGGGGAAGTGCTGCACATCTCACATCAGCTCCTTGAACTTAATGGCAGCACTCTGGTTCCAGTCAGCTCAGTCAGTTACTGCAGTGTTTCTGCAAGTGCACACGTGATTGTATTGTCATGCTTGCCTCGACATCGTCACAAAGTTTCAAATGGAGAACTGTGTGTATTTATAGATCATAATTCATGTGTAACATCCTCCTCCCCAAATCTTATTCCAGTGTAGCAGCCAACAAGCTCAAGAAATAAACACGAGCCAATGATTCACAAGAGACAGTAGATGCCTTTAAACTATCAATTTAAAAAAAGGCTTATATATAATGGTTAATAAAAGTTTTAAAGAAATCAAAGCTCGTTATATGTGTGCCTTTCCAAGTAGAAGAAAACTAAAGAAAAGAAAAATCATAATTTTATTGGCCAAGAAAGACCTAAGTTATATAAACTTTGTCTTGGCAGGAGCTGACATTACACAGACATGCCAGTAAGTAAATACATGAAATTAAACAGTAGACTAAAAAACAAGGGAACAAAAAGGAAATAGTGCAAGTGGTGAATATATACTGTTTCTTATTTTTGGACAACAAAACACCATGAACAAACTGCACAAATATATCGCTAATGACAGAATCTCTTATCTCAAAATGGTAACTTTACAGAAGAAGGGAAAATATTCTTAACTTGTAATAGAAGTTAATGTAACAAGACTTTTTTTGTTGGTGTGTTCATCATGAAATTTTGGCAAAAGGCAAATTCTGGAAAAAAAACAAGAAAAACAAGGTTTTTTTATGTCAGTGACAATTTACAGATTGATCAGTATTCTACAATATTGTGGTTGTGATAATATTGATCCTTTTCAGCAAAGATTTATTGAACAATAAATCATTGCTGTCAGAACAAAAACTTGTATCTCCAAAAAAAGTAACTTCATAGGAGAAAGAAAGAATATCCTTAACTTTTAACGGAAGTTAACAAGATCTTATTTTAATTTCTTTTAGACCATTTATCATGAAATTGTGACAATGTACAAGGTAGAGTGACCACTGTATTTTTATGTACTAAAACAAACTGAACTTGACTGTGATTGACAGGTACTGTATTTATAAACACCTTCCAGTCAGTGAAATATAAAGGAATTCTGAACTGAAAATATATAAGACACCTTTTGATTGAACCATTAAGCATCCATCTTCCTTCCTCTGAGCTGCTTGTGCTTGGGGGGGTAAACCTGAGGAAATGTAGAGACATTTCATCAAATTATCAAAGAATAACAAGCTTAAAGTAAAGCTTTACTGAAAAATCTAATCTTTCCCTTATATTAATGAGTAGAAGACCCTCAAGCACCATTAGTTTCTGTTTGTAACTTAAGCAGATACCATAAACCATAAAACTGTAACCTTTGGTACTGGCAGTTTCAGTTTTCTGGTCATAAAGGTTTTGATACTTTATGTAGAGGAAAAATCACCCATCTAAATGTTGAACTTTTATTCTTATTCTGTTCTTCTAAAACATTAGCTTCTTATCAGTGGTGCAGAACTAAAAAGCGACTGTCAGACATCAAACGTGTCTTTGCTGATCAACTTCATTTACAGTAAAGGGGAAAATTTTCTGTGAACGGTTCCTTTAAGGTCACAATAGCAGCTCTTGCTCAATTCTGAGATTATTTTTAGGCCTATATTCCAAGAGCCTTTCTCTTACTTTTAGAGACATGAACTAGTTTAATGCATTACATCTGAAGGGAAATCTCAGCATTTCATACACAACGCAATTGGTGATTCACAGCATGTCTGTGGGGTGTTTGGCAAGCACCACATTCAGTCCCTCC
Organism: Colossoma macropomum; assembly: GCF_904425465.1. NCBI lineage: Eukaryota > Metazoa > Chordata > Actinopteri > Characiformes > Serrasalmidae > Colossoma > Colossoma macropomum. The sequence goes on from NW_023494805.1 coordinate 4,714,962, forward strand.
AGGAATGTAGCTATGATAAATTCAACCAACATTCGCAATATTTGCAAGTGATCCGGGAATCCAGTTCAGTCCTGTCTTGCATTATTTCTGCATTAAACATGTGAACTGGTACAATTGCTATCACAGTTATTAAGTGCGCAAACTGCAGTATATGAGAGGTTTTGAGGTAAGCTACTAGTTGTATTTTTATGAAGTTATTAACCGTGTCAGAAGTATAAAGTACAAGTCTTTAAATGAAACATATAGTCACAGAATTTGTTAATACCAGCGTAAACGTAACAAATGAGTAAGTCCACTTTAGTACAAAGATTGCTGTGTGTAACAGAGGGGGAATTCAGTAGAAATCACCAAAATTAGTCCTAAAATATTTTTAAAAGCACATAACTAAGCATATGTTTCTGTGGACAGGACCTGCTGGTCAGAGGGAGTGTTGAGTATTTAATGAAACAGCTCCCTACCATATCAAGTCAGATACCTGTTTAAAAATGATAGATGTTATTAAACGTTATTCAAATAAAATATGTGCAATCTAATCAGAATTCATGCCCACTCAGTGCCCACTTACACTATCTGTAAAGTCACTGCACGTGCAGGTTAGCAGTAGGTGCTGAGAAAGCCAGCAAAATAGACAGTTCTAGAAGACATGGTCTTCATTTGCTGAACTGCAGTTTTTAAAATTTTGTTAATACTAAAAAAAGTCGCCCTGTAAAGCCTGAAATAATCATTTAAAAGTCAGAGACGTTAGGTTGGGAGCACGTTTTCACAGCTCGTTGTATGTCTTTATGTCACACACACAGTCTCAAAGAGGGTCCAGCTCAATGCTTAGCTCTCAAATTATCTCAAAATCCACATTATACTGATAAAGATATGATGACAAAAGTAGAAAATTCACTCACATCCTCAGAAGACACTCCCTTCACCGATATTTGACTGAATTCTCTTTGTTATTGTCCACAGAGTGGGCCTCATATTGCTGTAGGGTGATTTGTTGTTTTCTTTTGTAAAATGAACTTTACTTTATTTGAGTCCTCATTAAAATGTATGAGTTTTTGCAAACATTTGCAGTGAATAAAGTTTGGCAGATACTATTTGCACATGGAGGACCTCTATGGACAGACCAATATGTCACGTATCAGTAGGATGTGTAAGGAGATTTCTTGTTTCTTTAGAAAGGAACATAAAGTTTACTGAATGTAGCTCTCTATGGAAAAGATGTTTACTTTCTTTAAGTCCTGATTTAAGTACAGGGGCATCTGTAAAACTAAAGCTTCCTGTCTAAACCCCAAACATCTTTTAATTTTTCTTTTCCAAATGTCCCTTCAGAGTCAGAAGCAACAAGATCAGGAACAAAATAACAGCAACTTGTTCGCCTGTTTGGCCAGAAGATGTCAGTAAACTATCAAGTTACAGAAATAAATGGTTACAGGACAGAAGCAACAAAGAAGGCACCTAATGAAAATAAGTATTGTAATGCATCTTCCAGTGAGTGAATCGAGCACGTGTGAAAACTCTACCTATGTGAATAATGTAAATAAAAAAAAGAAACATTTCACAAACATTTTCATTTAACTACTAAGCGTTTAGCTTACTTGTGTCACATGGTGATGAACAGACGCAAAACCAAACTACAGACATATTTCAGACTTTTAACTTAAAAAAAAACTCCTGGATTTTAGACTAATCCTTTTGCTTTGAGTAACCCAGTATCTTGATTATGTTTATTTTATTAAAACAAATCATTGAACAGTCCATTTTGTTGCTAACAAACAATCAAAACGCTGCAGTATTTCAGTAGGTACTGTTTCAGTAGTGACATTTTACCTCATTTTGTACATCACTAGAAAACACAGCTTTGAACAGCTGTACACACATAAAATCATAATAGTTTTATTAAAACACAAAGTTCTTTTACTTCAAAACAATGGGATCTAAGTGCTCACCATGTGGCCATGAGGGACAGGAAGGCAGCCTCACTTCCTGCTCTAAAATGCTCACGCAGTGAACTATTGTCAATGCTGTGGCAGCCAAAGGCCAAATCAAACTTTCTGCCTTGGTATCATATTCACCAGACATACACTGGGAGATTTTAACCAGTTTTAAAACACACATAATCACTATCATGACCACTTCTCAATACAGGTAGAGACACATACACTAGCAAAATTGAGGCAGAGTGTGAGGTTTAAATGTTAATACTTTGATTTTTTTTAATTGTCTTTGTAAAATAGGCTGCAGAGAGACTGTACTGTCCTACCACGTACATCAGTGCCTTCTTTTAGCTTCAGTGCACAGTGCTAGCAAAGCTGCTGTAGCTCAGTTTCTCAGTGTGTTTGCTCAGTACTCAGTGTGCAGCATGTTCCTTTGAATGAAACTTATGCATCATGCAGAATTACTGCTCATTTTCTGACGCTAATGTGTCTGACCCTCCTGGCTGCTTGGCTGTGTGGGCACTGTCGTGATGTGAAGGCTGTTATGAAGTGTTGTTGGTTTTGTGTGGTAGGAGGGACTGTCATGCATTTTGAACCCCGACCCATCTTCTCCATATTCCCCTGAAGTGCTCACAGAGCTTGTATGACGATGTGATTATTTGTAAGGAGGATTTTCATTTTGCTTAAGAAATTAGCTATTTTGTATAGATGATATCCCTCCTTGTGCTATTTGCTGTGCTACCCTGGACAGGTCGCCAGTCCATTGCAGGGCATATATGGATAACTTGATATAATATATAATATTTATATTATATGTAAATTAATTATTAATAAAGTAAACTAACTATTATAATTAACTCATATGGTCAAAGTTTTGATGACTGGATTCAGTTTCTTTCATGATATAACAGTAATGATTTGCCATCAGTTATCTAGGTTCTGTGCTAAATGCAAACCAAAATATATATCCAAAATTCAGCCAAAATACAATGAGCAAAATATTAGAATCAGAATCTGACATGAATTATGAATCGAAAGCACTGGACAGGAAGAAAAGCAGGCACAGCTGTAGTTAACAATTTAGGTGTGGCACCAAGTTAAAGGCTGAGCTGAGTAAGCCCTCTCCTGGTGTTTGGGATTTGTAAAAAGTAACTGAGCAAAAGTACAAGTATTCAGTTGTAATAATACTGGATTAAATAACACACTTTTTCAAAATAGTAGTTAAGTATAGTCACAAAGTACAGTTGCATATGTATTTCACAGAGTTTTATTTTTATATAATATTCAAAATTGCCTTAGAGTTTTACTTCTAAAACATCAAATTCAACTCTTGAAGGCAGGGACATTTAATTTAAACCAAGATATCATGTGAATTTACAAAGTTATCACACCCAGTGAGAGTCAGTTCTTCAAAAGTGTTATTGTGTCGTTGTGAAAGTGTATCTTTTCTGCTCTTTGGAGCCTGTAAACTCACATGTGCACCTCTCAGAGGAATGTCTGAACTTTTCCGTAGACTCTGTTGAAGACTGCAGACAGTTTCTTATTCTTTCTTTCTTCTTTTATCCTTCCTTCCTTTCTTCTTGAAGTCATCTTTTTTCTTGGTTTCCTTTACCAGCAGCTCCCATTAAGCCCCTCATACCTCTGTTGCTGTTTACTGCATTCTGCCTGCTTTTGAGTCTTGCAAAATTCTTGGTTTTGCTTCTGCTTTTTTCAGTAAAAAGCAGAATGGGGACAAAAGGCTGTAGTTTTAGCACCCAAGCAGAGAGAGGCCAAAAGACTGTTCTTTGTGTAGCACAAAGAGACTGTGATTTTGTCAAGCTCTTCAGCAGAAAGAAGAGGGAGAAGCTGAAGAGGACCATCTACTAGTTTTAGTGCTTGCTGGCAGTTTATGTTAATGCAATGGCACTAGTAATCTGGTTTGACTGTAAGCTAATTTTGAGTTGCAAATGTTACATTTTACTTTGTTTTCCACTTTATCTAGTAAAATATTCAGTTCAGTTCAGTTAAAAAATAATGTGTTTATATTGTGTTTTTTTACAACAATTATTAAATCAGCTTTACAGAAATCCAGGTACTAGCCCCAAATGAGAAAGCCAAGGGTGACAGTAGCAAGAAAAAACTCTCTAAGAGCAAGAGGAAGAAACCTTGAGACACCAGATAGCAAGACAATTACACCACAAAAGCAACATAAATGAATTGATAATGAATATACAATATGGAATGTACAGATGAGGAAAAAAGAATCCATCTTGTCATTAAACAGAAGTATATAGATTAACCACCGATGACTACCGTTAGAGGCCTATCAGAGTAACAGTGAGAAACAGATCTATGAAAATCAGTGACTACTATTAAAATTATATCACAGCTGAAAATGAGAGTTACATTTTCTATGAATAACAATGAAAACCAGTCACGACAATACATTAGTATGAATATGTGAAGAACTCAATATAGAATGAGGCAGGTGAACGGTGACCATGGCCCAGTCCCATTTTACCCCTCACCCCTACCACTTAGCCCTACCCTTCCGTTTTGCGTGTTCACGCCGAGGGGTAGGGTGTCCCGATGTTTGTTGAGATAGGGAGGTAGGGTGAAGAGTTAGGGCTACATGGCCCTTCAAATGGAGGTGTTTTAGACTCCAAACAGAGTGTTATGAGAAAAAAGGAAAAACCGGCAAGAGGAAACCCTCAAAACATTATGATAACCATTGTATTAGTCTTAGATTAATGTTGTTTCAAAGTATTATGGTCCTTTTTTTCATAATGAAGATTAAAAATCGCTAGTAGCATGCTGATGTCTTGGTAGCTAGCTAGCTCAATTTCCCGTTCCACCTTAAATAGTCCAGCTGCTGCTCCATTTAAGGTGGTGGGTGAAAATAAATAACCCCCCATCTTTGAAAGCATATGATTCCCTAAAGACTGAGGCTGTGTCTGAGTCTCGAACACTGACTGGAGGATTATTCCAAAGCTGGGGGCTTTGTTTGAGAAGGCTCCCCCCCGATGTAGCTTTATTAATTCTAGGTACTAATAGTGAGCAGCACCTTGTGATCTAAGTAGGTGTGATGGTTCATAGTAGGAGAGAAGTTCACTCAGGTACTGAGGGGCGAGTCCGTTCAGAGCTTTATAGGTCAGTAAGAGAATTTTGTAAATTTAACTGGCAACCAGTTGATAAAACTAGGCTGATATGGTCAAACTTTCTGGTTCTTGTGAGACTCTGGCTGCAACTGAAGCTTGGAATCCAACCTGCATTTCTTACCTTGTCAATATTTCAAAATATATCTATACACTCCCATAGAACAAAAAGGCAGGTAGCAAAGTCCCCATGCTCTATACTAATGTGAAGTGTAGCATGCAGTATACAGTATACAGTATATACTGATGATATAATGTATAGTACACAGTATGCTATTTCAAAAACAGCAATTCTTCCTCATCTGACACTCAGAATTCAGTCCCTGAATACCTTACTAATTAACTGATGAGTTAAATCAGGTGTGTTCAATGAGGCATAATGCTGAAGTGCAGTGCTTTGAAGTGTGACACGTAAGATAAGGTATGATTAAGATTGTGGAGCCTGGTTGCATGTTGGATGGGGTTAATAGAACATGATTAATTCAATATGACCTCCATTGAAAAAAACACTTTTCTCTCTTTTCTTGAAATAAAAGAATTTGATGTAGAATGTGAACAATGCTAAAAATTTTAAATTCACTCTCCTGTCCATATATGGAAACTAAGTTGCAATAACAGCTTGTTTTGAATTCACTGTTTCTGTGATGTCACAAAAAGCAGCAAATGTATATCTATCCACTTATTCAGCGTACAGGAGTTTAACTCCACCCCCTCCTTATAACACTGGTGTTATAAGGAATATTTCAGCCTGGACTGCTTTTTTATAAACAAAAATGCAAAAATAGTCAGAACAGAGCTCATTTACATTTGTCAAACTTATAGGCACAGTAACAAAAAATGCTTACATCTAAGGGATGAAGGGATGAAGGGATGTGGAACAAGACATAAAACCCCACAAACTGCATAAATGAGAACAAGGAAAGAAAAGAAAAAAACAGGACGTGGGCCTTTTAAGCAAGCTCAGGGGAACTTCACTGTTATGCTGCTGCTCTCTAATTAGCTCAGCTGAAATTATAGATTACAAATAAAAGATTGATCTGAAATATTTTTAGATGGCTAAGATAAAATAGAGAGGGGCAAAACAGGAATCGGCCTAAATTTTTTATATATGCACTATTATACGTTTTTGCCAACTAAGGAATATCACAGTGATAATTTTCTCCCTTTTCACTTTTTAAGTGATATGGTTGTGTAAGGTTATGAGCATGGCTGGCTCAGTGACTGCTCTGCATAGTCGGCCAAAGATTACAAGGTTTTATTTTACATTTATAGTACATTTCCATTCATTACATTTGTATTCAGCACACATTGTGATGGATTCACAGTTTATTCAAACAGAATCGTGATTTATACTGGCTTTATACTTATGGTATCTTAGTTTTAATTCAAATGTTACTAAAGTATGAGAGTACATAGCTAACACACTCACACACACACACAACACATACTGTACAGTAATGACATAACATACACCTGGTTGCAACCCATGACAGTCTGACCGGTAAGTATATACGAACATTACATACATAAAGATCATGATCACTCTAACCATATTTTCCTTTTCTTTACAGGACCCGGACGAGAGTGGACCCCTCCTCCTTGCATCGGTGTATCCGTCCGACTGGGATAAGAGGAGCCCTTGCTCTCACCGACATCCCCTACAGGACGCACATCAAAGGAGTACAGGTATGTCCATAACTCCTTATGGTTATACTACCAGTCTCTAGAGTGTATCAGGGCTGGTGATGGGGTGTAAAGCTCACCACATCACAAACTGTCTTACAGCTGACATAAGCATAATATTTACAAAAAAAACTCATTTAAACAAAGAAAAACAGTGGAGTCATATGTAAAAGACCAAAGATCTCAGATAGAAAGCTGTACAATCTGACTTTAATAACTTTTGTCCCATTTCAAATCTTCCATTCCTATTGAAAGTCCTCGAGAGTGTTCTCGCAATACAGCTCAAAGATTACTTGGAAACTTGGTATCTTCTAGATCCCTTCCAGTCTGGTTTTCTGGCAACATCATAGCACTAAAACAGCTCTGGTCAAGGTTGTTAATGATCTGCTGGTGACAGCTGATGCTGGTGCCATTAGCATTCTTATGCTACACGATTTAAGCGATGCATTCGACACAATTAACCATTCCATCCTCCTCTCTAGACTGAGTGAGCCGGGTATTGTAGGCTCTGCTCTTGGCTGGTTCACTTCCTATCTAACAGGTCGTAAACAGTTTGTTACTCTCTCTGGGCATCATTCCTCCACTTCCACTGTCACCCAAGGGGTCCCGCAAGGTTCTGTAATTGGCCCATTATTGTTCATTATTTACATGCTCCCTCTTGGGAAGATTATTGGCCATTTTAACCATGACTTTCATTGCTATGCAGATGACACTCTTCGGATTTATCTTCGGACCAATTCGCCCACCGACCCCCCTCTTGGCAGTTTGGAATTGTGCCTCTCAGAAATCAGGAACTGGATGAAACATAACTCTCTAGTGCTAAACAGTGATAAGTCTAGACTAATTTTCATTCGTTCTAAATCTGCACCCAATAAAACTGGCCCCTTCACTCTCTCAATTAATAATATTGTTTTGTCTCCATCCTTTGTGGATCGTAATCTGGGTGACATCCTTGACGCCTCACGTAAACTCAACTCTCATGTCAGTTCCCTTGTTAAAACCTCTTTCACTTACACAATATAGCAAAAATCCGACCATCTATATCCCAGTCAGCTGCTGAAACTCTCATTCATGCTTGCGTTTTTAGCCGTCTAGATTATTGCCATTATCTTTTTGCAGGCATCAGCTCCTCTTCATTTCGTAAACTCCAGACAGTTCAAGACTCTGCTGCTCATCTCTTACACCCGGTCACATCACCACATTACACCTGTTCTCCATAACCTCCATTGGCCTCCCTTAAACTATGGTATTCAGTTTAAGATCCTTCTTCTCACCTACAAAGCTCTCAACAACCTTGCTCCTTCCTATCTCTAAGATCTTCTACAACCCTACAACCCTACGCACACTCTCTGGTCTTCTACCACTGGTCTGCTCGCCATTCCCTCCTCTAAACTCCACAGCTTTGGTGATTGTGCATTTTCCAGAGTAGCCCCACGCAGCTCTGGAACTCTCTCCCTTCTCATATTCAGCAGTCTAATTCTCTGTCCTCATCTAAATCCAACCCTAAAACATATCTGTTCTGTCTTGCAAACAATCTTTGTCTATCCTAAACTATTATAGCTCATGTTAGTTCATCATCTGTGCTGTGAATATGTATCTCTGTCTCTGCTGTGCCATCTGTTTGTATGTTATGTATTTGTTTCTTGTGCCACTAATTGTAATCTGTAAGCATCTTTGGGTCCTAGAAAAGTGCTATACAAATGTCATGTATTATTATTATTATTATTATTTTTACAAATTGAGCTTCATCCACAGGACTGGACATGGTCATCCCTCACTCAGGTAAACAATTCATGCAAGAATGCAGTGAGTTGATCCAAACTGCGGCTGTTTCTTTTGTCCCTCCTGTCTTCTTTCCTCACATCACACTCTTCAGCCTCTTCCCTCTTGGCTGAGAAGGAAAAAAAATGCGCACATCATAAACATCTGGCTATACCACCTTACGACTACCTTATATAAAGGGTCTATGACTGGTTTATAATGAGTTTATTTATGGTTATTAATTAGGTTATAAACACTTTCAAATTATTACTAAGCAGTTATATCACAATCAAAAAGGGCAACAGTCATTAAAACCCAGATAGAGAGCCCACATTAATCTATGCGGTCAATCCTTTGATCTTACTGATCTTACTGATCGTACTTTGTCTTCTCCATCAGTCAGCATTAAACTTCTCAGCTTCATCAGCTATTTGTTAATAAATGATGGCAACTTTTTCCACTGATATGATGTTTATTGGTCAGATAATAATAAACATGACCATATGAAGTTACTATATTCACATTCTAAGGTCTTAGCAGTCTTGTGTACTTGTTTACCTTGACATTTTCAACATGCTGTCTGCTATCAGATATCAAATATTGATATAATGCTGACAGGTGGTGATGAACTCTGGACACAGGGTGGTACTAATGTGATTTTTGGGGTTGATGTTGGCTACTTAATACAAAATGCACAACAAGACAAAATAAATAACAAAAGAAAACATCTTCTTATGCACAATAGATAGGATGATGAAAATGTCATGGTAAACAATATTGCTAATACCTTGGGTGCAAGTTATAATTTCATATAGTAGTGTAAACCACATATAATCTCTGACTAACCAGACATCCTGTTGGTGGTTAAATGGTGGTAAATTATTAATAAATATCTGATGAAGCTGCCTGTGTTATGCTGACCGATGGTAAAAAAGTAAAAGTACTGGTTACTTATGTTATGTTTATGACATAATAACCCTTAATAAACTAATATTAAACAATTCGTAAACCTCACACATGGAGAGAAACAGAGTGGATATTGATAAAGTGGGATGCTTAGACTTGATCCTATATATCTTCATGTGTTTATGAAAGTGTGGTGTTAAATTGTTGGGGTTCTATGTTTGTGATGTCACTTCTGAGGGAGGAGCATATTCCATTTTACAACCAGGATCGTGAAAATGAATAAGTAAAATGACAGAGAAATATGAGGCAAATCTTATTAAGGTAAAGAAGTAAATGGTACACATGTGGAAGTGGGATGTGAAAGCATATCAGACATTGTAGAAATTAATCTCAAATCATGTTTAATGTTGTTGTTTTTTTCACCTCTGTTCCACTATATATATATATATATATATATATATATATATATATATATATATAAAACACACTAATACAACACTGGCACAGTGGGAGAGGGCTCATGGGTAAATGTCATTTTGTAGCATTCATTATTTATTTACACATCAACAAATATGTTTACTATTAGCAACAGTAAATACTGCCTAATGAAGGTTCTCCAACCCATTTAGAGAAGATTCAGAGGCTTTTATAAACACAATTTGTCACATGCAATTAAGCTTTATTTACGTGTTTACACATGGCTTTTAGATACTTCATCTGTGAAAATGTGTCTTTTCTGTAAGGTGGTGTTTAAAAAGTGATGAGGAAAGTAAAACATCGCAAAGTGTCCCACTTCCGCAAAATTCACCCAACCAAAAATTCAGACCTATCAGACCTATCATCTATGAGGAGCTGTACTCCACACGTTAAATGGCAATCAGTCATTGAAATTAATTTTAAAAAGAGCAGAAATTCAAGTATTTGCAGAAATGTTCTCCAAAACACTGAGTGTGTTTACATGCACTTTTTGTCAGTAGTCTGATCATTGCACTTGAGTAATCAGATAATGGGGAAAACTCTGGGTCTACATGAGTCAGACAGTAATCAGATTTCAGCTTTGCTACCAGCCAGTAAACTCTCAGAAGAAGATGTGATGTTAACGTAACGTAAAAGTTCATGCTGCAGCTTCTTTTTAAACATCACTCTGCTGTACCTTAAAATATAAACATACACTCATCTAGAAGATGAAGAATATTTAAATCCTCTATTTTTTATTTGGTTTCTGCGTCGCTCCGAAAGTGTTGTGCTGCGTCTTGCAGTGACGCTGCTCAATTATTTCCAGTACCACCGTCTGTTTTCACACAGCGCAGACTAAGAAATCCGAAAGAAATCGGAGTAAGAGTTTACATGCACTGACAAATCTGATTACTGAGCTAAAATCCAGCTCTCCTTATGAAATTTCTAGATCAGAGTATTGTGTTTACATGACCATTTGAATAATCAGATAACTGCAGAAATACGATTATGATCGGATTATTGAGTGCATGTAAACACACTTATTGATACTGAAGAGTTTTCTTTCTTCACAACAGATCAACTCTCGTGTTGAGAAATAGAAATAGTTCATGTTCGGCTCACCACAGAAATCAATGAATTCATCCATACTGCGGCTCTTCCTCCTTTCATTCTTCTCTCCTGCTTTTCTCACAACACACAGGTCATCTTTCTTGTTTCCTACGGAGAAAAAGTACATGTTTTGTCTACATAAAAAAAAAAAAACTGTTTTATTATCAGTACGTTGCCCCCTTCGCCAGGGTCTCATCAGAGAAAACTGATTAGTTTCTTTTACTAGAGAAAAAGAAACAAGAAACTGTTTTCTTTTCAATTTAGTGGCAGTGACGGATCATTTCATCACCAAACTGTAATCGCATGCAAAAGTCTGTGCACGTGCATGCCCTGGTCTAATGACATGTTTTTGTTAATTTTAAGTGAAAATAAGTGAACACTTCCTCTACAGAGAACACACTTCTGTACACCTTAATACACAATTTCAGTTTATTTACTGAATTTAACACATTGGAAAATGAAACATAGAATATATAATGTGCCATTAGTTTGATGTCATATTTTATTTTTCCCCACATGTTAAATTCAGTATATACACAGTAATTGTGTATTAAGGTGTGCTGAAGTGTGTCTCTGTAGAGGATGTGTTCACTTATTCACACTCAGGAAATCAATAAAACGTCATTAGACCAGGGGCATGTGCACAAGCCTTTGCATACCTCTGTAAATATACCATAATCATAATGAGCACAGTGAAACTAAACTGATTTGAGTGAAATATTGATATCTTAATTTTATTGCTGAAGAATGAAAACACTATAGAAATGCCTTATAAAATTTATTTTACAATAGCAGCCTTACTGTTTAGCTTTCAGTGACCAAACTCAGGAAGTGAAGCAAGATAATGCCATTCTTATCATAACAGTAATAAAATGTATCTAATTTATTTAATAATTAACATCAGCACAACACAGAACTGCTGCATTAGTTGTGTGCATAACGTAACTGAGTGTAACACATTTTCTTGGCTATTTTAGGGTTCAAGGAAAAAACATTAACTGGTATACAAACCTTACATGACGTGAGGGCTCTTTAAACTTTAAAAGGTTCACTGAGTTATAAAAACGAGTCTTTAAAGAACCATCCACTGAAAAGTTCTTTAGGGAGCAAAAAAATCTTCTGTGGACTCCAACAAGCCCCTCTTCGGCACCTTTTAAAAATAACGCTAGAGGGAGGTGAGGTGGTAAAGCCCCTTAAGCTTCATGGATCTGCGACCAGTTGCTGGAGGGATGGATGTTGTTTTTGAGGACGTTGTGGCTGATAATTGCTTAGACAGGCGGCAGCAAGCAAGGTTTTCCCCTTCATACCTCTGAGCAAGCTGATGCACATCAGCGCTGATCTTGTAGTGACTCACAGACGTTTTGTGTTTTGATGTAGGCAGTTATCTTTAAGTCCTTTGGTGTTGTTTTTGTGAGAAGCACTTGCAGTTTTGAGAATTGCACAAAGACGTTTTAGAGTTTAGACATAAGATACTTCACTTGCGTAATGAAAGACAAAGCCAAAGGAAAATAAGTTAAAAAACAGGAGTTTCCAAAACTGGAGCTCAAAAAATGATTAAAAGCTACAGAGAAAACGGGGCTCCTAACAACCACCTGGAAGACCTGGTAGACCCCAAAACTGCCCCCATCAGATAAACAGCACTTAAAGCTTTCGTCTTTGAGAGAGAGGAGAAAATCAAGCTGCTCCAGATCTGAAAACATCCACAGGTGTTTCTGTCCATCCTTCCACTGTGAGAGGACGACTCAGCGCTGTGGGTCTGAAAGGATGTGTAGCTGTTCAAGAAGAACCTCACTGAGAAAAGGAGACGGACACATCAAACAAAGAAGCTGAACGATGGACTGACCACCCCAGAGTCCAGACCTCAACACCACTGAATGTGTTTGATTACTTCAGAAAATCATCAACCAACTTCTAAGACTGAACTTTGGAGGTGTGTCTGCAGATTTACTTGAGGAACTGAAAAGAATGGAAGCTGTAATAAAGAGTTGACAAACCAAATACTAAAAAAGGGGGCTAACAAAGTATCAGAGAAACAGATGGACTACAGTCTGTAACTGTAGAACTACAAAGTGCACCTATATAGTAAGTGGAGCTGATAAAATGGATAATGAGTGTAGAAACAAGGAGGTGGTCGTAATGTTATGCCTGATCGGTGTATACAGTTCTAATAGCCTCATTCTCAATTTGGGAGAAAGGACATCCCATAGTCCTTTCTCTGGGGTTCTTCTCTGACTTCACACCTAACTTTAACATGTTTGTTTGTTTCTGTATCTCCAGAATTCAGTACTATAGTGTGAGCCTCTCCACGGAGCTGTTTCTCTTTTGGCTAGGTCATCTGCAAATAAACTACACTCCCTAAAAGCCAAGCCCAAAATATAATGGTTTTACTGTTTTGTGCTGGTCAGAGTCCAGATTTAAACCCTATTGTGAATATTTGGTCTCACGTTAAACACAAGCTAGCTTGGCCATGTTTTTCAGCTGTTTGAAGCCATCAGTGCTGAGTGGATCAATATTGACTCTTTTTTCTGTGAGACTGCCTGTAAGTTTACAAATGAGGCCTTTAAAACATTTAAAGAGTCAAAGGGAAATATTCATACTAACTTACTGCATCGATTTGTTTAATATTTTGCTGCTAAGACCATTAAAAGCTCAATGGTTTGTCATTTTTTTGCACATTTTCATGGATCTGCATGCTGTTCATGTTTACTGTGAAGTTCCCAAGAAACTACAACGCCCACATGAAGCTGAATTTCCTTGTTCATTACTTTTGCTTAAGTGAACTCATGAGGAAAGTAATGCACTTTATCCTCAGATAATATTCACAGCCTTTCACAAGAAAGACACTTTAAAAAATGAAGGTAGTAATCTGTCATTGGGGCAGTGCCCCTCTTGTCACTGGGATGGGTTCATCTCAGTACCTTTAGTCAGGGAACATAACTGTACCATAATCCACTGAAATGATATTTTCTAAGCTGTATAGACAACTGTAGTCGTGTCGTCATTTTGTAGTTGGCGCCATGTTGTTATGCCCATATTAGGAACTCCGGACCTGAGCCCCATTTCTCTATGGCCAGAATGAACAGGGTTTTAGAAAAATCGCCTCTATCGCACGCTGTGGTAAATAAAAGTGTTCAGAACCCGATACGTTTTGTCATGTTAACATTCTTAACTCCAGTAACACTGAATCCTCTGAATTACAAGGTTGTTAAAGAGTTGAATTATGAATATTGCTACATGTGAGCTAAAGCTACTGCGCACTGAATTCACGTCATTAGACTGACAGCCTCCTTAAGCAGGTTTTGTCAGTGTACGTTTCCATGTACCGACTGAGGACAGATGAAAAGAAGTCAGAACAAAATCAGCAGGTTTCCCTGCAGTTCTCTGTTCTTCATCTGATGCTCACTGAAACACCATAGATCTCCCCTTTTAGCTTGATTTGAAAAGATCTACAAATGAACCTGCACTCATGCTAATCCAGTACAGACTCAGCTTAATATCACTGCTCACCCTCTGATAAACTGATTTAGGCTCTCAGAATATCCTAATTATTACTTTGATGCTGGTAACATTTTTCTGAGGACATTTTCTCAGGACATTCGCCAGCTTTTTGTTCGACATTTCCCGTTAAATTAGGTTATGAAAAGTTACTAATATGTACTTTTCACCTGGAAAAAAACTTATTTATCGTTCACAACTGGACCTTAAAACCACTGTTGTACCTTTTGAGGGAACATTTACACTGATTGTACCTTGATAAACGCTAAACATACCTGCACAGAACCTTTATTCCTGCTGGTGTAACTCATTTCTTTCTCATTTAATTCTGTTGTGTTTGTTCAGCTGCTGGACTGATTTCCTGTTGCTCACCCGTCTCATTTTGGAGCTTTAGTGTTTTATTTTAGACCAATAGGATCCGAAAGCAAGCAATGGAGCCTAACAACCTTCAGTTCCTATACTAATAAAAGCTGAATCAAGACGTTTCACTGCAGTTCGAGATTTTTAACCTGATTCTCCACCCACCTGTTGAACTGTTGACCTTCGTGTGTTTGTGTGAGTATGTGGTGGAACTCTAAACTTACGCTTGAAATCTGGAGAGGCGTCTAAAACTTTCTTCAACCCAGTTAAAGCCTGCGGTTGGTCCTTAATTCCTTGTTCTTTCATCTTTCCTTCCTTTCGAGTAGTGATCCTTTTCTTCTATTAGTAGATAATGTTCTTCTCTGGTTCCTCTGTGTAATCTCCTTCAGAACTCTGTTAGTGGGCTCAGTACATCTCAGTTAAATCAAATTCATAAACAAAAGTTTTGGGTTCTATAATAACGGCCATAGAAATCTTCCAGGAGCCATGCAACACATTCTGCGATCACTTTGTCTCTGCTTTCAGTTGCCTGAACTAGTTTAAGGCGTTCTCTCTATCTACTCTTCGTCAGAGGAACGCGTTCACAGCTATGCGGAACAGCAAATCCTACAAATCCAGACATGCTTCATCAATGTCTAACTTCTTGTGTTTTTCCATGCACTTGTTTTAATAGCTTGAAGGACCAAAATATCACCATTAACCCCACCCGTTTGGACTGAGAGAGAACCAAGTAACACTTCAACATTATTTCCACTAGAGGGCTCTTACCGCGCAGCATTTGTACTAGAAGAACTACAGTCTCTGCTAAACAGCAGTTGTGAAGTGGGCTCATGGACATGATGCACTAATGTCACATGTTTAAAGCCGTGCAGCTTATTTCGTTTGAGCGAGGGCGTCTATATGCAGTCAAACGCAAGATTTAGCAAGTGGTCTAATTACATGTTTTGTTGATTTTATACACAGAACACGCTAATGCACAATTACTGTCTTTTTGCTGAATTTAACATATTGGGCACATTTTATATTTTATGTTATTTTAATATGTGCAAATTGAGCAAATTAACTGAGCTAGAATAAAGGACGTGTTAACACAATCAGCAGAACATATCGCTGTTGACGGAAGAAAATCTCATTTTCATCTAATTTTTCAAATCTCATTTTTTTTTTTTTACATATTTTGAAAATACTTGTTGCTCTAAATTAAATGATGAATGGACCAAAATAAATGGTCCAAAATTACTTGGAAAAAAGTCTGGTTCCACTGACTTACATTAAAAGTATAGTATGTTTTTTGCCTTCTCCTGTAAAGTTACCATTTTGGAGGTAAGAGGTTTTGTTCTGACATCGCTGAAAAAACATACTTTACTTTTAATGTAAGTCAATAGAACCACACTTTTTTCCAAGTAATTTCGGGCCGTTTATTTTTGTCCATTCATCATGAAATCTACACACAATGTAAAGGACAATATATATATATATATATATAGATAGATAGATAGATAGATAGATAGATATAGAAGCTTTTCCAGGCAGGTTTACCACTTTTACTTCATCACTGATAGATCCTCAGCACGGCACATGCTCATAATGATATTTGTAACAAATGTCTTTTAGAAAAGAACTGTGCTTTTTGCTCGAGTACGCTCAAAGAGCTGAGTCCTTATTTCAGCCTCCGAAAACAATTTCAGTAAATCAGGTTTTCCATCATAATCCCAGTTTGCACAATAATAATCAGTGCCATAGTGTACGTATGAGTTTTTCATTGTAAATCTAACATAACAGAAATTAAATTACATGTCAGTTTTTTAGGTGAGCACTCAGTGATTTAGCCTAAAGCCAGTATGATAAAATAAAATAAAGCCAGGCTCTAAAACATCTTTAGATTTTGGATTTATATTAAGATGCCAATCCTAGATCACAGCTCTGTGATTTGGAGATAGTAACTCACTTGTACGTGATTCTCTTCCTCAAATCTCATTTCAGAGAAAACAAGCCAGCTAATTCACTCGTTTGGTCAGCGGATGTCAGTAAAGCATCCATTTTATGAATAAATGATTTTCGATTTAAAGGTGAATTTAAATACATTATACACATATATATATATATATATATACACATATATATATATATATATATATATATATATATATATATATATATATATATATATGAGTGGTTTGGTGTGAAACTTTACAGAGAGTCAAAATTGTTCACAGTGGTGGTGATAGGAACCAGATGTCCACCTCTAAAAGCTCCCTCACAGAAAGTTATTACATGAAATGGTTATAAATACACTGCCTGATGTCTCAGTCATTTTTAAGACTTGGACATCAGGTAAGTTATTCTTTATCATATGAGCGATATGCAAGGGACATTAACATTACGGAAGATTAACATAAACATGCATATGAAAAAAGATCCTGTATATACTTTTTAACTTTAGGCCCACAAGGTGGAACTACAAGAAAGGCGATTCAGATAAATCAAGTGTTAAACGTAAAGTTAAATACTTAGAATGCTATTTTAAGGGTTTTGAATACAATACATAGAACTGCAGAACAATGGGACATTTTAATATATTGTTCTTTTGGGCAGGGCTGTAACGTGACAGAAAGGGCCAGACGCTCACGGTAAAACCAAGAGATGAGGCTTTAATATCAAAGGGTTTGACAAGAATCGTGCTCAGTAAACAGGCGTGGGTCAGATCCAAAACAGCAAAAAGGTACAAAAAGGCAACCATAACCAGAGGGCAAAGACAAAAGGGAAAAACCAGAAATCAAGAAAAACAGTCCAAACATGAAAAAGGCAAATAACAAAAACACAAGAGAAATGCTCAGTAGCTGTACAGGAGAAGCAATACCTCACAATCTGGTTAAGCAAAAGCCCGGGCTTTTAAACTAAACTAAACAAGTCATATGACATGGAGCACAGGTAAAAGGACTCAATACTCAGCAGAACTAGAGCGGTGATTGGTTGAATGAGGAAGTTCTGTCACGTGATTTCCCAAGGGGTTCTGGAAGATGGAGTCCTTGTGAGAATCGAGGCCAGAAGGACGCATGACAATGTCTCTGCGGACGGCCGAGAACATCCTGGACAGACGTTTGCACATTTCCTTGAAGGGTGTCACCGGTGATTCTCTCTGTAAGAGCTGCAAAAAGAAAAAATGAATCAGAAGCGTAGAAACTGATAACACTGTTTATTTAAATATCCAGTTCATGCTGTTATATTCTACATTTGGGATTAAAAAGGGATATGCTGAGGCACATTTGAACTATAAGCTCAGGAAATACTTGGCCATGAGTGTGTCCACTGTGAATGAATGACTCTGTGTGTTTTGTTTCATGTACTTACACTCCTGAAGATTTTCAGAGTTGGAGTTAGACTGATGATTTTCACACAACATGCTGACAGAAAGTACTTCAGTCGACTTCTAGACTAGCAAACATTTAACAGAGAAGGCAGAAAAATGAAGACTAAAAAAGTAACATACAGTCATATATTATATTATATTATATTATATTATATTATATATGTGTGTCTGACATGGTGTTCAGCAGCACAGGGGCCCCGCGGGGAACAGTCCTGGCACCGTTCCTCTTTACCCTGTACACTGCAGACTTCATGTACAGATCACAGAACTGCCATATACAGAAGTTCTCTGATCTGACTCATTACAGATGAGGATGACAGAGAGTACAAAGAACTGACCCAGGACTTTGTGGATAGGCAGTTCCTTCAGTGACCGGCTGCTTCACCTCAAGTGTGTGAAGGAGGCCATCGCAGGTCCTTCCTTCCTGCTGCTGTTAGGCTGAACAACCAGCACTGCTCCCAGTAGAACTTCCTCCACCCCCCATTAGACCCCACACACCTACAGAACATAAACTGTGGAATTCATCACCGTTTACTGTGTGCAGTATAATCAATAATCCATCAGCAACACTTGTAAATATCTCTATAGTGTAAAGATTTTTTTCTTTTCTATTTAAAATGTTTATATTGTTAACTCATCACCATCCCATGGATAACATACATCAGTACCTCATGTGCAATTTGGATAAAATACCCATACAGTGTAAATATTTTTAGCTTTTATTTATTTATAATACTTTATATTGTTCATTTTTGTGAAGGATAGATTAGGATAGATAGAAAAAAAGTTTATATTTTTATCTTATTTTTTTACTTTTAGTATTATATAGTTTGTCTACAAAGTAACAAGTAACAAACTGTAAAACCTTGTTAAGTAATTATAAAAGGTTAATTACTTGAGTGCCTTGCTCTCCCTTTGTTGCCGTAACACTGAGAATTTCTCTGTTGTGGGACTAATAAAGGATTATCTTATCTTATTTAACACATAATTCAGAATGTAAAGTGATGTGATCAATGTGTGTGTTATGATTAAATTATTAATATATATTAAAAGTGCCCCTTACCTGTTCAATGCTCATAGAAGGAGCTTTTTTCCCCAAAATGAAACAAATCCATGACTCCTTTTTCACAACCACAGGCTCTGGATCATTTAACAGGCTTGAACCGAAAGAGTACGTCTCATTCTCCTAGCTAGAGATGCTAAGATTCTCCAGTGTTTATCTAACCACTGCACTGCCAGCCTTTCCTCGAGTGTGTGGCTAATGCACCAGGAGACTTGATGTCTGTACAGAGATGTCATGGATCCCCTCAGATTCAGCTTGCTCAGCATTCACATGCAATGCCAGAGGATCCCCCATTTCTTATGAATGTGAAACTCAAAAACTTCTTTGAGGTGATCTGCTGGGCTTCAGAACGTGTATGAGTTCCTTGCATGCCTTGATCAAAATCCTGAGTGAAGCTAAAAGATAATTTATATTCGAAGATTCTGGTTTGAGACTCACTAAGTAGAGAAACAAGGTCTTAGCAGGTTTGTCCACAAAAACATAGACCTGTAGGTCAGTAGTTCAGTTTCTCTGTTCTTTATATTTGAGTGTTTTAGCTCTAACAGGCCTGTATAAACTGTACTGGTCAGTGTTATAGATGAATAAGGTCAGTAGTTCAGTTTCTCTGTTCTTTATATTTGAGTGTTTTAGCTCTAACAGGCCTGTATAAACTGTACTGGTCAGTGTTATAGATGAATAAGGTCAGTAGTTCAGTTTCTCTGTTCTTTATATTTGAGTGTTTTAGCTCTAACAGGCCTGTATAAACTGTACTGGTAAGTGTTATAGATGAATAAGGTCAGTAGTTCAGTTTCTCTGTTCTTTATATTTGAGTGTTTTAGCTCTAACAGGCCTGTATAAACTGTACTGGTCAGTGTTGTAGATGAATAAGGTCAGTAGTTCAGTTTCTCTGTTCTTTATATTTGAGTGTTTTAGCTCTAACAGGCCTGTATAAACTGTACTGGTCAGTGTTGTAGATGAATAAGGTCAGTAGTTCAGTTTCTCTGTTCTTTATATTTGAGTGTTTTAGCTCTAACAGGCCTGTATAAACTGTACTGGTCAGTGTTATAGGTGAATAAGGTCAGTAGTTCAGTTTCTCTGTTCTGTATATTTGAGTGTTTTAGCTCTAACAGGCCTGTATAAACTGTACTGGTCAGTGTTGTAGATGAATAAGGTCAGTAGTTCAGTTTCTCTGTTCTTTATATTTGAGTGTTTTAGCTCTAACAGGCCTGTATAAACTGTACTGGTCAGTGTTACAGATGAATAAGGTCAGTAGTTCAGTTTCTCTGTTCTTTATATTTGAGTGTTGTAGCTCTAACAGGCCTGTATAAACTGTACTGGTCAGTGTTACAGATGAATAAGGTCAGTAGTTCAGTTTTTCTGTTCTTTATATTTCTGTGTTTTTAGTTGTAACCAGATTGTAAATGGATCTTCTTCGTAAGAACTAAAGTGCAATTTTAGGAGATCACTCTGCTGCCACCTTGTGGTCTGTTTGCTTATTGTCTGAGCAGTGAAGATCAAGATATGCGGGGCTGTATGTATGAAAAACCCAACATATTTGATCTAAAACTGCAGACAGTCTGGGAACCTGCACAATGGATACTATGACGTCTTTGCAATAAATGAGATGCAGCGTGCACAGCAGTTTAGATGAATGCTCTTTGTTAAACAAAGCAGCCTTGGGAAAACCGCTAACCAGCGCTGGCTGACACAATCGGGAAGCAGGCAGGGAACTTCTAGCCATACATTTTCCATTCCTGGTAGATACACAGACCCACCTAACTTCCCCACAGCCCAGCACAATAAGGCACAACACATAAACACACCTTTAAGCCAACAACACAACTTATTTACAACATAAAAGTCTCTCGATTATCAGGAATGGCACCTACCTAGCACCCATGCATGTAGCCACTCTGTATGGCCACCCCTTCCATGTGTCCATGGCCGAATGAGCCAGTAGCGGGAGCTACAATACTACAATTAAATTACTTGATTAAAATCCAGTCAGTTTTCAAAAATGTGCTAAGTGATACTGCTCTGGAAATATCTACACCTGCATTTATAATGAATTTAATGAAAACTGGGCAGCATTTTGCAGGAACATCTGTTTACTTTATTTTTAAGCAATAGAACACTCAAGGTTGTGTGTTATCGCAAATAACATCATGGCTGTGATTTGGTGTGATACAGAGTGATACAGTGTGAAAAAAAAAACATGTTATGGTGAAATAATTTAAAATTTTGAAAACCAGAAATTCAGCAAAACTTCAAGGGTCTAGTGTGTTAGAAAAGTGGTTCTAATAAGGTTCTACATTAAACACAGCACTGTAAGTCAGATATATTACTAGATGGTTGAATAAGTTTGGTGTTTTTGGACATGAAGAGATGAGCTGGGACTCTGTTGGTAAATGTCTTCTACCTGGTGGACAAACCTTGAAAGTGCAACAGACTGTCATCAGGAAATGGTGGGCGTGGCCTCATGATGTCACTGTGGAGAAACGAAAGTAGTGAGAGCTGTATTATAAGCACAGTCCAGTTGCTGCAGCTGGACTCGACATCCAGCTTGAAGCTTCTCCAGACGTTCTTAGAGGATCTACCACCACTGCAGGTGAGAGAACCTCTACAGGAAGCAGGAGGAAGTAGCCAGAAAGGAGAAACTGGAGTCACTGCTGAGACTTTCTGCTGTATTTAGCTTGTTTCTGTCATTGACTTGTTTAGTTGTGTGTGTTATTGATTTGAATTGAGCACAAAGAACAGGTTCTAGAGTAGAACAGCACAGCTGGAATATGAAGCAGATTTAATGTGATGGTGATTATTAGAACATTTGAGTCAGAACCTCCAGGTTTAAGAGCAGCTTCTGCTCTCAGGCTGTTAAACTGGTCACACCCAGAGCAGCAAACAGATCCTGAAGCCGAGCTCCACTCCAGATCCCTGCACTGCACTTTAATGATATTCTGAACTGCTGACTCAGTCAGGACACTGTTTACTGAACAGAGTCTGTGTATAATGAGAGAGTCGAACTGAACTGAACTGTAAAGTGAAACTTCATAAATGAACTTTAATTTGGCTTGAAAAAGCCAACAAATTACGTTAAAACATTAACATTTTGGAAGACTGTTGATGGTCGCTGAAGTGTTGCTATGTGGTTGCTACGGTATCCAAGGTGGTTGGTAAAGTGTTGTTAGGTGCTTGATATGGTGTCCCATGTTGTTGCTAAGGTGTTGTGAGGTGGTGCCTATGCTAATAAATACAACCCCATTTCCAAAAAACGCTGTGCAAAATGTAAACAAAAATAAATTCAATGATGTGCATTTAAACCCTATATTTCATTGGAAATAGTACAAAAACAACAAATCAAATATTGAAACTGAGTAATGTTATTGTTTTTTTGAAAAATATATGCCCATTTTGAATTTGATGTCAACAACACATTCCAAAAAAGTTGGGACAGGCCATGTTTATCATTGTGTTTCATCACCTCTTCACAACAATCTGTAAGTGTTTGGTAACTGAGGAATAGTTTTGCTGTAGTTTTGAAAGTGAAATTTTTCCCATTTTTGCTTTGCATCAGCTGCTCATCTGTGATAAAGGCCTGTTAACCACCAGGTGTTTTTAGCATTACACAATTTTACTATGCTTTTGTTGCCCCTGTCCCAACTTTTTTGGAACGTGTTGCTGGCTTCAAATTCAAAATGGGCATATATTTTTCAAAAAACAATAAAATTTTCCAGTTTCAACATTTGATATGCTGTCTTTGTACTATTTACAATGAAATGTAGGGTTTAAATGATTTGCACATCATTGCATTTTGTTTTTATTTACATTTTGCACAGTGTCCCAACTTTTTTGGAAATGGGGTTGTACCCTGGTATCTTAAATCCACTGCTTCCTTAAATTCACTGCCTCCTTAAATCTCCTGCGAGTTTAAATTTAATGATACGTTAAATCCACTGTCACCTTAAATTTATTGTCACCTTAAATTCACTGGCACTTTAAATTTACTGATACATTATCTAATTAACCATTGCTCTGCCTGTTTTCCCCGTTTTGTACTATAATATTTTATACTAATGCTGTTTGCTATCCGGTGTCAACCAGAAGAGAATGGCTTCCCCTTTTGAGTCTAGGTTCCTCTCAAGGTTTCTTCTTCTTGCTCTTAGGGAGTTTTTCCTTGCCACTGTCACCATTGGCAACACTCACAGGGGCTTGGACCCAGATTTTTCTGTAAAGCTGCTTTGTGACAACACCTGTTGTAAAAAGCGCTATATAAATAAACTTTGACTTAACATTATATCCTGTGCCACCTTAAATTCACCGCCATCTAAATTTACTGCCACCTTAAATCCAGTGCCAGCTTAATTCACTGACACATTACATTCAGTGATACATTAAATCTAGTGCCAGCTTAAGTTCATTGCTACCTTAAATTTACTGCCACCTTAAATTCACTGCCACTTTAATTCCACTGCAACCTTAAACATTATGACATCACTTGTGGCAGTTAGTTAAATGTCCCGAACATTCTGCTATTCATTCTCTATGGGGAAAAATGTTGTCTTGGTGATAAAACTGTAGGATCACTTTGAAAAGCAAAAGCAACCTAATCGGATGTAGGTCCTACAGTCCTTCAAAGTTTTGTAGTTCTAGCTTGAAAACTGTAGAGCGAGAAGCAGTTTTTTTAAATGTAGAATAATAATGATAAGAAGAAGATTAAGAAGAACAGTAAAATGTCTTTTTTCAAGCCAACGTAATTTATATATGTTAACTACATTTCATAAGTAAGTTTTCTTTGCTCTCAAATGACCATCATATTGTCTGTCTATCTCCTCCATCAGTCATGTCTTCCTCCAGCAGTCTCCTGTCTGAAGATCAGCTCCAGTGCTCTGTCTGTCTGGATGTGTTCACTGATCCAGTCTCGACTCCATGTGGTCACAACTTCTGCATGGTCTGTCTCAAAGAGTGCTGGGACAGCAGTTCACGCTGCCAGTGTCCAGTTTGTAAGAAAGAATTCCCTACAAGACCTGAACTGTCTGTGAACACGTTCATCTCTGGACTGGCTGCTCAGTTCAGAAAGTCAGTTCAGGTCAAATCCAGCAGAGCTCCAGAGAAACGACCCTCCAAAGCTACAAAGGTTCTGTGTGACTCCTGCAGTGAGGAGGCTGTAAAGTCCTGTCTGGACTGTGGAGTGTCTTACTGTGAGACTCATCTGACGCCTCATAAAACTGCAACTAAACTCAAGAAGCACAAACTGATGGACCCTGTGGAGAACCTAGAGGACT
Organism: Colossoma macropomum; assembly: GCF_904425465.1. NCBI lineage: Eukaryota > Metazoa > Chordata > Actinopteri > Characiformes > Serrasalmidae > Colossoma > Colossoma macropomum. Next base: position 4,739,486 of record NW_023494805.1, read on the forward strand.
ACATCTGCCAGAAACATGAGAGACCCCTGGAGCTGTTCTGTAGAGATGACCAGACGAGTGTGTGTCGGTTCTGCACTGAGACAGACCACAAGACTCACAGCACTGTTCCTGTAGAGGAGGAGATTGGAGAGAAGAAGGTGACAGACACTTAGACACATATTCATCCCATATATTTAAAGTAATGATTGGCTTTGTTATAATGTGTCGAATTGTCATAGACTCAGCTGGTGAAAACACAGGCAGAAGTTCAGCAGATGATCCAGGACCGACTGAAGAAGATTGAGGGAATCAAACACTCTGTAAAACTCAATAAAGTGAGTGTAAACAGTGACCTGAAGTGTAGTCACTACTTTCATTCAATTATAATACACTTTCTAGACTTCAAGTGATTTAAACACAAAACGTTAATGTAAATAAATAATCTCCTGTTAGAAAAGCTCAGAGAAGGAGAAAGCAGACAGTGTGGAGGTCTTCAGAGCTCTGGTGCGCTGCATTGAGAGAAGCCAGGCGGAGCTGCTTGAGGTGATGGAGGAGAAGCAGAAAGCAGCAGAGAGGCAGGCTGAAGAGTTCATTAAAGAGCTGGAGCAGGAAATCACTGAGCTAAAGAGGAGAGACACTGAGCTGGAGCAGCTCTCCCACACTGAGGACCACCTCCACCTCCTACAGGTCAGAGTCCCTCTGTTTCTCAATAGTAATGCAGTCCATCACAGGACAGCACTCCCCATGCTGAGGGGTTTCTCCTCTCTCCTGCTGGACTGTAGGTTTACCCGTCCCTCTGCAGCCGTCCACACACCAAGAACTGGACTGACGTCAGGATTAACTCTCATCTGAGGGTGGAGACTCTGAGGAGAGCTCTGTCTCAGCTTCAGGAAGAGCTCAGTAAGGAGATGGAGAAGATTCCTGAGATCAGTAAGTATTTACTGATCAGTGAGAGCTTGTGGGGAAAATTTTATTTCAGGAAGTTTCCAAAATCATGATGACAGATATTTGGTAAATGGTGTATTTAAAACTGTAATTTTGCATTATTCTGCATTAAAAACTATTTTTGTCATTAAAATGTCCTTTAATATGAATGTTATTTTTGGTATTTTGATTTATTTGTTAATTTAGCTGTTTTAAATGTGATTTATTTTATTTCAAGCATTGAATCAAACAAAATGCAAAATTACTAATGATTATTCTAATTATATTGTCTGTTGTTCTTTTCCAAACAGAACTAAAAGCAGTTCAGCAATATACAGGTTTGTGGATATGAATTACATAAATAAATATGTGTGCCTTTGTCTTTATATGCTGTACACTGGTAAAATTAGTTAATTTTTTTCTCAGTGGATGTGACTCTGGATCCTGATTCAGCTCATCCTGCTCTTATTCTGTCTGATGATGGGAAACAAGTAACACACAGAGACACAGAACAGAATCTCCCTGACAACCCAGAGAGGTTTGATGAATATTTTTATGTGCTGGGAAAGGAGGGGTTCTCCTCAGGGAGGTTTTACTATGAGGTTCAGGTCAGTGAGAAGACTGAGTGGGTTTTAGGAGTGACCAGAGAGTCCAGTAACAGGAAGGGAGAGATTACACTGAGTCCTGAGGATGGATACTGTACTGTGTCTCTGAATGAAGGGTCTGAATATGAGGCTGCAGACTCTCCCTCTGTCCTCTTCTCCTTGGATCAGGCTCCCCAGAAGGTGGGGGTGTTTGTGGATTATGAGGAGGGTCTGGTCTCCTTCTATGATGTTAAGACCAATTCTCATATCTACTCTTTCACTGGTCAGTCTTTCACTGAGAAACTCTATCCAGTGTTTAACCCTTGCACCAACAATGAAGGTAAAAACTCAGCACCGCTGATCGTCACACCTGTTGAACATGATAAATGAGGCACTTTTCTACAATAAAACACTTTAGTGTGTCAGAAGAAGCTTTTAGTATGACATTTCAGAGCAAGAATAAATAATGTTTTTTGAATGAAAATCATACATTATGCTGTTAATGAACAAAATTTTAAATTAGTGAATGAATAAATGAATCAGTAGCTTCTAACTGGTTACTTTGCACTAAAGGCATCTGCCTCAAGTTATTCTTTTTCATAGTGGTTGGTAAAGTGTAGTTGTTGGTATAGTGCCTTCTACACTGTAGACTGGGGTTCAATCCCTGCCTGGGTAAGCACCCTACACTATACCAATAAGAGTCCTTGGGCAAGACTCTTAACACTACCCTCACCTACCTGTGTAAAATGATCAAATTGTAAGTCTGGATAAGAGCGTCTGCCAAATGTCATATGATTTAAAAAGAATATTCAGTTTAGCTGCTACAGAACCACTCTTGTTATATGTGTTGTCTCAAGGCTTGTGGGCATTTTATTGTCTTTCCCTTTAATGTCCACACAGTGAATTACCTGTATTGAAAATATTGTGGGTTATATCTCACTAATTAGATCACACTGAACAACTTTTCATAGATTTGTTTTCCAGATTTGCCCTCAGATCAGGAATTATGAACATCTGGCCAGGTGAGATGCTCACTTAAAGAAATAATATAGCAAAAAGATCCAATTTACTTGATTTTCCTTTAACCATAAATGTAATGTGTCTGTAATAAAGTTTCACAGTCTTTTCTGGACTTTTCTGATGCATCTAATGGGGCAGCCTCAAATAAAGCTCACTTTGACATTGAAATCTGCCAGTGGCTGAGTTGAACATCCATTCCTGAACAGCACATGAGCTGCAAGTGACTCAGGTTTCTAAATTACTCATAAGAACAGGCACTAAGCCACATACCAGCTAGGAAAACGTCTGCGAACAAAAAAAAAGAAGTAGCATGTCCAGATCATTATTCCATCTTTAGTGTTGGAGCATGTATGAATCCCTGTCAATAAGACTAATTTTATCCATGTAATTGTTTGGTATCCTTCTGGAGGTGGTTAACATGCACATCCTTCTTCTTTGGTTTACTGTTAAGCATGACAACTCTGAAAAAAACATATCACTTCTCCCCATCAGGCTTAAATTCTGAACTGAAATGGATCTTCTGGTAAAGAGCTATAGTGCAATTTTAGGGTATCTCTCTGCTGCCCTCTGGTGGAGAATTTGCTTTTTTTCGGATCACTGATGGATCGTCACTGTAATGATCAAGATGTGTGAAGGCCTGTAAGAAAAACCCAACATATTTGATCTCAGATATAAAATGGAGCCTGTGAATCTGCACCATAATACTCAAATTATTTAATTTAAATTCAGTGTCACATTTTAAAATGTGCTCAAGTGATACTGCTGTGGAAATATCTGTAAATACATTTATGATAAACCTAATAAAGAGCTTTGCAGCATTTTGCAGAAACCTCTGGTTATTTTCCATTACTGTTAAAAAACATTTGTTTGCAGATCTTTTTACAGTTCAAGGATAAAATTCTCAACACCAGAGAGTAAAAAACTAGCAAAACTTTAAAGGGCTAATATATTGGAAAAAAGAGATGACATATAGCATATAAAATATATGTAAGTCGTATATATTTTCACAAGACCGAAAATGTTAACTTTTAAAGATGCTGATAAAAGTTGGGATTTTGTAATTCAGTTGGTAAATGTCTTCTCGACATTTGAACTCGACATCCAGCTCGAAGACTCCGCAGTTTTCGTAACTCAATCTGCAGTTTGAAGCTTCTCCAGACTTAGAGAAACTACCACCACTGCAGGTGAGATAAACTCTACAGGGAACAGCTTTTTTTAGCCTGAACTAGAACATCAGCACATACTGAGACATACTTATAGCCAAGATGGTAAAACAGATATAAAATGTGGCTCCCAAGGTGGTTTCATTTTTGTTGAAATGACAAAATGGCTCTTCTTAACATTTCGGTTGCGAACCCTGAGCTAAACTTACTATAGTAAAGGGTGATCAGCGCTCGAACTGTCAGCTCAGTCAGGATGGCACAGTCGCCACCAGCCCAGTTAACGGCCGAGTTCTATGGTTCAGATTTTGCGCAGTTTGCCTTAAGTCTGTAGCGAAATTGTAGCGAAAATTATTGCTATAGCTACATTTTATAAGACTGTGGCAGCTACAGCTATTAGCTACAAACATTTGTAGTTAGCTATAAAAAGTAGCGCTACTTAGCTACTCCCCCATCCCTGAGTGTAACAATATCCTTCTGGAACAGAGTTTTTGTACAGTAGATCTATTATTGTTTTTCTGAACTGGCTCTACTCCTTCATCATATTAGCCTGTCTACTTAAATGAAAGTGAGTGAAACTGAAATGCTGACAACTTTACACAGCAATACTGAAAATATATGTATAATGACAGGACACTCATTCATAACATCCTTCACCGCCGTTTACATGGTAAACTGGCACTCATTTTCAGGAATAAATGGGGGAAACATAAATTTAAGAAAGATTTTCATCTTTTTTATTGAAGCAAAACATAGTACACAACATCATATGTGTATAAACATATACATATAACAGTGAACACAAATCTTGAAGTTGGGTCATTCTACAGAAACGTCCACTTTTTTATCTGTCCATAGGAGTCACTGGTGTTACTGATCGTCATTGGTGTTACACATAAGTAACACGAGAGACATTTTTAATGAACAATGCATTTTACAAAACAGCTGCTACAGAACATCAAACCACATGTCAATCATGGAATATCCACTGAAATATGTCATTTAATCCATTTATATTCTATTTTTACACAATTACCTAAGAATAAAGTCGGTCACACCAGTGACGTCAACTAAAAGCTGAATGAAACTGAATGAAAATTTCTGATAACTGAAAGACACAGTGGACTCACCATGTGCTTTTCTTCATAGATCCTCAGAAAATAGGAAAAATGAAGTCGTTATGTCATCAGCTTGATTTTTATTTGAAAATAAGAGATTTTTTGTTAAGCAGTAACACCAGTGACACGACTCCTGGGGAACTTTCATTATATGTTTTATAATATTTATTTGTTTTCTTTAATGTCATTAAATATATTCTTATTAGACACGTATAGATTATTGTAGTTAAAACTGAAGAAAAACATTATTTTTTCCCTCAAAATATGGCCTCACCCCTTTACACATGATTGTGGGGACGATCTCTTCTGTGGTGCTTGGAGTTCTAGATGATTGATTTTTAAATCAATATTGCTATATTGAGGCTCAAGAAGGTGTAATTGTTAAAATAACTTATTTTAAAATATAAATAAATTCATTTAAATGTAAATAAATAAATTAACCCTAACCCTTGTATGTTTTTTAAGTGTAATAAATCTCTGAACGCTGGACATTTCTGTAGAATGAGCCAGTCCATACACACTTTAACAGTTTTAATAGCTTTTAGTCTTAAAGAGGGCTGTATTAGTTTAATATAACGTTTTTTCTCCTTTTCAAATGCAACAAAGGCTCATGGGAACTCAGGGCTGAGGAGGAACCTCAGAGCTCCTCTGAAAGAACATTTCTCAGGAAAGTGGGACTTTCGAAGGTCGCAGCCCTGAATAGATGAAGAATTAACATTGTTATTGTTCACTGAAGTTAATGTGGACCGTTTAACGTCGATTTAGCACAGATCCAGCGGCTGATACTGTCTGGGAAATCATTCATTTACATTAAAAAACCTGATACTTTCAGATGTTGAATGGGAGGGCATTCTTCACCAGGTGCACTCATCGTCCCCTTGTGCAAGACACGGGTTGATACAATTTAAAATACTCACTTCACTATTTCACTAATTCCAAATTGGCTAAAATATTTCCTAATACCAGCTCGGCGTGCAATAGATGTAAGCAAATGCCAGCCACTTCAGTCCATGTGTTTTGGTCATGCCCTAGATTGGAGGAGTTTTGGAGTATAGTTAAGTGTTTTAATGACATCTACGGTGTCGTAATTGAACCACATCCCCAACTGGCTTTATTTGGCACACAGCCTGAAGGATCATCTCTAACTAAAGACAAGTGTCATGTTATTGCCTTCTCCACCCTGCAAGCAAGACCTAATTCTTTTGGACTGGAAGGGGCCCCTTTGGGGTGACTATTAAAAAAATAATAATAATCATAAAAAATAATGTGACTGATCTAGAAATGGTGTATTAATGATACTATAATGGAGTTAATTACTAACATTATTATTAATATGGTTTGGTACTATGTGTGTGTATCTGTACATATATATATATATATATATATATATATATATATATATATATATATATATATATATATATACACACACACGCACACACAAGGAAGGAAGGAAGGAAGAAAAGAAGAAAAGAAGGAAGTAAGGAGAAGAGAAAGGTAAAAGAGAAAGCAAACAAAGGGCAGAAAACAGCAGTACTCTAAGCTAGGTGACAGAAGGAAAGAGAAAAAGGAAAGAAGGAGAAAGTGGCGCAGTGGTAGGATGCTGGGCTTTCAAGGTTCGAATCCAGCTGAGAGTTACTCCCCTCCAACAGTACACAACACTCTCTCTGTCCCCACATCATTACTTATTACCATCTGTCCCATTATAGAAAGGCAAAGAAGGTGAATAAATAAGAATATTTTGTTTTCATTTATGTTTTAAGTCCTCACGGGTTTTCCTCTCTGAGCTTGGCTCCCTGACCGTCCCGTGACGCTATAGTTCATTCACAAACCTATTCTGACTATCAAGCGATCAGATCTTCAGCTTCCTTTGTTCTGCTTCCATCAGGGAGAAATCAAGTAGCCCAGGACAGTACAGCACCAACAACACATCTACACACCTCCAAGCTATCAGTCCAACTGTTTACATGGTTTAAGTCTCTCTCACCGGCGCCATCTGCTCCGCGCTCGCCGCTCCGCATGGCCACGCCCCCCGCGCGACTGTGTTTTCAGAGCTTTAGGTTAATATGCAGGCTCGTGCTGAAATTCAAAAAGCAATTAAGAAAATACCAAGTCACTGGCGGAGTTTCTGACCAATTAAAACACGGCAGAGGAGGAGCTGAGCAGTATGACTCCGCCCACCGGAGGCTCGGCGCAGCAGCGCGCGCTTTCTGCAAGCGCTGGATTTGACTGTTTGAATCCAAACACGACCGTTAGGAGCTGCTTTGGTACTCGGGACTCACAGCGCTAACGGTAACGGTTTAAAACGACCGTTAGGACGGTTTAAAACGATTTTCATCACGTTTATACGGAAATCTCTTCAAAATGTCTGCCTTACATTATTTTCTGAGATGCCGGCGTTCCGAACCTACCGACAAAGGACGTTTCAGCTCTGAAAACCGAGGCCTTTTCGACGAGAGAGAATAGTGTCCCCCGCCGAACAACCGATCTCCCAGCATCCACTGCTACTTGCAGTCAGTTAGTAATTATACTGAGTGGGTGAGCCACACTGACTCTGTATTCTAGTTCACTTTCTTTGTTCTTTATATTTGAGTGTTGTAGCTCTAACAGGCCTGTATAAACTGTACTGGTCAGTGTTGTAGATGAATAAGGTCAGTAGTTCAGTTTCTCTGTTCTTTATATTTGAGTGTTTTAGCTCTAACAGGCCTGTATAAACTGTACTGGTCAGTGTTGTAGATGAATAAGGTCAGTAGTTCAGTTTCTCTGTTCTTTATATTTGAGTGTTTTAGCTCTAACAGGCCTGTATAAACTGTACTGGTCAGTGTTGTAGATGAATAAGGTCAGTAGTTCAGTTTCTCTGTTCTTTATATTTGAGTGTTTTAGCTCTAACAGGCCTGTATAAACTGTACTGGTCAGTGTTGTAGATGAATAAGGTCAGTAGTTCAGTTTCTCTGTTCTTTGTATTTGAGTGTTTTAGCTCTAACAGGCCTGTATAAACTGTACTGGTCAGTGTTGTAGATGAATAAGGTCAGTAGTTCAGTTTCTCTGTTCTTTGTATTTGAGTGTTTTAGCTCTAACAGGCCTGTATAAACTGTACTGGTCAGTGTTGTAGATGAATAAGGTCAGTAGTTCAGTTTCTCTGTTCTTTATATTTGAGTGTTTTAGCTCTAACAGGCCTGTATAAACTGTACTGGTCAGTGTTGTAGATGAATAAGGTCAGTAGTTCAGTTTCTCTGTTCTTTATATTTGAGTGTTTTAGCTCTAACAGGCCTGCATAAACTGTACTGGTCAGTGTTGTAGATGAATAAGGTCAGTAGTTCAGTTTGTCTGTTCTTTATATTTGAGTGTTTTAGCTCTAACAGGCCTGTATAAACTGTACTGGTCAGTGTTGTAGATGAATAAGGTCAGTAGTTCAGTTTGTCTGTTCTTTATATTTGAGTGTTTTAGCTCTAACAGGCCTGTATAAAACTGTACTGGTCAGTGTTATAGATGAATAAGGTCAGTAGTTCATTTAAATGTGATTTTACTAGCTGTAGTCATATTAATAGCTGTTTCACAGAGGGTGCATTCTCAAATAACTCACTGGTGTGCTACGTTACATATGGGCAAGACACTGTTATATTATGTATATTGTTGTGGAAAGCATTTCTGCACATTACAAGTTCACATATATATATATAATTTACAGTATATATCAATTAATTACAGTGTGAGCTGTGCCTGATTCAGGTACAAGTCCACTGTTTATTTTTAAATGCATTAAACTTCCTGCCCTCTCCTGCCTATTGTGTATTTCCTCTCTCTCTCTCTCTCTCTCTCTCTCCCCCTCCCTCCCTCTCTCTCTCCCTCCCTCCCTCTCTCTCTCTCTCTCTCTCTCTCTTCACCAGTCGCTGAGAGACAACACTAAAACGTAAGTTCCTGCCTTTGTAGGGCATTTAAACTTTATTCTTTCAAAAAAATCACATCTGAAAACAATATTTAAGTATCACAATGTCGTAATTCTGCGTGTACAAAACCGTGTGAACGCAGCACCGCAGTAAAGCTGTCTTGGTGTTAGTGATTCAGACTTCTGCCGGCTCTCTCTCTCTCTGTAATGCTCTAACGCTTCTGCTTTCACTTGCTTTCCCGAGGGTAACGCTCACTTCTTCAGCTCCATATAACTGCTGCAGAATCACTATCAGTTTTTGTAATGTGCCACAGCGCACTGAGCTGCAACAGCCATATTTTGGTTTCCGTGCACTGTCACAAAAACTGAAAGATTAAAAAAAAAGATTAAGAAGTGGATGGAAACACTGATTTAACTTAGAGACCTACAGCTAAAATGCTGTATGTGTGGTGTAGCCCTGTTTACTGCTGCTACAGCTGCTCACAGCAAACAGTCTCTATGTCTTTGGACAACATGCCAGCAATCTCTGTGATGTTTATGTTTTAAAATGAATGCAGAACTTGTACATATAGTGTGAATTTGATCCACTTTGTTTATATTTAGGTAGCTAGAAGCCATGCTAACCATAATTATAATCCCAAACAGTGGAGCTTTCATTAGCTGCTGGCACCAGCTGGCTGGAGCAGTCGGCCAGTGATTACTGTAACATTAAGAAAGGAAAACAAACTTTTATATGTAATGTAAGCTCTGTTGTAGCTTAGCTTGGGCTAACAAGCTACAGGTGCTAATTAGCTGGCATACTATTAGCAGCGTAATAAACACCAGCTTTAAATGAGTAGCAAACATCAAGTTAGTTACTAGCTATAGCATGTAGCAATAACATGTAAAGACATGAGAACAATAATCAGTGGTAAATGTGATGCATAAAAAGTACTTTGTCAGCCCCTCTGACAGTTTTCAGTAATAACCACTGTTGATTTCAATGCTGATTTCAAGTCCTGTCAGAAATATTGGATTTATGAGATGAATGCACACGAACGCCACCACAGCGTCCTATTAACTAGTGGGAAACTCTGATTTTTCACTGAGCCCCGAGTTTCCGAGTTGGGGGCATGTCAACAAAAAAGCAACGATAGCCGCTGATAAACTGGCTGTTTTCCATTTATTTATCAGCCATGCCGTTACACATGCACCATCCACACATGGAAATACAGATATAAGCACCTTATGTGATCCATCTGACTGCATAAAATCTCATAAGCATCCTTATAAATCCTTTTAAATACACAGACTCTCTTTAATGACAGAAAAACAACCTAAACCCCTTGAACACAAATCAAGTCATACTTACGACCTCTGAAGTTGTAAGTGAGAACTTCCGAGGAGGACTTGAAGGCAGCATTAGCAATGGCTTCTAGCTAGTGTAGCTATATCTAATGACAACAGTAAAGAGTTGTGAGCTGTAGTAACATCTGTAGATGGAACTTAGTGGTAGAGATAGTGGCTTTGAAGACGCTGTGCACCGAGGAACATAGCAGTGCTCAGAAAGTTTCGTCAGGTGTTATCATACTCATTTTGGTGTGTGGCTTATAAAAACACAATGTAAACAATACGACCAGAAACGAGAGAGACGCACTGTTTCAAAAGGGAAATGCATCATAACACAGAATGCAAGGAGTCCATGGGGTTCTCCATGGGGAGGCTAATGCCAGTTTACGGCACTCTGTAAGGTTTATGGCTGAATCGCACAGAATAATGACAGATGGGAACGGCTACTCGATTTACACACTGCCTTATATTTGAGTGTTTTAGCTCTAACAGGCCTGTATAAACTGTACTGGTCAGTGTTATGGATGAATAAGGTCAGTAGTTCAGTTTCTCTGTTCTTTATATTTTGGTGTTGTAGCTCTAACAGGCCTGTATAAACTGTACTGGTCAGTGTTGTAGATGAATAAGGTCAGTAGGTCAGTTTCTCTGTTCTTTATATTGTAGTGTTGTAGCTCTAACAGGCCTGTATAAACTGTACTGGTCAGTGTTGTAGATGAATAAGGTCAGTAGTTCAGTTTCTCTGTTCTTTATATTTGATTGTTTTAGCTCTAACAGGCCTGTATAAACTGTACTGGTCAGTGTTGTAGATGAATAAGGTCAGTAGTTCAGTTTCTCTGTTCTTTATATTTGAGTGTTTTAGCTCTAACAGGCCTGTATAAACTGTACTGGTCAGTGTTATAGATGAATAAGGTCAGTAGTTAAGTTTCTCTGTTCTTTATATTTGAGTGTTTTAGCTCTAACAGGCCTGTATAAACTGTACTGGTCAGTGTTGTAGATGAATAAGGTCAGTAGTTCAGTTTCTCTGTTCTTTATATTTGAGTGTTTTAGCTCTAACAGGCCTGTATAAACTGTACTGGTCAGTGTTATAGATGAATAAGGTCAGTAGTTCATTTAAATGTGATTTTACTAGTTGTAGTCACATAAATAGCTGTTTCACAGAGGGTGCATTCTCAAATAACTCACTGTTTGTGTCTAATTGTAAATGATAAATATCAATTAATTACAGTGTGAGCTGTGCCTGATTCAGGACTCCAGCATCAAGCCAGCTAACACATGCAGGTCCACTGTTTATTTTCAAATGCATTAAACTTCCTGCCCTCCCCTGCCTATTGTGTATTTCCTCCCTCTCTCTCTCTCTCTTCCTTCACTAGTCGCTGAGAGACAACGCTAAAACGTGAGCTCCTGCCTTTGTAGGGCATTTAAACTTTATTCTTACAAAAAATCACATCTAAAAACAATATTTAAGTATCACAATGTTGTAATTCTGTGTGTACAAAGCCGTGTGAACGCAGCACCGCAGTAAAGCTGTCTTGGTGTTAGTGATTCAGACTTCTGCCGGCTCTCTCTCTCTCTGTAATGCACTAATGCTTCTGCTTTCACTTGCTTTCCCGAGGGTAACGCTCACTTCTTCAGCTCCATATAACTGCTGCAGAATCACTATCAGATGTTTTTGTAATGTGCCACAGCGCACTGAGCTGCAACAGCCATATTTTGGTTTCCGTGCACTGTCACCAAAACTGAAAGATTAAAAAAAAAGATTAAGAAGTGGATGGAAACGCTGATTTAACTTAGAGACCTACAGCTAAAATGCTGTATGTGTGGTGTAGCCCTGTTTACTGCTGCTACAGCTGCTCACAGCAGACAGTCTCTATGTCTTTGGACAACATGCCAGCTATTTCTGTGATGTTTATGTTTTAAAATGAATGCAGAACTTGTGTATTTACTGTGAATTTGATAGACTTTGTTTATATTTAGGTAGCTAGAAACCATGCTAACCATAATTATAATCCCAAACAGTGGAGCTTTCATTAGCTGCTGGCACCAGCTGGCTGGAGCAGTCTGCCAGCGATTACTGTAACATTAAGAAAGGAAAACAAACTTTTATATGTAATGTAAGCTCTGCTGTAGCTTATCTTGGGCTAGCAAGCTACAGGTGCTAATTAGCTGGCATACTATTAGCAGCGTAATAAACACCAGCTTTATATGAGCAGCAAACATCAAGTTAGTTACTAGCTAGCTACGGTAACGATCTGCCGCACAGCATATCTTTTAGTTTTGGCGCAGTTTTGAAGAAGCAGTACTTCGGATAACATCCACATTTCACTGATCACTCAAAACATGACCCCTGACCTGTATCTTCACACTGTGGTTATGCTGTGATAATTGATTTCCTACACAGACATTTGTAGTGAAGGGGAGCCATACCGTGTCTCTGAGATAACGGGCCAGCTAACGTTACCTGTTCATACTAAGCTGATACAGCAGAAATTACATCGTTGACAGTTTACAGCCTGTAGCAATAACATGTAAAGACATGAGAACAATAATCAGTAGTAAATGTGATGCATAAAAGTACTTTGTCAGCCCCTCTGACAGTTTTCAGTAATAACCACTGTTGATTTCAATGCTGATTTCAAGTCCTGTCAGAAATATTGGATTTATGAGATGAATGCACACGAACGCCACCACAGTGTCCTATTTACTAGTGGGGAAGCTAATGCCAGTTTACGGCACTCTGTAAGGTTTATGGCTGATTCGCACAGAATAATGACAGATGGGAACGGCTACTCGATTTACGCACTGCCTTCACCCCAGAAAAGAGCAGAAAACATTTAATTAGGCTGTTATTTGGATTACTCTAACCACCTGTCTTGTTCTAAGTGAATGCATTGTGTCATTAGCATCGCTGTTAGCTTGGGAGTTCAAAACAAACAGTCAACTTCACTGACAAAATCAAACTTTTTTCATGAAATATTTTAATGTTTTGAGTTGCACATGTGAGACAGGACAGTAACGTTACATATCAGCTTGATTTTAGCCACAGAGAAGACAAGTAAGCAGTTCTGTGAGTGCCTTCATACTAAAGAAACTCCCTTTCTGCAGGTTGGTAGACCCAATCCACCTTCGCAAGCTGGACTGGAGCAGCATGTTTCAGATGGTAAGTTTTTATTTGTAGCTCTCTTGTGTGAGGGTGTGCCAAGCTTGCCAGTATGCGGCCATTAAGAACTGTGTTACGAGATCGCATCATCTTGTGACAAAGCAAAAGGGCTGGAATTCCAGTGAGGCGTTTCAGGCAGCTGAGAAAAGTGGATTTTCTCCCTCTGATGTGAACTTTGGGCTTTGTAACTTTGTAACTAAACACTGTTTACATGCACAAAAAGCTACAACATACTGAAGAAAAAGGAAAAAACGTAAAGCATAGTAGGTCCACTTTACTAGAAGGTAAAAGGCGGCAGAATCTTTGTTGAAAGAAACTAGCGCTCATTGCTAGTGGTAGCTTGGAGGAGAAAAAGTCCAGCAGGTTTAATTCTTTCTATTCAGCCCAGGTGAACATCAGCAAGAACACCACAACTAGCAAAGAGACACATCATATTTCTCCATTGAAATAAATCACTCACCAAGTCACAGTGATCAAGCTTACTCACCATCTGTTTCTCCTGGTTCAATTTTACCTGCCCTCTTTTTTGATTGGTTACCTCCTGAAAAGTGACACATGATGAGTGGAGCTTTTCTGCTAAGGTTGAACAATTTTCATCTTGATCAAGTTGTAAGTTGAGGCTGTTTGGTTGAATTATTGGTGCATTTAGGAACGCAACAGTGATTCCAGGCTATAGTCTCAGCCACTGTTTACAACACGAATGGAAGTCATGTAATACTACTATTTACACTTCCGCATTAACAAAGAAGTGAGAGAAGAAGTGTGAGAATGGGAGTCTACAGGGCATGAAAAGCAAACGTTAAGATTTCAAACAACACTACAAAATGGTGGACACACTATATAGTGGACTATTCCTGTAATACAGAGCGATCCTGACACTGAATTAATCTCACTGTAAACACACTACACTGTTTGAGGCAGAAGGATGAGTTACGTTGTGCATTATTGAAAAAATATTTTCTTTGAAAGTCAAACAAGTCTTGGACATTAATGAAAACATTAATGCTTTCAATTATTTTAAGTTAGATTGCTGATTTTCTTTTTTTTTGTAAGGTGGCCAATAATAGGGATCTCAACGCCAGAGTAAATCTAAGCGCTGCTGACTAATTGTGTTTGCATGCGCTGCAGAGCCTGTTGTGCTGTAGTGGTAATAGCCACTGTTTTTCTATTACCCTTTTCCTGTGCTACGTGTATTACATCAGATATTTGCATAGATTATGATCAGGGATTAAGTTGGGTGCCCAATTCTTGACAGTAATGCTACGGTTATTTGCTGGTGCAAAGAGAAATTTTGCTAAATGAAGCACACAGAAACAGAATATAATAACCACTACAAGATGAAATCCACTCAATAATAAGTGCCTTCTAAAGTAGCTAAGCCCAAATAAGAGGTAAATCAGGCACCAGGTCCTAAAAAGGGCACTCACAACCTCGCTTTAAAGTAGTTACACACTCACAAACTTAAAAAAGAGAAAATCAATTAATAACCCTAAAACAAACGAGAGAAATGATCAAATTTCCACACCAAACAAAAATTCTCTCCCTGTAAAACATTAGATATTTTGCCGGAGGCCTATAATCCAAAGGCCAAGTCAAGCCTGCTAATAGCCTGTAGCGTTATGCACAGGAGCTCAGCCCAGCTGCTCAAAAATATGGGCATAACCATTTATAGAACCTTGAAATTGATATTTTAGACCTTAACAGTGATTATCTATTTGAGGGCCACAGGTACAAAATTGATGGTAAGTAAACTAAAACTAAACCCATGTTTAAAACAAAAAACTATACTATATACTATACTATATATGCTTATATACTATAAGCCTAATTGAGTGTGGTGCATACCAAAACAGGTAAAAGGGGGTAACAGTGTACAATTGGTTTAACATCAACCCATAATATATGCATACACAATGTCATTGATATTTACCTATCCGCTTCTCATCTCTATACCGGTAAGTACATTCACATTTAGCCATAGCTTTAATTAATGCTGTTTTCCCTCCACAGGTTCACTCTTAACTGCTGCTCCCCCTCTCCAGGGCAGCTGTGCCACCACCCAATTCCTGTAATGAGGTCACAGACCCTTGTACCACCATTTTCTTGGTATCAATGTAAGTGTATACACATTTGCCTTTTACACTGTCTCTCGCTTAGTGAGGTGTAATGTATAAATGTGTCGTTTTCAATGACATCATCACACACAGGAACTGCTTCATGCACTTCTGATTCTGAATTCTGTTTCTGATGTGAGCAGCAGTAGGCAGGACTTCCCCATGCATAATTTAGTGTTGTTTGAAGCTAAATCAGTACTTTGATCCACTTCTTATTCTTATTATTTGTCACAAACATATTGTGACGTGGGAGGGTTTCCCCAAGAAACTCAGGAGGGTCAGGGTTATGGTCCATATTGCTTTACTGAAAGACTCAAAGAAACAGTTTACAGAAAAATGGCAGCTCCATACTAAATTTACAGTGCCTACTGAGAATACAGCCTGATTCAACTTCACTTACAGCTCACTCTTTGAAGCTTTTACAACAACGCCTAGTCATACCGGTCCACCACTCTTCAGAAGAGTCCTTGCTGAGAAACATGCATAAGGGGTTTTCTAAACTAAATAATAAATACATAAACTAACTTAACCCAAGCCTAGCATTAGACTCTTTTAAGGACTGGATATAATGAATTTATGAAACACTTATGCTACAATATTTAGTAACTAAACAAAATGAAAATGAAACAAAAATGTGTTTTTTATGGAAAAAGCTGTTGAGGTTATGCTGACTGTTTCTCAGCCTTTCAGTGCACAAAAAATGTGCTTGCAGTTCTGAAGTAAAAGGCTGTTAGTAGTTCATTTTTTAATTTTGCACAGTAGTAAATGGCACTTTGTGTTTTGCTATGTGCTTAAAGGGGAGGTTAGTTAGAGTTCTGTTTACACAATAAAAAAGTCTGAACTTGCCTCACATTCAGTCAGAGGCACAATATGGTGTGGCTCTAGAGCCTCCCCCCACCTGTCCTGCAGAACTATAAGACATTCTACCTCATTAGGCTCAACTGATCAGGTAAATTAGCAAGGATTTGACATAGATCGTAATATAACAAACTGTCTTGTGATTTGTCTTCAACATTTTTTCTATCATGTGCATTTTTTTTAGTGACCCCCGATGTGTCTAATAGGAGAAATGAGACAGGTAGCAGCAAATAAAGTTGCGACAGTTAGGGTTCATTCAGAAAAGTTGCTTCCTTATATCGTGAAACAGAGATGGTATGACCAAAAAAAGATGAAATACTGTGGAAAATTAAATACCGTGTGGCAATCAACTGGTACATGCTTTATTTTATTATAGTAAAATAACTGAAAATGGTACACTGTGTGTCGTTTCTCAGACATTAGCCCATCATAAATACCTTAATGATCTACATAATTCATAAATCGCTGATGTTCTTACTCATGTTAAATCAGCTTTACTGATAGCGATTTCCATTAACCTATACCTAAAAGATGAGCTGAAGCAGGAAAATGTAGCAAACATTTATAACTGGCACGCCAACAAACATCTAAAGTGTTCTCTTTTTCTCACTAAATTAATTATATTTCACAATCAATCTTCGAGTGATACAGCTTATAGGAGACGGTAGCAGGCAGTAACCCAGAAAAGTGTCTAACGGTAGCTGTAAGTACTATTAAATTTAGTTACAGCTTTAACACTCCTTGTAGTGCAAGTACCTGCAGGACTAAACGGCCATCAGTATTTCAGTGAACAATAATTGCAGTGATCAGTAATGGTTTTGTCAAAACTAACTTTTGTAAAGTAATAGCATTAATCAGACTGGGCCATAAAACTGCTGCAATATCAAGTTTAGCTCAGTTTTGTCTTTTTTTTGCCAGATCAGTATTGATGTTGTTTTGTTCCAGCCAGTCTGTAAAACATCTTACAGCCCATTTAGTTTGGCGAATGGTATTGGGTTCATTTCTGGCTGATTCCAGGTTGTTTAGCTGTTCTTCTGTCACAGCTGCCGACTGAAAAGCTGCTCAGTGGTGATAACAGTTTGGGAATTTAGTGTCGTCTCATCTTCAGAGTCTGACCAAATTGAACTTTTGAAAAACTGAACTTTTTTTTCTTTCATTATTTAATATCAACAAAACTTTGAAACAGAATAAAACACACCTGCTTTAGGTTTAAGACAGATTAATGCAGCCAAGTGAGTTAAAAAACCCAGCACAGGGAAGGAGCCAAGAGTGGAGCTTTAGAAGATGCAGAGAAAGAAAGGGGAAAAAAGAAACCAGCAAAGGCTGACACAGAGGAAAACACCTAGAAAGTTTTGCTGTTTGTGGTTTTCTTTTTTTAAACACGAAACCCAGGGGACGACGCAACGCCAAGCTCGAGAAGGCAAAACCAAAGACACGTGATCAGGTGAACTCAAGACTGAGTATTTGAACAGCCTTCTTATGTAGACCAGTCACAGGTGTGTGTGTATGTGACAAAATTGTCTCACACACATTGTACAGCAACAAATCAGATGCAGCCTCATGTTAGAAATGGGCTAAGACATTAGAATGCGTCTCACCAGAGTTCAAAAAGTGTTGTGATCATCAATCGATCTGGCTGTAGAAAAACTTCAATTTTGTTGCATCTGGACTGGAACTAACTTAGAATTGATTAGCAAAAGGTGCATTTACTCCATGATCTCACCTTACAGATGATTGTGCATCATCAGAGACTTTTATTCTGTCACCCTGACTCTGCTTTCTCTCTCTCTCTCGTTTGTGTTTATATTTTTCTGTAACTGTGTAAGACTGTTTAGCTGTTTAAATGTGAAATAAAGTAAAAATACACTTCTAATTCTAGACCATCTGCTCATTATGTTCAGTGATGTAGACATTGTTGTTAATTGATGAAAAATCACTAAGTGACTCATAACAGTCATTGTTACAGTTCATGCACATTAGCTACAAATGCAGTGTAAGAGCAGAATATTTTACTGAACTATATTTACATCTACAGAATTTGACACACTAATTGGAACATGTTACAGAGGTAGGTTACAAGAGTTAAGAGTCTTGCCCAAGGACTCTTATTGTTAGGCAATCAATCCCGAGTCTCCTTCATGGAGGGCAGCATGTTACTACATTATACCTGGTGATATTACATATTTTTAACTGTATGACTGTGAAGTGTAATGTACAATTTTAGATAGCATTTGACTTGCTTTATTGTGCCACCAGCCAAAGCAATATGGTTTGGTTAATGAATTCTTGGGTGTATCCTGATTTGTACAGATATCAGTCTTCACAAGCCAGCTCACAGTCAGTGATGTTATTGGTACTACTAAGTTACGTGCTGCCTGGGAATCCCTGTTGCACATTATCTGTCATCATGTTGAGTCATCAGTGTCTCAGTATTACAAGAATCAGGCCAGTGTCTGAATTGTTATTCACTACGTATGTATTCACTAGGCTACACACCAACTAGTAGAGAATTGATCCTCTGTGCAATATTCGAAACTATAGCTATGAATATTACTCTAGCGCTGGGGGCGTGGTGTGCAGATCAATGCCAACTGCTCTGCCTCCCCCTCCATGAAGGGACATTTGCTATCACGTTAGTCCTTCTTTAATAAAATGCTACACATTATGTTCATTTTTGCTGGCATTCTGATATGATTTGTAATATGTTAGCCACAAGCAAACGATGGTGTATTTTCACTTTCCCACACTGGGTTTAATACTACTTATTGGAGCCAGCTTAAATACTTACATTTGAGGTTGGCAAGACAATTACGCAATGATTCAGTGAATATTTCAATGTAAAGTCTAATTTGGAATATTATTGGAGTAGTCTGTTATCTCGTTAGCTAGGCCCAATCTGCTGTGCTGGTCCATCTAGATATAGTTGCTAATCAGCTGGTTCATTATTATGCAAAAGTTTTGTTGCCAATCAATTTGATCTCTTCTGTTCTTCCATACAGTGTTTAGCTTTGGGTCATTAACTTCACATATAATCTATACACATATAAAAAGATTGCATATTTGCATTCATAAAATCTTGCTGGTGTGGGTTCATGACTGTTTCCTCCCTTAGACTCATGCACACACAAACTACTCAAGTGTTTAAATTGAAACTGATCTTTTCGCTGCCTTAGGTGATGGAAAAAAGATGGAATGTCAGCTGTGAAAAGAGGTGGACTTGAAGCCATGAGCAACCAACAGACAAGCAAGAACTTAAACTGTGAGTTTTTTAAAATCATACCGAAACTCAGTGGTCCTGCTTTCTAGCCTTGTCGAGATTAATGTTTTCCTTCAAAACATTGGATTCAGCTCGTGATGGCTGTGATGCTGAGCTGATGAGTTGAATCGGGTATGTTGAGGTTGAATACTAATCTCTTTGCCTTCTCAAATGACGATTATTTTTCTAATAATAATAATAATAATGATTATTATTATTATTATCATCATTAATATTGTCATTATTATATAGTTTTTAAACAACTATGGTTCAAACCATAGGTTAGGTTACTACATTTTCCCATTATGTCCTAGTGTCCTAGTTCTTTGTTTATTTTTAACATGTAGGCTGTGGAAATTTATCATTAATAAAGCACCAAAAAGAACTTGATAGAATGCAGTTTGATCATAAATCTTGCACAGACCAACTTAAACTTTCAGCTGTCTAATTATAATGCATTCAGATCATGTGCAGATAGTAAGCCATACAGAAACAGAAATAAGAAAAAGGAAACTTTCCAGCTTCGACGTGGATATGAATACAGCACATGTTGAATTCAGTTCAGTTCAAGTTTTATTTATATTTCAGTTTGGATTTTCACAAAGCAGATATACAGAAAGTCCAAGCCCATGAGCAACAGTGACAAGAAAAACTCCCTCAGAGCACAATGAACACAAGAGCAAAATGAACCAAGAATAAGATTTTACAATGAATACACAAGCTTAAATATAAATAAAGTAAAGAAATGAGTTTCATTGAACAGAAGTATTAAATTAACCAGTGATGTCAGTGAAGAGTCACAAATGAGAAACAGGTCACTGTTACTGACATGTTCTGACAAAACGCATCCTTCTCAGTGCTTCCCTGCCATGGACCAGCCGTTTAAGACATTACATCACTCACTGTTCATTCCACAATAAAAGCCTTGGCTTCTTGAGTTTCACATAATGAAAATAAGAAATCATTGGTAACCCTTGAATGTGTATCATTTGTAATGAAGTCTTTCTTCATTATGGCGCGATGGTTATGTTCTTATGTGTTCTTATGTTCTTATGTGATTAGATGTTTTAACGTGTGTGTCCACCTTTGTGTTTCCTCCTCAGTCAGTGGGAAAGAGGCTGGTGAGTGTAATGTGATGAAAGAGGGAGAGAGCAATCAAATAAAGAGGAGCTGGAGTATGGATCGGCTCTACCATTTCATTGGTGAGTCTTACATGAACGATTTTTTTCAGGGACTTCATTATTAGCTGATGTGTTGAAACCATAGACTGTATGCAGGAGTGGACAGCATGGCTCTGTTCGCTGCCATTGTGATGTTTTGAAGCCAAAAGATGGCCAAAACAGGGGTTGCCATCATGTTTGTGCACGCAAAGTAGGTGAAAATTGGAGCCAGAGCATGCGCAGTAGAGATTGGAGGTGGAGTGATATGCCCGCCTAATCTCTGGCCATGTCAGTTGGGGACATGCCCCCCTCTCTCTCCCTGCATTGGTGGCGTGCACGGCCACAGTGACTGAACCTGACTTCATAAACCAGCACAGCAGACTGTGACGGTTCAGAGCAACTCAGAGCCAAACTGGTAAGCACACTATTACTATACTTAGATACCTGTAGTTTTTTGCTAAATTATTATTTTTCACTATAATATGAATTTAATTATTGAAAAAGCATCTACCTGACGAGCTAATGTTAGCTAGCTATCTAGGTTAACATTAAATGCTGGAAACTTGTGTTAGCTAGTTAACGTCAATCAACTAACGTTAACATTATTCAGTTAGATTCTAACTAATAACGAGTTGCAACTGAACTAATGCAGCAAAAAAGCAGAAACCTGCTAACACAGCTGTAAAGTTGTGGTTAATTTATTCACAAACTGCTGACCCCTAACATCTAGGTTTACGTATTTTATCGTTTACTGAGTTTAGAATTTACAAAGTCTGTGCTGTATTGGTCCGTATTTCAATTACATCACAAGAAATATGCTTTAAATAACATTTTTACTCTGTTTCCAGGTTTAGCGATAGACATGTTTGTTTGAAACATGTTGGTTTGTTAGAATGTCAGCACTAACACCCCGATTACTTCCTGCTTAATACCTCACCATTTTCTTCTAGTTAAGGTATGTTCATAAATAATATATAATACTTCAGCTAAAAACATGAAATAAGTGACAACTGATTCGCTCTTCTTTGTTTATCTAGGTTTAGTGTCGGTGCAGGACAAAATGTTGGCTAAACAAAATGTGTTGTTCCAGCGGTATGTTTGGTCTTGCAAAAGGGGGTCACAAAACAGAAATAACAAAAAAAAAATCAGACCCCCTGGTCTACAGTAAGAGTAATACTCACGTCCTAATCCAGCCTCACCATGTTGAGGAGTACACACTCAGTTACTATAGTAATGTGAAAAGTTCAACTTAATCGTATCATTAAACCACAAATTAATATTTAAGCAAGATAAGACGAGTTTATAAGACGAGTCACGTAAAACACTGTACCCCAATCTAGAAATCTGATTAAGAAATCTGATAAAGAGAGCTGGATTTTAGCTGAGTAATCAGATTTCTCAGTGCATGTAAACTCTTACTCTGATTTCTTTCGCATTTCTCAGTCTGCGCATGCGTGAAAACAGACAGCAGAACCGGCAATAAGTGAGCAGCGTTGCCGTGAGATGCAGCAAAACACTTTGAGAGATGCTGAAACCAAAACACAAAATAAAGGAATTAGATATTCTTCATCCACTAGATGATGTATGTTTACATTTTCAGGTAAAGTCGCAATGTTTAAAGCATGAAGTTGAGTTGTACGTTACGTTTACGTCACGTCTTCTGTGAGTTTATTGGCTGATTGCAAATCAGAAATCTGATTACTGTCTGACTCATGTAAATTGGAGTTCCCCATCATCTGATTACTCAAGAGCATATAAACCTGTTGAGTGGATTACTGACAAAATCTGATTTTCTGCACTGATTGAATCGTAGAAGATGGCTTCATCCACTGTGAGGAAGTCAGAGTGAAGGAAACCATGGCCTGACCTTGGCCTGAATGCACAGGTCTATAGACCGCCGATGCCATGCCGTCATTCTGTAGGTGGCCTCATGTCCATATTAGAGACTTCAGGTCTAAGCTGGATTTCTCAAAGACAAAAATGAATGGGACATCAAACATATCCGTAACGGGTTTGGAACACTTTTGTTTACAACAAGGTTTTTCAAAATCACATTCATTATGGTCTTCCATAATGAAATCCAGCATTGTCATGATTTTCCACCAGTGAATGCCTTGCAAAGTCAGCACCTCGCAGTTAAGTCCTGCTCGACTTGTACTTGAAAGCTGCATAATACACCAAATAAACCTGACAACTATAAACCTGGTAAATGCAGGGTGATTAAAAAAGATTTATCCGATTTCAAGGTGCCATATTTTTACGACCGTGAGGCGTCTAGGAACCAATCACATACCAATTGAAAGAGGGGGTCATAGAGTTTCTGACTGTCACTGGAAGATGGCTCCCTTCAGTCTGAGAGGAGATGGAGACCCCTGAACAGAAAGGGTTTTGTGTTCTCCACTTCAATAAGAGTGAATCTGTCATAACAGTGCAACGTGATTTTCGTGGGCAGTGAACCTCCAACAGTTCGTCGTTGGTTCCACAACACTGGATGATCTCCGAAATCGCACTGAAAGAGCCGTGAGTGCAGTGACACCTGACATGCTCAATCCAGTATGGGATGAGTTTGACTATGGCGTTGATGTTGTCCGTACAGCTGGAGGAGGTTCATACTGAGACCTTGTACAATTACATAATAAACTTTTTGCTCATTTAAACCATTTACAGTTTACTGCACTGTTCTGTAACGATTTGAAATATTTGAAACGAAGTGAAATAAATCTTTTTGAAATTGGATGAATCCCATGTTCTCCCGTTACTAGGAGACCCAAATAAACAAACGTGGAGCTGCTGCTGCTGTTTTCTCTTTTAAGTGTACATAAACTCGATTGTGCCTTAAACTCAGCGCATTAAAAAGCTTCGCCCCTCACACACAACTCGACTCTCTCTCCAACTGTCGACTCCGACTGACTCAAAAATCTGCAGACTACAGCCAACTAGCACAGACTCGGCCAGCCTGAGAATCGGGGCTAAAATCGGGGTGAAAGTTGTGTAGTGTAACCCCGGCTTTAGCCACAAAAAAATTCTAGATGTCACAACACCACTCGCAAAAAATTCTAGATGTGTAAAGTTAACTCTGGGTTAAAAGTTGTACTGCAGCCAGCCACCAGAGGGCGTCAGATGTTTTGGCTTCACTTTTCACCCCCTATAATCCAGTCCACTCTTGCATACAGTCTATGGTTGAAACCACGCAAATATTAAACAGAATAAACTTCATTCCATCATATTCATAATTCTGAGATCTCTGTTCTCAGGCACACACCTTCTGCAGGCATTTATTTCTGCATAAATGTTAAGTTAATGTGGACTGTATAACAGGTGATGTTCATAATGTCCATGTTTCTTTTTTCAGGTTCTCAAGAGCAAGAAGGAAGCTGGACTAGACATTTTTACATCAAAATGTTTTTGTACATTTTTAGATTTGTTGTATTGCATCACTTATACTGAACAAAAACAAAAATGCAACACTCTCAGTTTTGTCCTCATTTTGCAGAAATGTTATGTCCAGGATTTTTCCTAGAAATGTCTCACTCCTACTGGCAAATGGTGGTCATACCAGATACTAATGTGGGAATTCTGTTTCTGAGCCCACTCTGTTTTTTGCAGTATTTCAGCAAAGTCCTTTATATACCCTCCAAGCCAGCTCACGACATATGACATCAGAGCTACACGCTGCCACCATCGAAAGTAGGAAGTGGTTATAATAATGTGACTCGACTGTGTATAAACTACATAGATTACTACTGTAGGTGGGTTTAGAAACCCACCTCTAGCCAAAGTGGGACCCAATGTAAATCTCAGAAAGAGCCCATGTTTAACACCTTATATGATAAATCATGTGTTTAAAATCATTAGCAACAGCAGTTTATCTAGTTTTATATTTGTTTACTGTGAAAATTCTCTAATCATATTTATTAATTCATACAGAATCAGAAAATGTAGCTGTTTATCAATTTAAAGTGTGAAACTGTCTCTCATACACAGCTGGTTTGATCTCATGTGTACGTGTTTTATAAAGGCACACTGAGTGGGTTGGACATACACAATCACTTTTATGCCATTGAATTCTTCAGTATAATTTTTTGACATTTTTATCATCTCTAATTTAAAATATAATCTCTGAAAAGTTATGTTCTGAACCCACTTGTAACAGTAACAGCTTCAAGGAAGATGTCAGATTTAGCCTGTATTTCAGTGGCCTCTCGTCTCAATTCAAGAGTTTTTCATCCACCATAGTTCAAACTTTGCATATAAATATTGTGAAAATGATATTTATGAATGTGGAAAACACAGTACTGTTTGACTCAGGGCATGCGGTCTGCCGAATGGCCAGCTGCATATGCCCTTGAAGAGGCTCACACAAATGTCGCAGACAGTGACCTGTCACAAAGATGAAGCCTTTTTTCCTTCATTTATTTGCTTACTACTTTTTATTTATTGAACCAAAATCAAAATAAAGTTTTCATTCTGAAATGGCTTTTGACATGTACTGATTATTAAGAAGAAATATTACTAATATTTTGCATGTTCTGCGGTAAATGAGTGTTTCATCCTGCAGGGCCGCATCTGGGCCGGAGACCAAGGTGGGTACTCAGCCATAACTGTGTGCCATATATGAGCCAGATCTGAACCACAGCTTTTAAATATGCTCACTTTACAGTGTGTGAGCCAGACCTGGACCACAGCCATTAAACTTACACACTTCACGGTATATGGGCCAGATCTGGACCACAGCCGTTAATCTTACACGCTTTACGGTATATGGGCCAGATCTGGACCACATGGTTTACGGTTGTAACAACTGAGTCTCTGGAACTTGAGAGGGATCCATGTGCAAGTTTAAACAGTTTATTTAAACAGGGAAATCCTTTGGACAAAGTCATAGACAGATAGAGTTCAAAAATAAAAAAAGCAGTCCAAAAACCAAGGCAAAAGTATCCAGAGGGGCAAAAAGGCAGGCAAAAATAGTTCACCACACTGGAAAGGCAACAACAAGGCTACTGGCAATACTCCATAAAAAGTGAGCGCAACTGAGAGGCTTAAGTAGCAGGGCTGTTTGAGTGGGAATGAAAATCAGGTGGTGTAATTGGTTGTCATGGTGACAGAGCTAGTACTCGAGGGAGGATGACCTCTGGTGGCCAGAAGGGATTGCTGACAACTGTATATGGGCCAGAGCTGGGCCAGAGCCTTTAGTTTTCACTTTACAGGGTGTGGGCCAGATCTTGACCACAGCCGTGAGTTCTTCTTGTTTTAAAGCACAGATCTTGGCCATGTCCTTTAGATGTACTCATTTGATGAGTTTAAGATCTATAGAGTTTAAGAGATATCTGAGATTTCTAAAATTTGCTTCACTATAAATAAAAGTACGAAAGTAAAAATCTTTCCTCACTTCAGCCCATTCGGTGAACGTTTTTACCTCTTAAGAAACACATGCACTGTTTGCCAACCTGCTGGAAGAACAAGATTATCAACACACAGCACAATTCAAACATGAATTCTTGTTTTAAAAGGAAAAGCTGGTAAATTTAAGTGGCTGTATGTAAAGGGTCAGCCTGAGCTGCCGGCTGCCAGCAGAGGGCGACGGCGGCGATTCACTGTTACTCCAGGAGACTCAAAATCCCAGAATACCAAGGGGTAATCAGTGCCAACCAGGCTCACCTGTTGGTAACGGCATTTAAGGCCGTGGCAGACAGGTTGCCCTCGTCACACCTTTGTAGAGGGGTGACTGGTATGGTACAGAGCTGAGAAGAGCTGAAAAGAGCTGAAAACAGAGCACTGCTCTAAGCTAGGTGACAAGAAAAGAGAAAGTGGAAAAAAGGAGAAAGAAACATTGTTTAGATTTAAGACAAGAAAAAAGAGAGGGAAGAAAAAGTAAAGGCTGAAGTTTGGTCACCTCCCCATCTCTCCTTAGAGAGGTGTTTTGGTTTGGGCATTTATTTGGTTTCTTGAATTTTTCCCACCACTTTCCCCCTCTATTCTGAGTGGTGTAATTCCATCTGTCACCTGTGCTCCCTGGTGGCGCAGTGGTAGGATGCTGGGCTTGCAAGGTTCGAATCCAGCTGAGAGTTACTCCCCTCCAACAGTACACAACACTCTCTCTGTCCCCACATCACTATTTATTACCATCCGTCCCACTATAGAAATGCCAAGAAGGTGAATAAAAAAGTCTATTTTCTATTTTTTCATTTCAGTTTTAAGACAGTCCTCTCAGATTTTCCTCTCTGCGCTTGGGTCCGCTCCCTGACCGTCCTGTGACACTGTAGTTCATTCACAAACCCAATCTGACCATCAAGCGATCAAATCTTCAGCTTCCTTTGTTCTGCTTCCATCAGGGAGAAGAGGAACATGGGCATCATGAACACTGTAAGATATACATAAACTTGAAGGGCAATTCCACAGAATTTTCAAAGTTTTTGCATAATTTAGTATTTGAGATGATTCCTGAGGTACAGAAATGCTTTGACTCCCTTCAGAAAGGAATGAGGTCATCCAGACTGCGGCTCTTCCTTATTTCCCTGATCTCTTCATCTTTCCTCTCCTTACATCCAGCAGCCTCTTTTACACTGGCTGAGGAAGAAATACACATCAACAGACACATCAAAAAACATTTTATTAAACATCAAACATGTTTAAAGCATCCATATCTTACATTCAGTACGGTTCACTCATGACATTTGTGTGGTTTGTGTACCAAAAACAGTCCTAATTCATCCTAAAACAATTAAAACAAAGGAAAATAAACCAAAAACTAGAAAATAAATCAAAATAAAACAATTCCCAACAGGAGTTAACTTATTTTCATTTAGAAAATATGTCAAAGTTCAGAGTTTGTGCTGCAGTAACAGTCTCTAATCTTCTTGGAAGGCTTTAAACTAGATGTTTGAACATTGCTGTGAGGATTTGATTTAGCATAGTGAGGTCAGGTACTGATGTTGGATGGTCAGTTCTGGGTCACTTCAACTCAGCCCAAAGGTACTGGATAGAACACAGTTCCACTGCTCCACAGCCCAATGTTTAGCCCACGCTTGGTATTGAGCATGGTGTCCTTAGGCTCATGTGCAGCTGCTCCAGAGCGTCCCACACTAGTAATTAGTAAGGAGGCTTTACAGTATGTGGAAGTTTGTTAACCTCGTCCTTCACCAGGTTTTGACTTGACTTCTCTTAGAATACTCTTTCAACACACTACCAATCAGATTCATCCCCTCCAAGAAGAGAATCACAACCAACATTACAAAATGTTGTTCCCCATATTGAGTGCAATTACACATTTCCACCAGAGAGGTCTCCAGATCCCCAAAACTTACATGGTGTAGCTTTAACCATGCATGTTAGTCCATATTGTTATCTACAGGGTGTAATTAGACTGGGATTTTACAAGGTTAAAACGGTTCTAAATATACGTCTCATTTCCAAAAATGACTGTTTAAAGGGCCCATATCATGGAAAACTGAATTTTCCTTGCTTTTTTGAAATAAAACAGTTTGATCTTGTATTAAAACATTGCTAAAATTTCAAAACTTGCTGTTCACTTCTCAGGCGCACAGCCCATATAAAGAAACTAAGCTGGAAAAACAGCCTGTTTTTGAATTCATTGTTTCTGTAATGTCACAAAAATCAACACCTTCACATTAATCCACCCATTCAGCTCACATCAGTTTAGCTCCACCCCTTACACTGAAGTTATAAGGAGTGTTTCAGCCAGGACTGTTTTTGAAATGAGACACAATACAATCAGCCAAGCAAGACAGAGGTCATTTCCATATATAGTAACAAAAACAGCCTGTTTCATTCTAAGGGATGAAGAGAGTTTTTGGAAAATGATGTTGTGAAAATGAATTAGGACTGTATTTGTAAAAAATCCATACACAAATGTTCTAAGTGGATAAAACTGTATAAACACTGTGTGAAACAGCCATCCTTTTACAGTGTTTTATGAAAGCAAAACATCTTCTGATATGTTGTCGCTCGAAAGAAGCCCAGAGATGGAAAGTTCAGGTGCAGAAAGTAAAAATCCTCACCAAGATTTTGTCCCAAAATCAGAGAATCCAGGCAGTTGGAACAAGATATTCAGGTGGGTTTTAAATGTCTGGATTTGGATTTTCCATTTAGTCCCATTTTGGG
Organism: Colossoma macropomum; assembly: GCF_904425465.1. NCBI lineage: Eukaryota > Metazoa > Chordata > Actinopteri > Characiformes > Serrasalmidae > Colossoma > Colossoma macropomum. The sequence goes on from NW_023494805.1 coordinate 4,768,152, forward strand.
GACCTTTATTTTTAAAAGAGCACAAAATAACTTGTATAGAAAATCTGGAGGCTCCTTCTTGTAAAATAAGTTCAAACACCAAACTCACATATGAAGTTGAGGTACTGAAGCGTACTTGATCTTCTGTGCAGTCTCCCTGTAACCTGCCCCACCCTTTCAGTCGATACATCTTCATTTCTGACACCTGAAAAAGCACAAAGATCTGAGCCGCTGTGATCCACCTGCTCAGAGACATGCACAGTGCAGGTGAGTGTGTGTGTGTGTGTGTGTGTGTGTGAAGCTGTTCTCAGGACTGTCACCAATCAACAACAATTTATTTTATAAAGTTTTTCAGTGTGGTCTCAGGTTTCTGGACCCCACTCTGTGTGTGTGTGTGTGTCATATATATATATATATATACACACACCAATCAGGCATAACATTATGATCACCTCCTTGTTTCTACACTCATTGTCCATTTTATCAGCTCCACTTACTATATAGGAGCACTTTGTAGTTCTACAGTTACAGACTGTAGTCCATCTGTTTCTCTGATACTTTGTTAGCCCCCTTTTACCCTGTTCTTCAGTGGTCAGGACCCCCATGGACCCTCACAGAGCAGGTACTATTTGGGTGGTGGATCATTCTCAGCCCTGCAGTGACACTGACATGTGAAAACCTTGTATCACCATTTTCCCGTTTTTCAGTTTTTGACATCATCTGAAAATGCCCATTGTCCTTTTATATTGTGTGTAAATTTCATGATGAAGCGACCAAAAGAAACAGCCCACAATGACTTGGGAAAAAAGTCTGGTTCCATTGACTTACATTAAAAGTTAAGTATGTTTTTTCCTTCTCCTGTAAAGTTACCATTTTGGAGATACAAAGTTTTATTCCGACAACAGCAATATATGTTTATATGATGTATCATATGACTTCATATGCTGTGTTTATGAATGGACGTGTTTAGGTACAATTGAAATGGATTTGCACATCATATAATTTAGAAGTTGTGAGTATATTAGTGAAAAGTCTTCTTCTTACTCGGCTTCACTTTTTGTATTTAATTTGAGTCTGTTCTGAAAAGTAGAACCTACCAAATTCCACTACTTATGCTGATAGATGCTGGATGAAACTCGGTACTTCTTTCTGGACCTGACATTGTTACTCACGTTGTTTTTTTTGGTTGATTTTGTTTTTTTTCTATTTGAGATTATTTAATTGTAGTATACTTTCATTTCAGTGGTTTACTTCCTTCCATTAAAAAATGATGGTTCAAGGGTTCTTTAGTAAAGAAATTGGTTCTGAATGGTTGATTAAAGGGTTCTTTGCATGGTGAAATGGTTCCATCAAATGGATTGATGGAGAATATGTTGTAGTTGAAAAGCACCAAAAAGGGTTCTTCTATTGTAACGAGCTTGACATTGTAACAGTAGAAGAACCCTTTTGGTGCTATATAGAACCGTTTTCAAAAAGGTTCTATACAGAATTACCTACAACACAATCTGAAGACCCATTTCACCATGCAAAGGGTGTTCATATAGGGTGTTCTATATAAAACCACTTTCTTTACTAAAGAACCCTTGAAGAACCATCAATTTTAAGAGGGTACCGACCATCAAGATACAGCATAAATGTTTGGCTGAAGTTTAAACTTACACCTGAAATCTGTAGAGGCATCTGGAAGTCTCCTCATCTCAGCTGAAAGCAGTGGATGGTTCTTATTCCTTCTTTCTTTCATTATTCTTCCTTTATTTCTTCTGGTATTTCCTCTTCTACATGTTCCTCTGTCAGATGGTGGTGCTCCTCTCAGGCTTCTCACCACAGTAGCTCTCAGAACTCTGTTACTGGACGGTGTCCATCTCAAATTTCCATCTCAAGGTTTTGTACTCAGCCGTAAAGTCTCCAGGAATCAAATCTCGTCTCAAGTCCTCAAAGTCCTCCTTGCCAGCAGGTTTTTCTTCACCTTTACTGAAGAAGATTCCTCTCTGCATAGACTTACTGAACTCAGTACTACGCCTGAAGCCAGATTTCAGTAAACAAGAGCACAGTCCACAGTTTGAGTGATGTCGGAATATCTATGACGTGGTTTGCTGAGCACTGCTCTCATTGGTTCATGGTCTACAACTCGGTGTGTGAATCAAACAAATCCCGACATGTCTTGTCTTGTTATCTTTCATACCATTCATACTGATATGTGCTTTGTGGTAAAGGTCACTAATAAACACAAGGAGTCAGTTTAGCAACAGTTTGTATTTAAAAAAAAATAAATAAATAAATACTCGGAAAGTAGAAATTCATTAAAATACACTGGACTGATGACTATTTATTAATTCATTTCTGATGCACAATGAAAGTGAACTGCAGTGTTACACTCTCCAAGATCACAGCTCATTTATAAATACACCGTATTAAAACCAACCTCAGGTATCAAGCATAGAGTGCTTGAAAGTAGTCTTGGGACGCTCTTTGAATACTCTATATATATATATATATATATATATATATATATGTCGGGTCCAGAAATACTTGGACAGTGACCCAATTTATGTAATTTTTCCTCTGTACTCCTCCACAATGGATTTGAAGTGAAGCAGACAAGATGTGATTGAAGTTTAGACTTTCAGCTTTAATTTAAAGGGTTTAACAAAAATCTTGCATTAGCTATTTAGAAATTACAACCCTTTAAACATAGTCCCTCCATTTTCACAGGCTCAAGTAATTGGACAGTTGAAATAAGCAGTTTTATGGCCAGGTGTGACCCGTTCATTCGTTTTTGGCCATTTGAGATAAATTAAGGAGACAAAACGTCTGGAGTTGATTCCAAATGCTGAATATGCATTTGGTAGCTGTTTATGGGAACTCTCAATATGCTGTCCAAAGAGGTGCCAGTGCAAACAAACCAAACCTGTCAGAGATAGGAGAAATTTTAGGAGTGGCCAAATCAACAATTTAGTTAGTCTTTAAAAGACGGGATGCACTGGCGAGCTCAGCAACACCAAAAGGCCTGAAAGACCACAGAAGACAACTAAAGTGGATTATTGCAGAATTTTTTTATTGTAGTGAATAAAAAACCCTTCACAACATCCGGTCAAGTCAAGGACATTCTAGAAGAGGCAGGCGTATCATTATCAAAGTCTACAATCAAGAGACGCCTTTATGAATGTACCGGTAATGCACAAGAACAGAAAGGCCAGATTAGATGCGGCCAGTTCTGGAACAAGATTCACTGGACAGACGAAACCAAGATTAACTTGTACCAAAAAATATGGGAAGAGGAGAGTACAGAGAAAGAAAGCAAGGACTCATGATCTGAAGCATATCACATCTATCAAACATGATGGAGGTAGTTTTATGGCATGGACATAAGGCTGCCAGTGGAACTGGGTCACCGGTGCTTATTGTTGGTGAGTGCTGATAGATGTAGCAGGAATTATTGATCAAATTTTTTTTCTATTTTTATTAGAATAGGTCAATTGCTCCAAAATTACTTGGAATCAAATCTCTTTCATTAACTTGCATGCGAAGTAAAGAACTTTTTCGCCTCCTCCTGTAAAGTTACTATTCTGGAGATACTTGGTTTGTTTGGACAGCGATGAAATATTAAGAAAAGGAATGGGACTAAAGACAGATCCCTGAGGCACACCTTGAGTAACTGGGGCATTAGAAGATTTGTGTTTACCTATAGTAATAAAGTGCTGTCGATCAGTGAGGATCTAAACTGCTGGAGGGCTGTGCCAGGAATGCCGACTGAAGAGACGGAACAGAACTTGGAAGCGGTGCAAAGCGTGAGATGGAGAAGAATGATATCACCTGTGTCCCACATTCTTCTACCAAGGTAAAAAGCATATTAATGGTTGTAAACAGGGCTTTGGTGTTTTTGCTGCCCTTACTAGCTGAGTAGTAAGAATAGCGGGCAGCATTAAAGGCATCCCGTGTAGTTGCAAACGCTCAGTATAAGCTTCCTAATGGACAGTGAGCCCAGTTTTCTTGTAGTGGTGTTTGAAATGCCAGCTTATGGTCTCGATCTGCCTGAGTTCAGAGGTGTATCATGAGGAGGAATGAGCTGCCAGTACTGGCCTGTTCATTAAGGGGGCATGACCATTTAAGGTTTAGGAAATGCTAGAATTATAGAGAGGAACCATGTTATCAGGATGTCTAGTGATACAGCGATTACATTCAATGAGTTGATGGTCAGAGATACCAAGCAGCTGCAATCAGTGATATTATCAAGGCCAGAAGAGCAGATCAAATCCATGGTGTGTCCATGAGTGTTACTGGCAAAGTTTACATACTGAGTTCATTAGAAGCACTGAAGAGTATGCGGGAATTCTGTGGTAAGACAGCAGCTAGTATAAACATCATAGTAGCGTAACAAAACTGAGGACAATGTGAGCAGCTTCAGTTGACACGTGGATCTGGGAGGGTGATAAACTGCCCTGCTGAAACACTGAAGTCATTAAGTTTGTGATATCAACCAATGTAAAGGATCCTAATGACTTAACAGGTGACCACTGGCTGATTCTAAATGCATTTGATTGTTTCCTAATGAAATCTAAAGAATTTGATGCTAATGACACATTCCAAAAAAGTTGGGACGGGGTCCTGTTTACCACTGTGTTTCCTCACCTCTTCTTTTAACAAACTCCTGTAAGCGTTTGGGAACTGAGGAGACACTGCTGTAGTTTAGAAAGTGAAATGTTTTCACCATTCTTGTTTGATATAGGATTTCAGCTGCTCAACAGTTCGGGGTCTCCTTTGTCGTATTTTTCATTTCATAATGCACCAAATGTTTTCAGTGGTGACAGATCTGGACTGCAGACAGGCCAGTTCAGTACCCGGACTCTTTTAGTCCAGAGCAATGCTGCTGTAATACATGCAGAATGTTGTTTGGTGTTGTCTTACTTGAAATAATCAAGGCCTTCCCTGACAAAGACGCAGTCTGGATGGCAGCATATCTCAAGGATCCTGTTTATATTTGGTTTCTTCTTTGTGTTTTAGAGTTTTAACTTGCACTTGTGGATGCAGTGATGAACTGTTTTCACAGACAGTGGTTTTCAGAAGTGTTTCTGAGCCCAGGCAGTGATTTCCACTACAGAATCATGTCTGTTTTTAATGCAGGGCTGCCTGAGGGCCCAAAGATCATGGCCAGCAAATACTGGTTTTTGGCCTCGTCCCTTACATACAGAGATTTCTCCAGATTCTCTTTATGTTTTAATGTTATTATGTACCGTAGATGAAGTAGAAGTTCTTTGCTATTTTATGTGGAGAAACGTTGTTATTGAATTGCTGCACTATTTGATCGTGCAGTCTTTCACAGAGTGATGAACCCCTCCTCATCTTTACTTCTGAAAGACTCCGCCTCTCTGAGATGCTCTTTTTATACCCAATCATGTTACTGTCCTGTTGCCAATCAACCACCAGGTATTTTTTAGCATTACACAACTTTACCAGCTTTTTGTTGCCCCATCCCAACTTTTTTGGAACGTGTTGCTTGCATCAAATTCAAAATGGGCAAATTTGTTTTAAAAAAAAACAAATTTCTCAGTTTCAGTGTTTTGATGTCTTCATACTATTTTAAATGAAATATAGGGTTTAAATCATTTGCATATCGTTGCATTTTGTTATTATTTACATTTTTGCACGGCGTCCAAACTTTTTTGGAAATGGGGTTGTAGTATGTGAACTCCCAGGCTTTCAGGAGTTAGCAAACCTGTAGAAAATCAATGAAATGAGAGTGAAGGTGTGGCTTAGAGCTACTTTGACTTTTAAAACACTCAAATATTTTGGTTTGCCATTACAAGAAGCATCTGCTGATGTGATCTACTGACAAGATCTCTCAGAACAGCTACATGAGCTAAATGTTGTTTTGTATAAAGCTGGAAAGGATTACAAAGTAATCTTAGAGTTTTGATATTCGTCAGTCTACAGTTGGACAAACTGTCTATAAATGGGGTTTAATGCTGTGTCTACTGGCCCTAAAACTGGGCGTCCAGCCAAGATCACTCCAAAGGCACAATGCAGAACGCTCAGTGAAATAAAGAACGTTAGAGTAGCTGGAGGCTTGAAGGAGTCACTGGAACTGGTTAACACTTCAGTTCCTGCATCATACAAAAAAAACAGGAATGGTGTCCATGGCAGGACACCATGGAGGAAGCTGCTGCCAAAAAGAACACAAAGAGCATCTTGACAGTCCAAAATGCTTCTAAACAGAAAATGTTTTATGAACTGATGAAGCAAAGGTTGAGTTGTTCACAAAGAAACACACAAGTGGTTGTTAGAGAAGGAGGTTTGACCGGTTATTCAATCAAAGGGTTCACTTATTTTTTCCACCAGCACTGGATTCAAAGGATTTAAAGTTTTACTATTATATGTAGAAGTACTAAGTACAAAGAAGTTCTTACTTGAATGCTTCTCCATAAACTAGGCAATTAACATTAAACCGGTGCAACATTACAGTAAAATGAATGCTAAGTGTCTATAAATGTCTAAAATAAATATTACAAAGAAATATTAAGTGTCAAATTAATACTGCATATGTCTAGCAACATGTCGCTGTTGTCAGAACCTCCATTTTTTTGTCATTTTCCAGTTTTTGACATTTGAAAATACCTGTTGTCCTTTACATTGTGTGTAAACTGCATGATGAATGGACTAAAGGAGACGGCCCAAAATGCTTGGAAAAAAGGTCTGGTTACATTGACTTACGTTAAAAGTAAGATGTTTTTTCCTTAAAGTAAAGTTCTCATTTTGGAGATATGAGGATGTTCAACAGCGAAAGACAACAACAGTTAACATGAAGCAGAAAAACTGATGACAGAGCTAGCAGCAGTATAAAGTGTTGCAATGGTAGAATACGGTTATTGCAAAATAGCGATACCAATTAAAGTGACAGTACAAAGTGATGAGCATGGGAGAGAAAAGTACGTAAAATAGTAAATAATAGTGTAAATTCTGATTTTATATTTATATTAATATATTATATTAATATTAGGGGCGGCACGGCAGCCTGTGACAGGTCACACTGTGAATTTATACCCAGTATATTAGATGTAAACAATCATCCAGCTTTTATCAGGTCTCGGTTAACAGATATGTGTATGTTATAAAGTTAATGAGGAGCAATGCTTTATTCATAAGGGAGCAACAGTTTGATCCTTCAAAGTTTAACAGCTGCAGTGAATCCCAGAGCAGGACAGGCCTCAGATTTCCAAAGGAGATGAAAGAGGCTATGAGTGGTGACTAGTGATGATCACTGTAGCACATCTGGACCAAGAACTGGACCAGATTGAGGGAATAGCTGTCACCCAGGGATTCCCAATCCCAGTCCTGGCACTTTTTTCTATTTTCCCTGCACTACCCAACCATTGAAGAGCTCTTTAATTCATTAAGTGGGTTGAATTTAAGTGTGGCAGATGAGACAAAGCACAAAAATGTGCATAGTGTGGGGTCAGCAGGGCTGGAAACCCCTGATATAGCTGAAGTGCAGTGTATGTGTAGGTAGTGCCTGAATGACAGTGGTGGACGAAGTACACAGATCATGTACTTGAGTTAAAGTAGAGATACCCAAGGTAAAATATTACTCCAGTAAAAGTAGAAGATCCTCCCTTTAGACCTCCACTGGAGTAAAAGTACAAAAGTATTTGCCTTCAAATGTACTTAAGTATCGAAAGTGAAAGTACTAAAAGTTTAATTATGGCTTTAATGTCCTATTATCATTTTTGTAAGAAGACTCTGCTTCATTAACTCATTTTAGGTGAAAATACTCCAGTGTCTCTCTTGGTAAACCAGTCTTTTAATAGAATTTCATGAAGTAGTTTGACGCTGATGTCTATTAAAATGATCATAATCACAAAACACTGAAGGCAGACAGTTTCCATTAGGTAGAACCGAGTGGCCATGAAATAACATTTTACAAACAAGCAAAGTTTCAGTTTAGGATTCATTTGCAACTTAGTTACAAGTTTAAGTTTAATAAAAACTTGCTTTAAACTCAGATTCACAAATGAGTTTTCTTTACTAAACTGCATCTGTAGGTCTCTGTTCATAAACATAAACTAGAAAAAACAAACTTACTATAAAATGAAATAGTGTTTGTATAAATTCAGAAAAAAGACACGTCAGTCACAACTGCATATGGGTACATATTTCTATGTTGTGGTCTGTTTACTCAAAGTTAGGTTAGTTCATCATTTATGTTGAATAGACTCTCCCAATATTTTACGCTGCTGCACTGACGTTGAACCGTGTGCTGCACTGGGTCGGTATGACCAACAGGTCAAAACAAGCTCAAAACAAAGTGACCGCTGTGCCCTGATTGGTGTTTTTGCTTTGCGCTTCTTTCGTTTTGACGTTACATTTTTATACATACATAAAACAAAAGGAGCGACAGATTTCTCATAATGTAGTGGAGTAAAAAGTGAGATATTTGACTTTGAAATGTGGTGGAGTGAAAGTAAAAAGTCACCCAAAATGGAAAAACTTCAGTAAAGTACAGATACACAAAAAACTACTTAAGTACAGTGAAGAATTACATTTACTTAGTTAGTGTCCACCACTGCTAAAGGAACGGTGAATGTAGCATCACCGACTATTTCAGGCAAAATATGAAGGACGTAAATTGCAGAGGCTCGACGTGAGAGTTTAGTTCTTGAATCTGTGAAGTTTGCCATATCAAGGATGAAACAAGAAAGCAGTCCTAAAGCTAACACTTCAACAAAGCCTCGGGCCTCTTCTTTACATCCCATACAGTTCTCAGTGAGTCTGTTGCAGAGCATCTAAACTACACTGCGTTAAGTAGATTACAAGGCAACTGCATCAGTCAAGAATAGCAAACACTACAGCATTGCTGACACCACATTGGCACACAAACTAACCCTACACCCACAGGTAACTGAGAGGATGGGGAAACTGATCAGATGACTAACTGATGGACACAGCTAACCGAGGGAGTGGAAACTCATTCATCAACCACGCTGTAAAGGTGCCAGCGCAGCTAAAGAGGACTTGTGGCAGGCAGGCCAATGTTAAGGAATAGCAGGAACGACAACAGTCAGCTTCCCAAAGGACTCAACAGTCCAGTGAATCCTGTGTGGATTCAAAGTCACAACCATTGAACTTATTTCAGGTTATAGTTTATTCCTGACAAATTAAAAACAGATCAGAAAAGACAAAGCGGCGACAAACGGTTCAGAGCCGGTGAAAAACGGCAGCCAACACGCCAGAAACCCTCTCAACAGCAATGATAATCCACATAGGAAGAGGTTTGGGGTCATGGTGGGAGTTGAATGCACAAAATCTGTGGACCCTCTGTCAGCACTGGAAGTACACAGCTCCATGGTCAGCAGAGCAAAGTCTTGGGCATGACCGTCTGGCAGGTTCTCAAATGGGACAGACACAGCACTGCAGTTATACTGAAGGCTTAGAAGCACCTGCTTTTCTGCAACAGCTCAAAAAATACCGCCTCCATAATCAATCATCATCTCTGTCTGTTTTGTTCTGGGAAGGCTTCACGTCAGATGCTGGAACATTGCTGTGAGGATTTGATTGCATTCAGCCACAAGAACCCCATATTGACTGATATGTGTGTGTGTGTGTGTGTGTGTATGTGTATGTGTGTGTGTATATATATATATATATATATATATATATATATATATCAGTTCTACCTAATGGAAACTGTCTGCCTTCAGTGTTTTGTGCTTATGATCATTTTAATAGATCATCAGCATCACTAATTAATGACTAATTAATGAATTACCAAGAGAGACTCTGGAGTATTTTCACCTAAAATTAGTTAATGAAGCAGAGTCTTGTTACAAAGATGATAATAGGACATTAAAGACATAATTCATCTTTTAGTACTTTTACTTTCGATACTTAAGTACATTTGAAGGCAAATACTTTAGTACTTTTACTCAAGTGGAGGTCTAACGGGAGGAACTTCTACTTTTACTGGAGTAATATTTTACCTTGGGTATCTCTACTTTAACTCAAGTACATGATCTGTGTACTTCGTCCACCACTGTCATTCAGGCACTACCTGCACATACACTGTACTTCAGCTATATATAAAATATAATTTGTGTGTGTGTGAAGTGCATTAGACAGGATTTGGATGATTTGACATTTTCTATACATGTATTTGATAAATACTTTAACATACATTTATTTTTGTATTTCACATTTCTATGTGCAATATTTTCCCATGCATTTTAAAATATATTTGGTTAATATGGCAATATATTGTTTGGAATGTATTTAGGCATGGACTGCAATGTATTTAAAATATATAAAAATACATGTCTATATTTTTTTCTCCATATGGAGCATTAGTGAGGCCAGGTACGGATGTTGGGTGGTCATTCCTGGATCACTCCAGCTTATCCCAAAGATATTGGATGAAGCTCAATTGCTCCAGAGAACACAGTTCCACTGGTCCACAGCTCAGCGCTGGGGTGTTTTATATCACTCTTGGCATTTTCTGTGGTGACCTTGAGCTCAGGTGCAGCTGCTCCAGAGCATCCCTTTGTTTTGACAGTGCTTTTCTATGAAGATTTTTCAAGCCGTGTGTGTGTGTGTGTGTGTATCAGCAGTGGACGCACCTTCAGGTTGCTGAATTCACTAATAAGAAGGGGTATCTGGATTCTTTTGGACATAACTGGTTTCGTCCATGGGGATTAATTTTAATTCTAGGCTACAATTAATTTTAAAGGTGACTCTCCTTTCAAAATGCTATTCAGTTCAGGACTTGGTCTAATTCCTTCCCGGGAAATTGACCCACGGTGTACAGTGAGGGGAAACGAGTATTCACGTTCTTAGATTTTGAATATACTCCCAGTGCACATATCCACTTCAAATGTACACATAATATATTTTGACTTTTACTTAATAAAAAAATATGAACAAGCATGTTTTTATTAGCAAAAACAAACCTCTTATTCTCCAGGGTATATTTTGGTTTGTCCATCTGAATTTTCATGACTAAATCGTAAGGCAAATTATTCAGTAACTGCATGAAAATAAATACAAATTTTTATTTTATTTATTTATTTTTTTTTTTTTTGTAAAAGTTCCCCTCAAATGAACAGAACATGTTTTATGATCACACATATTGCTATATGCTTACAATGTACTGCTGAAAGCCAAAAATCTTAGACGCTCTTTGTATTATTTTCTAAAAATACTTTTTACAGAGCAGATCACTGAAGAGACACCGTCTGTTTATAGTTTATAGCCCAGATTTCTGGAAAAATGGGTCGACTTTCAGTAGAAAAAAAAATTCAGCTTCTTTTATTATAAGGGTTTAAAATTACATCACCCATCTATTTGACTGGAAAGAAGACAGTTACAGCCTCATATGGCCCCACCTTTTGAATGTAGCTTATGAAATATGAAAGTTATGAAGAATATGACAAAGTGTGTTTTGGAACCACCGGTGGTCTCAAGGAGCTGAGAAGGTTAAAATTTAATTGACAGGTAAAAAATTATTCAGGCATCACAAGTTAATAACATTTGTACTTTGTGGCAAAGCTGTTGATGGCAGCTTTGAGACGTCTACAGTAATAAGTAATGTCAAAGTTCTCAAGGTTACAAGGGTCACTCTGATGGACTCAAATTTCAAAATCCTACCTAAATTTTTTCATGGAAAAAACACCTTCACCTTTTTTTTTTTTAGAATCCAGCACGGAGTTATTTTGTTATTTTTGTCTTAGTCTTTGTCATGGAAACATCCGTCATCTCCCCAGATTCATTTCTTGCCGGTAAGATAAAATTCTCCCCTAATATGTTGTAGTACATTTCTCCATCTGATGACATGTAACCCCAGTACTGTTTGCAGTATAAGCATCCACATATCATGATGCTCCCACCTTCATGCTTCACTGTGCATGTTCTGGGGATCATACATGTAACCCTTTTATTTCTAAACATGATGAGTGAATTATTTCCAAAGACTTCTGTTTTTGTTTTGCCTGACTAGAGTACAGTTTTTCAAATCAGTTCTGATTTGTCTAAATGCTTGTGTGCAAATATTAAATTTGCTCTTTTAGCAGAAGAGTTTTATTTATATACGTACAAAGTCAAAAGACATTATGGAATTATTGGAATTTATATAAAAAATTATCACTGTCTGAACACTCACTACTTTCTCATGAAAAATGAGTTTAATGTCTAAATACTTCTCATCTTCTATGGCATTTTAGCTTTTGGCAAAAAGTCCAACTCAGATTCCAAAGGAAGGAATATAAATCAAGCTGAGAATGAAAAACAGTGGTTTTATTGGATAACAAAACTATAAAATTGCTCTTTATTCTCAAGGCACCTCATGGTTTTCTATTAGACAGTTCATGCACTTTCCAAAGCTAAAAGCTAACACAGTGCATTCCAAAAAATACTATTAAAATGGTAAAATTATAAGGCAATAATACTATCTACAACTATCTAATATGTGATGGTAATATGATATACAGGATATGATAAATATATGATATGATATATAGAATGTGATAAATAAGATGTGAATATGACAAATAGAAAGGCAGCAACATAAGTACTGCAGTGCAGTTTACTATTGATTTTTGAGGCAGTAGCTCAGATGCAAAATGGCAGCATGTTGTCTTTGTTTTCCTTTGGCCAGTAGGTGTCAGCAAAGTGCATTAAGAGACGTTTTAAATGACAGTTTAAAATGGCAGTAGGTTTGTTCACAGACTTCTTCTCAAGCACAGTCTTAAAAAACAAATAATGAAGAAACATTGACTGTAGCAAATTAGAGTCCATCACAATGCAGCCATTCACACCAAACACACTGAGATCCAACCATCAGATGAGCTTCCTTCATCAAGGATGCTTGCACTGAGGGAGGCCTGGTAGAAACATGAAAATGGTATGTGTTATTAGATAAAATTGTGAAGAGCAGGGCCTTCAAAAACTCGACAGATCAGTAATTAAATTTATACACAGGTTCTGTTGAACTATTTAGACAACTGTGCTGTCAGATTGGGAGATGTTGTTAAATTGCATGAAAACAGAAATGGAAAAACCTTCAACACTGAAGCAACTCAACCACATTTATGATTTAAATCAGTGAGATGTAAACAGTCATTCGGAGTGGTTTGATGTGAAATAATTCATTGTAGAGAAACGTATCAACTTGCGGTCCCTAACACAAATGTGCAGTATCTTCTATGTATATGTAGTGAATGTGTGGATCTGAGTAGAAATACAAGACTTACAGCTGAGCTCAATAAATCGTTCTAGGCTCTTGGCTCTTCTGATCTTTCTGATGCTTCTCTCGTTTCTCATATCCTTTTCCCTGAGACCTTGAGAAGAAAACACTGGTTGAAAAGCACAACAAACCTTTTCACTAAGAAATTAGTGTGGTCTGGTGTTCTGGAGTGCTAAAATAGTTTACGCTCCTGACAGAGCAAACCCTGAAAACATGCAAGAGCCTTTCTTCATTTAAAAGAAGTTCACCGTAAAACTCACAGCTTAGTGTAACGATGCGTTCCAAACTCTGACTTCGTCTGGCTTTTCTTTCTGTCCTAAATTCCTCTCTTTTCACAAGGAATTGTTCATCACAGTTCTGGTCACCTGTAACATCACCAAGATTCATTCTCACATGCTGTTGCCATATTAAGTATTATTGATTATGAAGAGAAAGGCAAGGAAACTAACACTGAAAGTCTGTTTGCATAGAAATGAGATCACAGCTTAAGTGTCCACACTGACTCCCTCCAAAACCTCCTTCAGGATTTGTTCCATCATCTGTGTCTCCTACAATGAACAGAAGAGACTGAATTGTTGATTGTCTGCTTGGAAAACGAAGAAAATGGAGAAAAACAAAGAGCTTTTGTGCAGCTTCCGTAAACGAATATCAGATATTTTAAAATTCTTAAGTATAAATTCTAATATTTATTTATATTAGAATATATTATTTATATTGCTCATTTTCAACAAACAGTGTCTAGTTTTGCACTAGAGTTGCTAACAAGTAAAGAAAGCTTAGACCTGGTCAGCATGGAGCTAACTGCATGTCTAAATTCTCATATATTTGGCTTTGTGTAGTTGTTCAGTAATTTCAAAATGACTTGCTTATGTGGTTTCTGACACTGTATGGCATACTGTTGTCAATAGACCTGAACAAAAAGTATAGACAACATTTTGGCCATTTTGCCAGTGCAAAACTTAAAAAATAGCAAACCTTGGACAGGAAATATGTAATGACTAATCAACTGCGTGTGGGGTAAAAAGAGGCTCTTTTCATTTAGTTTATTCCTTTAAAACATTCCTTTAAAAAAGTATTTTACCAATTCTTAACATAATGGGACAGTGACATCATCAGCTAAAGCTTCATAATCTAACCCTAGACAGACCTTGATGATTCAGTTTGTTCCAGGAGGACGCTCTCTCTTCTGAAGCAGGTGGACATCTTTCTTTTGGAGCTTTTCCCTCTTCTTTCATAGCTCCTACAGTGGAGGAAGATAACACCTTCAGCAAACATCAACTCACACACCAGTAATATCAAATAATTAAGCAAGCAACTCAGAGTTGTGAGAAAAATGACGCTCACCTGTAGGACTGTTCACCTTCCTGTTGTGTTGGGGTATCCCTCTGTCACTATTCTTCTTGCTGTGCTGCACTATCCCTTCATCCTTCTTCTCGATAAGTTTGGGTGTTCCTTGATAATTCCCCTTCCTGCTGTGTTGGGGTATCCCTCCTTCATTGCATTCCCTGCTGTGTTGGGGTATCCCTCCATCATTGCCCTTCCTGCTGTGTTGGGGTATTCCTCCATCTTTGCCCTTCCTGCTGTGTTGGGGTATTCCTCCATCTTTGCCCTTCCTGCTGTGTTGGGATATCCCTCCATCTTTGCCCTTCCTGCTGTATTGGGATATCCCTTCATCATTACCCTTCTTGCTGTGTTGGGATACCCCTCCATCTTTGCCCTTCCTGCTATGTTGGGGTGTCTCTCCATCATTATCCTTCTTGCTGTGTTGGGGTATCCCTCCATCTTTGCCCTTCCTGCTGTGTTGGGGTATCCCTCCATCTTTGCCATTCCTGCTGTGTTGGGGTATCCCTCCATCATTTACCTTTCTGTGGTGTTGGTGTGTCTCTCCATCATTTCCCTTCTTGCTGTGCTGGGGTGTCTCTCCATCTTTACCGCTCTCGCTGTGTTGGGCTGTCTCTCCATCATTTCCTTTTTTTCTGTGTTTGGGTGTCTCTCCATCATTACCCCTCTTGCTGTGTTGGGGTGTCTCTCCATCATCACCCTTCTTGCTGTGTTGGAGTGTCTCTCCATCATTTCCTTTTTTGCTGTGTTTGGGTGTCTCTCCATCTTTACCCCTCTCGCTGTGTTGGGGTGTCTCTCCATCATTTCCTTTTTTGCTGTGTTTGGGTGTCTCTCCATCTTTACCCCTCTCGCTGTGTTGGAGTGTCTCTCCATCATTTCCTTTTTTGCTGTGTTTGGGTGTCTCTCCATCTTTACCCCTCTCGCTGTGTTGGGGTGTCTCTCCATCATTTCCTTTTTTGCTGTGTTTGGGTGTCTCTCCATCATTACCCTTCTTGCTGTTTTGGGGTGTCTCTCCATCATTACCCTTCTTGCTGTTTTGGGGTGTCTCTACATCATTACCCTTCTTGCTGTGTTGGGGTGTCTCTCCATTTCCTTTTTTGCTGTGTTTGGGTGTCTCTCCATCATTTCCTTTTTTGCTGTGTTTGGGTGTCTCTCCATCATTTCCTTTTTTGCTGTGTTTGGGTGTCTCTCCATCATTACCCTTCTTGCTGTTTTGGAGTGTCTCTCCATCATTTCCTTTTTTGCTGTTTTGGGGTGTCTCTCCATCATTACCCTTCTTGCTGTGTTGGGGCGTCTCTCCATCATTTTCCTTCTTGCTATGTTGGGGTGTCTCTACATCATTTCCCTTCCTGCGGTGTTGTGGTGTCCCATCATTACCCTTCTTGCTGTCATCTCTGTATTGGGATATCTTTTCATCTCCTCTCAAGTTGTGTTGTGGTATCCCTTCATCATCTTCTGTCTTGCTAGGCTGGTGCATCTCTCCATCCAAATCCTCAGTCCAGTCAACACCATCCAGCAGTACTGGGTCTTCCTGATGCTCCCATTGGTGCCTTTCCTTGGCTGGTTGCTGCTGGTGCCCAGGAAACACCAATGTGTTCTCATTTTGATCGCCTGTCTTTGGCTGTTTTGAGAATAAAATTCTCTTCAGGCTCTTATTTATGAGATATAACCATGTCACAAACAGGAACTGGATTATGAACAGTGCCCAGTCGATGCTGACACAGCATATGATGAAATAAATTGATGATGTTCGAAAGGAAGGGTTCGGGTTTCTCCAGCAGATAAAAACCTGAAGAACATCAATCCTGACTGCACCTGTAAAAAAAAAGAAAACATTTTTTTGTTATACTGATACAAGACTAATTGGTCATTAATTGAAGGCTGTATCTACATGATTTCTAAAAACTAAAAATGTGTATATCAACGATTTTTAATATTCACTCACCTTGTTGATGGCTGTCGATTTGACTATAAACGACTATGAAACTCTCTGTCCCATTCCTTAGGTGGCCCCAATTTTGAGTAGCGTTCAACACAGTAGACGACTGCAGCTGGTTGTTTTCCTCTTTTTTAATCAGTTCTGCCTCCTGGGCAGCTTCATCCACATGTGTTTCCTCTACCTGTCTGAAGGCATCCTCATAAGCATCCCTCACTGCAGCCCCACTGCAGTCTGTCTTGTTTGCTGTCTGCTCTTCTTTGACATCAATCGGCTTCTCTGTTTTCGATGGCTTCGGGATGATCCTTGTCTTCTGGGTCAGCATATTTCTCATCACCATTTTGCAGGTCAGACCCCTGCAGATTAGGTTGTTCCATCACAGTGAGCCCTTCAGCTCTGTTTGTGTCATTTGAATCACTTTCATTTTGTGTGTGCAGTTCTTCTTCATCATTGCTGGTCATGGATAGATTTCTGCTTGAGGCATGGCTCAGACATTCATCCTCTGACTGGCTTCCCAGTCTGTCCTCACATGCCTGTTTGACAGTGGGCTCCTTCTCAGACCACTCATACTCTCCTACATGCTCTTTCTGCTCTACTGATTGCTGGTTCTGCATTTCCTCCCTGTTTATTTGTGATATTTCAGCCTCGAATTCAGCATAACGTTCCTCATATATTCTTGTCGCTAAGCCATCAGAAGGCATTTCTTCATCACTAGAAAAGTTACAGTCAGTTGTTGTGACCTTTTCCTCCTCAAACTCTGCTTCTTGTACGCCCAGTTCACTGTACACATCTGGTATTTCAGCTCTGTCCTCTGGGTAAAACCCAGGTAAAGCCTCATTCCCTTCATCTTCCATGTAGATGTTTTCAAGTGAAGGATCCTGCATGTCCACCTGAGGCTCCATCTCATTTTGTAAAGGTTGATTGCACTGGAGAGTATTTTGCTCAGGCAAAAAGTCTGGGTATTCCTCCTCTTGTCTCAGTGATTTGACCATATATTTCTCTGGCCTGAGACAGATTTCTCTCTCTCTCCGTTCACATAGCTCCTCCTCCAGCTGTGCCAGTCGTTCCATCATCTCTTTCAGCTGTTCTTCCAGCACATTCATTTTAAGGGCCTCTGTCTTATGCTCTACCATTGCTTTCTCTTCCCAACCGCTGTCAACCATCTGGAAAGTCTTCCCACCATTTTCTACAAGCATCTGATCAATCTTGTCCAGCAGCTCCCTGACCTGCTTTCGGTTGTCAATTTTCCGGTTGTTGAGGGCATGGTACCTCTGCTCACACTTTTCCACCAGGGCCTGGAGGGGCCTCCCACTACCTTCCAGGTATCTCTCCAAACTCATCAAACCTAGCAGGTCAGCTTTGGAAAACAGAAGTATGGTGTGTCTCCATATGTTGTCATCAAACAGCTTCAGCAGCCTTTTTGCAACCTTCTGGTTCCATTCCATGTCAAGGAAGATGGGAACAGTCAGCAGAAGGGCGTGGGGGCCCTGGCCTGTATCCCAAGACACACGGCCACATCCTCTCTCCAGGATTCGGAGTGGCACCTTTGGGTGGCACCCTGGCTCCCAACCAGGGGTGTTCACTACAGTCACTCTTCTGCCCTCGACATCTCCTGACCCCACCGTTAACGGCTCTGGAGAGGTTCCATCAACCTGGAATTCTGATCTGCCCAGAATGGTGTTTCCAGTTGAGCTCCTTCCTGACCAATCCTCTCCAAGGAGAATGATGGACAGGCGTGAAAGAGTGCTTCTCTGCTTCGACAGCGTCATGACTGGATTATTATGATTTCCCTGAAATATCGTTAAATGATGCTTTAAACAGTGCATGGAAAAACACTTTGAAACAATCCAGCAGAAAACCTTCTATTACAGTACTGACATATGTACAGAGAGAATGTTTTCTTTAAACATAGCTCACATAAACTGAAAAATGCCACAAATTAATAATAACAGAAAACCCCAATTTGCTCCTTGACAGAACCATGAACAAGTAAATAAATATTTAGTTAAATAAATAAGGTTGTTGCATAAATATACACATTTTACTGCCAAACCTGGAATATCCAAAAAAATTATAATGGGATTGGCTGGAACAATACAGTGCATCATATTGTACTGAATTATATTATACATATTGCAGTGTATCATATTGTACTGTTGTATTGTGATTAGCTTGTGGCCAGTGTGTTAGCCTGGAGCTAACATATTAGCTTGTGGCCACAGCTTTAGATTGGGATACTATAAATCACAGGTTTTGTTTCAAAAGCTAAAAATTGGACCATCACCATATTAACATACGGCACATTTTCAACAACTCCTTATTTTTGCTGTAGCAAAACATATATTGAATCAAGACCCCACTGTAATACTCTGAATTTAGTGTATTGTTACAATACTTATCACTGTTTTAATGTTATTAATTCTTTCTTAGTGTATGTGTCTCATTAAAACTGTAGTAAATGTCCCTGTAACAGTAAGACAGATTTATCTTCCATGCTAAACTGCAGTTTGAATACAGAAACAACACACAGCATGATATGGATAAAAACATTGGCCTCAAGAAAGATGGACCAAACCTACAGCCAGGCTACAATTCTTTTTATAGTCTGACTTCCTCAATAATGTATTTTACAGCATAAGGATCCACAAAAGTAAAGCGGAGGGCAGACTGACTGAGCACTTATATGGTCTTGATTCAACGGTCTATGGTCAACGTCAGAAACAAAGCATGTTATAAACAGGGGTGGACAAGGTACAATGTTTCTGCACTAAAGAGGAAGCAGAAATGCTCTTGGTTAAGTATAACTTGAGTAAAAGTAGAAATCTCCTGTTTATATTTCTCTCCTGCTTATATTTATTGTAAAAGTACAGAAGTAAAAAATAGTTTAAATGTACTTAAATATCGAAACCAAAAGCACCATGAGTTATTTCAGTCATTATATTATTTTGATTGTCACTTTCTCCTGTACAAAACTCCTCAAAACCTCAGGCTTAAGACATACTAAGGCTTATTATTAGGTCATAGAAGTGTGTAATAAGACTTTGGGCCTGCTGGCCATGTAAGGGGTTAAGTATCAAAACTTATATTCATCTGATTTTTCAACATTTCTATGTAAGTAAAGGGTTGAGATGTTAACAAGGACATTCAGAGTGATTTTAATGAGAAATGCTTACTGACTCACAGAGAATTGTTCACAGTGGTGGTGACAAGAACCAAACGTCTGAAGGTTTTAAGGTCTCTAGAAGCTCCCTCACGGAAAGTTATTCCATCAAATGTAATAACTTTGTTAAAGAAAACAACAGCCACACTAGCTGCTGGAATCGGGAACCACATTGTGCATCACTGACAGCACAAACAATCCTTTTTAGTCCTGTCTGGTGGTTTTAAACACAGCTGTCTACCTTCCAAGCTGACTTTGATCTGTATTTCGCTTCAATATTGTAAATAATTGCATAAATGTTGGAGTTAGCGGCGGTAGTCCAGGTTGGTGGATTTTTGGGCCTACTCTGCCTCGGACATAGAGGCCTGACCGGATATCAACCTCTCCAACCTCTCTCACTTCCTTATACATCATGCTAAACATGCTAAAACAGCCCCTTGTGAACATATTTCAGTGGTCACAGTGATTGTACTCTCCCAGTTACTGGAGCAGCAGAGAGAGTTTTACAAAGAGATTTTACCTCAGCAGCAAGATGACTTTAAGTGCTTCATTCAGCTGATTGTAGAGGGAACAAACAAGACTGGATGGAGTTATTAGGGATGTACAGGAGCTGAAGGTCAGCTTAGAATTAGCCCAAGACCAATGCTGTCAAGCAATCTGGGATCTTAAAGATCTTCAATTTTTTCTGTAAAGACAGTAGTTCTATAGAGAACCATGAACATTGAGCTCTTTGCATGGTGAAAACGTTCTTCATATTGATGGAGAACGTGTTGTACATGGTTCTATATAGAACCTATTTGAAAATGGTTCTATATAGCACCTAAAAGGGTTCTTCTACAGTAACAATGTCAAGCTTGTAATGATGGAAGAACCATTTTTTGCTGCTATACAGAAATGAATTTTAAAAAGAATTCAGTTTTTCTGTTAATTCACATTTTCTGACTGGCATTTAGTTCTAATTTCTATCGGTATAATCTCCATGCCTTTGGAGTTAGATATGGTCAGCAGAATAATCTACTGGCCATAAAAAGTCACTGTATGTTTGTACTTTGACACACACAGAGCATTTCTCACAGTGGTGGACGAAGTACATAAACCATGTACTTGAGTTAAAGTAGAGATGCCCAATGTAAAATATTACTCCAGTAAAAGTAAAAGTTCCTCCCTTTAGACCTCCACTTGAGTAAAAGTACAAAAGTATTTGCCTTCAAATGTACTTAAGTATGGAAAGTAAACGTACTAAAAGTTTAATTATGGCTTTAATGTTCTATTATCATCTTTGTAACAAGACTCTGCTTCATTAACTCATTTTAGGTGAAAATACTCCAGTGTCGCTCTTGGTAAACCAGTCTTTTAATCATTAATTAGTGACACTGATGTCTATTAAAATTATCATAATCACAAAACACTGAAGTTTCCATCAGGTAGAACTGAGCAGCTCTGAAATAACATTTTATAAACAAGCAAAGTTTCAGTTTAAGATTTATTTGCAACTTAGTTACAAGTTTAAGTTTAATAAAAACTTGGTGTGCTGCTTCACGCTTCTTTCGTTTTGACATGTTACGTTTTTATGCACACACAAACCAAAAGGAGCGACAGATTTCTCATTATGTAGTGGAGTGAAAAGTGAGATATTTGACTTTGAAATGTGGTGGAGTGAAAGTAAAAAGTCACCCATAATGGAAAAACTTCAGTAAAGTACAGATACACGAAAAAACTACTTAAGCACAGTAAAGAATTACATGTACTTAGTTACTGTCCACCACTGATGTCTCTTTCTCTTAAGCACAGTCTGAATGAACGAGGACTGAAATATGGGATAATGGAGAAGCTGCTCTGTGTGGGTGAACAGGTAAAACAAGCCTGATTTGTGCACTGTGAGACTTCCTGTCCACCTCCCTTTACCACTGGCGGTGTCACATTCACCAAATCCAAAATGAAATTTACCAACAAATATAACTTTTTTAAGTCTTTGCTGGAGGTGACACTTCAGTTCACCCATTAAAGCTGCATGCGCCTGTATGTGGGCCCAGAACTACAGCACTGTGTAAAATCTCTACTCAGAACAGCCTCAGCAACTAAATATAAAAGCAGATGTTTCAGTGTTTAGCGTGTTTTCTTAACTTTATTACCACTTCTACTCTTTTCCGGAGACAAAGAAATCTGCAGTGATATTGTTTTACACCTACAAAGTTCAGTATTAGGAGTTGGTTTAGCATTTTATGCTTCTTAGGAAGGAAGTAATGCCAAACACATTCACACTGACATTGACTGGAAATGAAATAAATGCAGGGTGATCTCTGACTTCTGCACATAACTGACATATTAGTCAGTAGTTAGTAGTTGTTGTTAAGTAATATATTGTAAGTCTAAAAAAAAAAAAAATCGTAATAGGTTTTATTGAATACTACTACTATTAATAATAATAAGGTTTATTGAAGACGACTACTACTACTACTACTACTACTACTACTACTAATAATAATAATAATAATAATAATAATAAAGTTTATTGAATACTACTACTACTACTAATAATAATAATAATAATAATAATAAAGTTTATTGAATACTACTACTACTAATAATAATAATAATAATAAAGTTTATTGAATACTACTACTACTACTACTACTACTACTACTACTAATAATAATAATAATAATAATAATAAAGTTTATTGAATACTACTACTACTAATAATAATAATAATAATAATAAAGTTTATTGAATACTACTACTACTACTACTACTACTACTACTACTACTACTAATAATAATAATAAGGTTTATTGAATACTACTACTACTACTACTAATAATAATAATAATAATAATAATAATAATAATAATAATAATAATAATAAGGTTTATTGAATATTACTACTACTACTACTACTAATAATAATAATAATAATAATAATAATAATAATAATAATAAGGTTTATTGAATACTACTACTACTACTACTACTAATAATAATAATAATAATAATAATAATAATAATAATAATAAGGTTTATTGAATATTACTACTACTACTACGTATTATTATTATTATTATTATTATTATTATTATTATTATTATTAGTAGTAGTAGAAGAAGAAGAAGAAGAAGAAGAAGAAGAAGAACAACAACAACAACAACAGGCCTGCTGTTTAACCCTTTAAATGGCCAGGACAGGCCCAAAGCCCAAAATGTGTGTACATATATATATGAGTGTATATGTGTGTGTGTGTGTGTAAGAACAGTTCAGTCAGTTTGCACTGAAGGCCCTGTAGGTACTGAGTAAAAAGCCTTAGTGTGCAATGGGCCTGAGATTTAGGGGTTAGGGGGTTAACTCACTCTGAAGTCTGTGGTTGATATTATAAAGTAGCCTGAGCTTCTCTAAAAGCCAAACTTTCCTCCTCCAGTCCACATGAAATCAGCCCACATTCACTGAAGCGCTACAAACATAACATTCGCTGCAGTTTCTGGTAAAGTTGTGAAGTTTCTCACCTGTTCGGAGCCGTTTTTCCACACTTCAGTCGACGGCCAGCTCCTGAAAATTCAGAACTCCGGTAAGGTTTTAGTTTCGTTCTGAGTGGCGGCGGCGCTGACGTCGTTCCGCCTGTTACACAGCGGATATAAATAGGTTCCTCACATGAAGAGTAAAAAGCCTTGTGTTTCAAAGAGCAGCAGGATCAGGATGTTTCTGCACAGCTGAGCTCTGGACTCGTTATTCATTCACTATTAAAACAGCGCTCAAACAGCACAAATACTGATCAAAAACATTGAACTGTTATAGCATATACATTGCCATTTTATCAGCTCCACTTACTATATAGGTGCACTTTGTAGTTCTACAGTTACAGACTGTAGTCCATCTGTTTCTCTGATACTTTGTTAGCCCCCTTTTACCCTGTTCTTCAGTGGTCAAGACCCCCATGGACCCTCACAGAGCAGGTACTATTTGGGTGGTGGATCATTCTCAGCACTGCAGTAACACTGACGTGGTGGTGGTGTGTTGGTGTGTGTTGTGCTGGTACGAGTGGATCAGACACAGCAGTGCTGCTGGAGTTTTAAACACTGTGTCCACTCACTGTCCACTCTATCAGACACTCCTACCTTGTCGGTCCACCTTGTAGATGTAAAGTCAGAGACGATAGCTCATCTGCTGCTGCACAGTTTGTGTTGGTCATCCTCTAGTCCTTGATCAGTGGTCACAGGACGCTGCCCACAGGACGCTGTTGGCTGGACAGTTTTGGTTGGTGGACTATTCTCAGTCCAGCAGTGACACTGAGGTGTTTAAAAACTCCAGCAGCACTGCTGTGTCTGATCCACTCAGACCAGCGCAACACACACTAACACACCACCACCACATCTGTCTCACTGCAGTGCTGAGAATGATCCACCACCCAAATAGTACCTGCACTGTCAGGGTCCATGGGGGTCCTGACCACTGAAGAACAGGGTAAAAGGGGGCTAACAAAGTATCAGAGAAACAGATGGACTACAGTCTGTAACTGTAGAACTACAAAGTGCACCTATATAGTAAGTGGAGCTGACAATGAGCGTAGAAACAAGGAGGTGGTCAGAATGTTCTGCCTGATCGGTGTAAATATACACCAGAAGCATAGTTAACATTATTGTAATATCTTGTCTTCAGTGTTTAAGCCATGTGCTCTTTGTTTACATTTTTCTGTGTGCTTTTGTTGTTATTTTGGTTCAGTCTCCTCTCTGGTCCTGCCCCCTTGTAATTGTGTTCATCTGTCTGTAGTCTGTAGCTCCGCCCTCTCGTTCTTCCCAGGTGTTCCTTGTTTTCCCTCTGTGAGTTTAAACCCCCTTGTTTGGTTTAGTCTTTGTCTTGCATTTTCTCCCTGGTTTCTGTTTTTGTTACTTCATTGATTTGTTTCTTTTGTGAACCTTTATTATTCTGTTTTTTGTTTGTGGACTTTAAGTTTTGATTTTGTAATAAAAGCAACTCTCATGGGCGTCCAGCCTCTGTGCCTCTAACATCGCAATTATAATCAGAATTTCAGATATTTTAATTTTTAAAATGTATATACACGGTGTCCCAAAAAAAATGACATTTCTTAGTCTAATAACGCAGCCACTTCTCCCTCAAATGATCTCAAATTTTAACAAAATGTGTAAAAACTAACCAAGTTTAATTTTTATTTTTTTCAGGTTGAAGAATGATGTTCACTAGAAACGAAAAGGCAGTTTGTGTGTTAGAATATGCTCAAACACGGTCAAACAAGAGTGTCCAGCGCGCATTTTCGAGAAAATTCAATACAAATGCACCAACTGGAAAGCAGATTTGGACACAGCACAAAACATTCAAAGAGGAAGGCTGTCTGTGCAGCGCAAAGGGGTCTGGACGACCACCAGTATCGGGAGACATTACATTTGTGAAGCTGTGAAATCGGTTATTAAATCTACATCCCTCTGAATTTCTGCTCGAATTTTGATAAATAAATCTTGTTTTGTTCAACATGAAGCCTGTTTAATTCGTTTGTCTGGACATGTAGTTACTCAGATACTCACATCTCAAATGAGGCCAGTTTTTTTGGGACACCCTGTATAAGGGTCACAGTTCTAAATAACCATCTTCTTTACTAAAGAACCCTTGAAGAACCATCTTTTATAAGTCAGTACTTATTTACACTCCCATGCAAATCAAATAAGTCAAGCCTAAAACGCATTTTTTTCCTAGTGTTTTTACTGGTGGTTTTGTGCTGGTCAGAGTCCAGATTTAGACTCTACAGTGAATATTTTGTCTCACGTTAAACACAAACTAGCTTGGCGATGTTTTTCAGCTGTTTGAAGCCATCAATGCTGGATCGATACTGACTCTTCTTTCTGTAAAAGTACTTAATTTAATAATTTTACACACAAAACCTCAACATTTAAAGGAAGTAAAGGGAAAACTCTCCCACGCTGACTTGCTGCATCTGTTTGTTTAACTCTTTCTAATTTGCTGGCGAATAATTTGTTGTCCAATGACAAATGTTGTTTTCTCAAGATCACAACTTAATTGTTTTGTGAACTCAAAATAACAGCCATTGTTTTCTCAAGATAACTTGATAATCTGGATGATCACAAGAAAAATAAGTTGCAATCTTGAGAAAACTACGGAGCCCTGCTTGTGACATCCTGTAGAAATAAAAATAATGTGTGGTCACGACTTAGTAAGACGTGGGAGTATTTTCCCACGCCTCACTAAGTCGTGGCCACGCATTATGATCTCGTTCCGTCGCATTAATAAGGCATGCCCATGCATTATTTTTTATTTACATAGGATATCACCAGCAGGGCTCCATTGAAAACAACTTTTGTTGTCTTGAGATCACAAAAGACATTAAACCATAATCTCGAGATAACAATCCAGAAGATTATCACTACCTCTCTGGACTTCCATACTGATCAATGAAACACTGTGCAGACTGCTTGAAGTCAAGTGGACAATGTGTACAGCAGCTGAACGCATATACGTGCTGGATGCCTGCGCGCGCTGCTGTGTACGTACGTGCGTGCACGTGAAGGTATGTGGCGGGGGCAAGGGTGCCGACAGACGGGGTCAGATGAATGAAGTTAGAAGTCGAGTCCGAGAAAAGCTCCAGCTCGGGTGTGTCCCGAATGAACTCGAGCACACTTCACACAACTCAGACTTTATCAGCTTTATGCGCATAAAAAAAATGTTCTACTAAACGACACGCCTGTTAAAAACAAGCACTTAATAATAACGCACGGGCGCAGTCAGTGGGCGACGAAATGGCTCCACTCGCACTAGGTAGGCGCCCTAGCTAGGGCGCAAGTGCGCAGATTGGAGCGTTCACGCGTCTCGTCTTATCGACGTCATCAGCAGGCAGCGGAGCGGCAGCAAAACAAAACAGCCGCCGCAGCTGCGGTGTCAGTCCGGGTGAAACGCGCCGTATTCCGGGAAGGTTTTCTGTTTTTACATGAAGCTGTGGCTGTTTAGGTGTAGCTGCAGTGGCGGACAGGCTGACGGGTCTGGGACTGAGGTGCTTTTCTGGTTTCTGGTCCTAAACTCTGCTAGTCTGCTGCGGTTCAGCCGTTGGAGTGGCGGAGCGGCGCTGCGGCGTTCAGAGCTTATTAAAAACCTTTTTTTAGTTTTATTAGATAATCATCGCGCCTGGGAGGCTTCAGGTTACTCACAGTCAGAGTGAGGGGAAAAATGATGCTTAGACTGCGGCTGGATGGCGTTACAGTGTAATATGATGGAGATATATGTCTGAATATTTATATATAACTCCAGTTAGAGTGTTGCTTTGCTTCAACAAGCTCACCAAGTGGGAGAAGATCATCCAGAAGATCCTGCAGGACGGTTCGACAGTTCCCACTGCGCTGAGCACAGAGGTGAGTGTTGTTACTGCAACTTGACTAGAAGTACAAAAGTAACGTTAGCAGCTCCGAAAGCTACTTAAAGTGCAATCTTTAAAAGATGGTTCTTCAGGGGTTCTTTAACAGTTCTGTTTAGAACCGTTTAGAGATCTGTGGGTCATTCTACAGAAACGTCCATTTTTTTGTGTCCCTAGGGTTTAGATAGGGAGATATATTACACTTAAACATGTTAGGGTTACAATTTATTTATATTTTAAAATAAAATAAAAGTTATTTTAACGATTTCACCTTCTTGAGCCTCAATTTAGCAATACTGGTTTTTAAATCAATTATCTAGAATTCCAAGCACCACGGAAGAGCTCGTCCTCACAGTCATGTGTGAAGGCTGAGGCCATATTTTGAGGTAAAAACTTGTTTTTCTGCAATTTTAACTGCAATAATCTATACATGACTATGAAATATATGATTTAAATGGCACGAAGAAAATAAATGATAAATAAATATTATAAAATACTCAAAGTTCCCCAGGAGTCGTGTCACTGCGTAACAAAAAAATCTCTTATTTTGAAATAAAAGTCACACTGATGACATCACTTGACTTTTTTACCTGTTTTCTGAGGGTCTGTGAAGAAAAGCACATGGTGAGTCCGCTGTGTCTTTCAGTTATCAGAGATTTTCTCATTTAGCTCATGATTTCATATGAAGCGTTTAGCTGAAGTCACTGGTGTGACCGACTTTATTCTGAGGTAAGTGTGGAAAAAATAGAATACAAATGGATAAAATTACGTATTTTAGTGGATATTCCATGATTGACAACATGTGGTTTGATTTTTAATTAAAGTGTCTCTGGTGTTACCTTTGTCATGTGTAACACCAATGACGATCGGTAACACCAATGGCGATCGGTAACACCAGTGGCTTCTATGGAGAGGTAGAAAAGCTTCTGTAGAACGACCCCCATATAGAATCATTTGCAGGCTTAAATGGTTCTTTGTATAGTGAAATGGTTCTTCAGATGGATGGAGAATGTGTTGAATATGGTTCTGTATAGCATCAGAAAGTGGTTCTTAAATTGTTACAAGCTTGACATTGGAACAACAGAACGCTTTTTGGTGCTACGTAGAACCATTTTCAAAAAGGTTCTGTATAGAACCATGTACAGCGCATTCTCCATCAATCTGAAGAACTGTTTCACCACGCAAAGAGCCGTTTATGCATAAAATGGCTCTATGTAGAAATTAAACAGAACTATTCCCTTTACTAAAGAACCTTTGAAGAACCATCCTTTTTAAAAGTGTGGAATTCATTCTTTAAGATGTAAACAGTCATTCAGAGTGATCTGGTGTGAAACGCTCCGTTCTAGAGTCAGAATTGTTCACAGTGGTGGTGATAGGAACCAGACGTCCACCTCTAAAGGCTCCCTCACATAAAGTTACTACATGAAATGGTTATGAATTCACTGCCTGATGTCTGAGACACTGTTTGAAGGTAGATTTTGGCCTAAAATATTTTTTTACATAAGGTTGGGAAGGGTGTTGTGAGGCAAAACAGTCCCAAAAAATCGTATTTTTTCAGATTTACCACTATTTTACCATCATCAACATTCCATATAAAACTCAGAAGACTCCTGTAGGTTCACTGGTGGTTTTGGATAGTAAATAAAATGGTTATATCTGTGTTGTAGTCATGGTGACCCCTGGTTCCTATCACCACCACTGTAAAGACATCAGACTCG
Organism: Colossoma macropomum; assembly: GCF_904425465.1. Classification (NCBI taxonomy): domain Eukaryota; kingdom Metazoa; phylum Chordata; class Actinopteri; order Characiformes; family Serrasalmidae; genus Colossoma; species Colossoma macropomum. Next base: position 4,796,874 of record NW_023494805.1, read on the forward strand.
ATACATTTCTCTGTAATAAAGCATTTCACATCAAACCACAATTATGCAGACATTTTGAAAAATTACTTATATAATTGCATTGGAAGTGAATCCAGCAGATATCACAGGAGTCAGGAGCTGAATGTTAATGACAGAAATTCGACAGAGTGAAAAATTGACTTCTTTCCCCACAAATATATTTAAGTAGAAGTGAGTTATGAATTCTATATGCTTCTTTTTTCTCAGGCATCTAATTTAGTTTCTTTCACTGAAACAGCAGACATGGTTCTGTCCCTGGTCAGCCTGTGTGCCCGGGAGGTTGTGAGTGATCACAGTTCTTCACCCTCTTGGCTGAGCTGTTTGCCCCGGGAGCTCTACCGCCCCCTTCTGGAGGCAGCTTTTGCTCACTGCCGCCCCCTGGCTGTAGGTGAGCTGGTCCAGCGCTGGCCTGAGCGGACGCTGAGCGTAGGCGGGCAGAGAAAGCACGGCCAGATCCCTCCGAATCGCCTGTGCATCCAGGCTCTGCTCCTGGCGGCGGTCAGGGGTTTGACGGACAAAAGGTACGGAGCTACGTACATTTATGTTTTAGTCAAATATCTACCAGTTTGATTGTAACGTGTTTCAGGTGTAGTTCCAGAGGAGATGTTGCGAATAGAGTTGAGTCAAGTTGAGCCGGTACAATGGTGTGGAAAAGCGGCTGAAGAAAACCTATGTTAGTTTCAGAGATTTTGCACTAATATCTGGCCTCTTTTTGAAAATCCACACTTGTGTTTTTTGTGTACTCGTGTGCTCCTCCTGCACAGCTAAATATTTACCAATTACAGAATCGTATGGCTAAATATCCACTAATTGGAGAACATCATGGTTAAATATCTACAACCCCATTTCCAAAAAGACTGGGACACTGCGCAAAATGTACATAAAAACAAAATGCAATGATGTGCAAATAATTTAAACCCTATATTTAATTGAAAATAGTACAAAGACTACAAATCAAATGTTGTAACTTAGAAATTTTATTGTTTTTTGAAAAAATATTTGCCCATTTTGAATTTGATGCCAACAACATGTTCCAAAATAGTTGGGACGGGGGCAACAAAAGGGCTGGTAAAGTTGTGTAATTCTAAAAAAAACAAAACAAAAAAAAAACACCTGCTGGTTAATGATATGGGAATAAAAAGCATCTCAGAGAGGCGGAGTCTTTCAGAAGTAAAGATGAGGAGGGGTTCACCACTCTGTGAAAGACTGCATGATCAAATAGTGCAGCAGTTCAAGAATAACGTTTATCAACGTAAAACAGCAAAGAACTTCTGCTTTTCATCATCTACAGTACATAATATCTTTAAAAGATTCAGAGAATCTGGAGAAATCTCTGTATGTAAGGGACAAGGCTTTGGGCCCTCAGGCAGCACTGCATTAAAAACAGACATGATTCTGTAGTGGAAATCACTGCATGGGCTCAGAAACACTTCTGAAAAACACTGTCTGTGAAAACAGTTCGTCGCTGCATCCACAAATGCAAGTTAAAAGTCTAAAATGCAAAGAAGAAACTGTACATAAACAGGATCCAGAAACACTGCCACCTTCTCTGGGCCCGAGCTCATTTAAAATGGACTGAGGTGAAGTGGAAAAGTGTCCTGTGGTTCAACAAATCAACATTTGAAATTCTTTTTGGAAATCATGGACACTGTGTGCTCCAGGCTAAAGACCACTCAGCCTGTTATCAGTGCACAGGTCAAAAGCCATTATTCATGATCGTACAGAGGTGCATTAGTGCACACGGCATGGGTGATGTGCACATCTGTCAAAGCACCATTAATGCTGAACAACATATACATGTTTTGGCAACATATGCTGCCATCCAGACGACGTCTTTTTCAGGGAAGGCCTTGATTATTTCAGTAAGACAGTGTCAAACCACATTCTGCACGTATCACAACAGCATTGCTCCATATTAAAAGAGTCCAGGCACTAAACTGACCTCCCTGCAGTCCAGATCTGTCACCCACTGCTAACATTTGGTGCATTATGAAATGAAAAACACGACAAAGGAGACCCCGAACTGTTGAGCAGCTGAAATCCCATATCAAGCAAGAACAGGAAAACATTTCGCTTTCAAAACTACAGCAGTGTCTCCTCAGTTTCCATATGCTTACAGAGTGTTGGTAAATGAAGAGGTGATGAAACGCGGGTAAACAGGCCCCCCGTCCCAACTTTTTTTGGAATGTGTTGTTGGCATCAAATTCAAAATGGGCAAATATTTTTCAAAAAACTATAAAATTTCTCAGTTTCAAAATTTTGTATGTTGTCTTTGTACTATTTTGCTTTTGATTTACATGATTTGCACATCAGTGCATTCTATTTTTATTTACATTCTGCACAGCGTCCCAACTTTTTGGGAAATGGGGTTGTACCAACTGGAGAAAAGTATGGCTAAATATCCACCAGTTGGAAAACAGTATGGTAAATATGGCACAGCTCACACCAACTACTTTCTTTCCTTCTTTCTTTCTTTCTTTCTTTCTTTCTTTCTTTCTTTCTTTCTCTCTCTCTCTCTCTCTCTCTCTCTCTCTCTCTCTCTCTCTCTCTCTCTCTCTCTCTCTCTGTCTGTCTCAGGTGTGCTCTGCAGGTGTTGGATCTGTGTGGTCTGCAGTGTGATGAGGGCCGGCTGGAGGACTCGATGGGTGGATGGTCTCTGACTGTGGCTCTGTGCTCCACCCTGCTGCAGGCGCGAGCCGCCGCCTCCAGGGGGCATCGCCGAGACGGAGAGCGAGAGAGGAAGAGAGGACTGCACACGGAGAGAGAGAGAGACGGCATGGTCAAACGAGACCGAGGACTGGAGAGCAGGAAAAGGGGGATGGAGGGAGAAGAGGGAGAGAAGGTGGACTGCAGGGACAACAGAGGAGAGGAGGTGCGAGAGCAAAGGGATTTACCACCACCGTTACTCTTATTACTATTTTTTTATTATTACTATTGTTATGATCATTATTATATGTCTTGTTCAATTTGATTACAGTTCTTTAGACAATCAATCAGTGCATCATCTCAAATTTCACCACAATCCGATTCAGCTTTGGTGAGGTTTAAACGTTTTTTTATCTATACAGAATACACAAATGTGACTGGAGGAATGATTTACACAGTGGTCAAAGTTAGAAATCATTTATTTTTAAGGGGCAGTTTTTTCACCATCAGAATAACATTTTAACCTAATCAGAATATGTTAAGTCAAATACTGTCAGCTATAAAATTGTGTAAATACAGTAAATAAATGTACATACAGTACTGTGCAAAAGTCAGAGGCCACCCTTCATTTATTTAATTTTTGAAGAGATATTTCTGATATTGAGATAAACGATAATCCACTTGCTTAATGAAGGAGAAAGTTAAAGGAAAATAAGTGGAAAAGAAATGACCTGGAACAACCACCTGGAACAGGACTGAAACTAATGATGGCAGCACAAAAGCAACACAAACAACCGTGGAACGTTCTTTAACTTCAAGAAGCCATTTGCCAGTAAAACCCCACATACTGTGAAAAAGTCAGAGACCACGTTGATTTCATTTTCATTCAAAACGGCAAAAAAAGTTAAAATACGTGGAAAATAATTCAAAAACTGATTAAAAGCTACAGAGGCATCGATGAGTAATCGGGATTATTTGGATGGTGAGAAGCAGAAAATGCTAAACCAACTTCTAAGACTGAACTTTGGAGGTGTGGAAAAAAATCATTGTATATTTATTTGAAAAAAATGAAAGCGAGTCTACTGAAAAAAAGGGTGGCCTCTGACTTTCGCATGGTACTGTATTAAGAAGCAATTAATATGATACTTTATTGAAAATTATTGTAATCAACTCTAAGATTGATGCAGGTGACAGTTTGGCTAAATATTCATAAGTATTTTACATCCCTAATAGAGTCTTATATTTACTGGGTTATCAAAAGTTAAGGATTAGAATAAGACAAAGTGGCAAACATTGCAAATATACAAGAAACAAGCATGAAATGAACAACGCAAAATTATAATTACATTATGATTACATTATTATTATAACAACACAATAACAGTAATAAAAAAAATAAATGTTGGTCTTTCAGAGTATAATTCAGACGAGAGTGTTCTCAGAGGAGGAGACGGTGCGTAGTGTGAGGAGGAGGATGGAGCTTCAGAGGAGAAATGACCCCCAGCAGAACGTCTCCAGCTCCGGCTCCTCCAGCCCAGACTGGGACCAGACAGTGGTGGTACGCGTTCGAGCCGATCTGTTCATAAACGCCCGCTCGTGGGAGAGGGTCCGAGGAGCGCTGAGCCTGCCTGGCCCGATGAGGCTTTACTGCCGATATTTGCGGGTCGAGGAGCTTCCGGCACCTTCAGTGGCCTCTCTTCTGGAGCTACTTCCCAAAGATGGTCTCCTGGGGCTGGATATCCGCTACTCCAGCCTGGGCGTGTCTGGCCTGGCACTGCTGCTGCCTCTGTTAGAGCCGTTTCCACTGCTCCACTCACTCAGACTGCACTACTGCAACCTGGACCTGCAGCGCACTCAGCCGGGGCAGCAGGGGGCGCTGCAGGACATGTGTCGTGGGCTCAGCGCTTTGAAGAGGCTCCGCAGGCTCAGCCTGACCGCACTGAGGCTGCCCGGACATCTGCGACTGCTGCTCAGGTACAGACACAAATACACAAATACGGGACGGGTGTGGGATCCAGAAAAGTCAGTGTAGGAGAGTGTATTTGAGATCCAGGGGATCTTTCACAAAACAGGATTCCTCAGTGAAGCTGGATGTATGATGTATGTCTCTTCAGTCTCTCCTCTCTCGGCATTTCAGGAATAGCCATTGACTGGTTCAGTTAATACTTTGCAGACAGACAGCAATTTATCACTATTGGTAAACAGAGATCGTCTGAAGCACCTGTTACCCAAGGGGTTCCTCAGGGGTCCGTTCTTGGCCCCCTTCTTTTTAAAGATTATGTGTTACTCCTCTGACAATTTATCCGCAACCACAGTTTCAGTTTCCATTGCTATACTGATGATGTCCAGACATGTCTCAGCACGAACACCTCCTCCCCCCACCAGGCTCTGGTATCATGTATCCATCCGTGAATTGAAACTGTAAATGAATAACAAATTTTATAAAATATATACAGAAAATTTTTATTGGTAGGTTCCAAATCTCTGGTTTCTGCATTGTCCAGCTACACTATTGACACATATTGCAGTGAGACACTGGGTCCCCAATATCTTGGAATAATGTTCGATTCCTCGCTCGCAATTAATGACCATAGGAAGTCCCTATCCCAGTTATCCCAGTCTCCACAATATTGTCCATCTTTGGCCGTTACTCACAAGCAGTGTGCTTTCTAAATAATTTTGGTTCTGAGTATCCAAATAATTTCGATGTTTGAGTATTTTTGTCTCTCTTCTCTCTCCTATCTCTCGTTTATTTTCTCTCTCCTTCTCTTTCCCCGTCTTTCTTTCTTTCTTCTGTCTTGTTCTTTTGCTCAATCTTTATTCTATCTTATCTCTCTCTGTCTCTCTCTGCAGTTCCCTCTCTCAGCCTCTAGAGGTGCTGGAGCTGCCGTATCTCAGCCTGACTCCGGCGGACCTGTCCTACCTCTCCTGCAGCCCTCATGCCTCGTCCCTCAGAGAGCTGGACCTGAGTGAGAACAGGCTGGACGACTCGTCCGTCCCATCACTGCGACGGCTCTTTTCTCAGGCTGAATCCTGCCTGGCTCAGCTCTCTCTGTGTGGCTGCGGTCTCTCAGACGTCCTGCTGGGGGCGCTACTGCCCTCTCTGTCATGCTGCAGGACCCTCCGGACCCTCAGGCTGGCCCTGAACCCCCTGACCCGGAATGGCCTAGTGTCTTTAGCGTGGATGGCTGCAGGGATCCCCTCGCTGCGGTTGCTCCTGTACCCCTACCCGCTGGAGGACTATGAGCCTGGCCTGCCTCCGCTGCCCTCCAGCGCCCAGCTTCTGGACTGGCCACTGCTGGAAAAGTCAGAGGTCAGGGAGCTGACGCTGACGCAGCTGGAGGAGGTTCTGACGGCCAAAGGCCGCCAGCATGACCTCCTGTTGACCTCAGACTTACTTAAATATAGCACTGACCTGGCAGGGGAAGACTAGAGTCTGAAAATGGAGCACGTCTTCATTATGTGTCTATTTCCTGCTCTAAATCGATGAGTGTCAACTCTGGCCTGCATATTGTTTATCCTGCTCTAACATACATGATGAATTATTAACAAGCCCTTCCAGAGCATTTCTGCATAATTCAGTGGTTAAGATGTAAACAAAGTCATTCTGAGTGGTTTGGTGTGAAACGCTCTGTTCTAGAGAACCTTATCGAGTCAGAACTGTTCACAGTGGTGGTGATAGGAACCAGACGTCCACCTCTAATAGCTCCCTCACAGAATGCTATTACATGAAATTATTATGAATATGTTTCTAAAACACTGATTTATAAAAGGTTTGGGGGGGTTTTGGGCCTGAAACGTGTTTTTAAATGCTATTAACCGTGGAAGGGTACTTGCAGGGCGTTGTGAGGCAAAATAGTCTCCAAAGAAAACTAATTTTTCAGATTTAACATTATTTTCCCATCATCAATATTCCATATGAAACTCAGAAGACTCGTGTAGGTTCACTGGTGGTTGTGAATAGTAAATAAAATGTCTATATTTGTGTTGTAGTCATGGGGACCCCTGGTTCCTATCACCACCACTGTAAAGACATCTGAACCATTTCACACCAAACCACTCTGAATCACTGTTTACATCTCAATGAGAATTATGCAGAAATTAAAAAAAAATCAGTGGACTTCCCCTGTATGTAGGTGCACTGAAAAAATGAATGCATCAAATTCACTTGCATACGTCATTTCCACATTATTAAAACATATAATAAACACTAGGGATGCACGATCGGCTAAGATTGGAATCAGCTCATATTTTCAGTAATCGGGAAATTTATTGTTTTTATTTTGGCAGATTTGCGTTGCAGTTTTATGAGGTGAATAACATGAGGCAGGAAAGAGCACTGGCGCCAATATAGCATATATATAGCAATATAGCATAATTATACAATACAGCATAGTTATACATGACTCATTGTGCCAAATAGCCAGTAACTACTTACATACGCACTCCTAATCAACATATCGCCGTTGTCGGAAGAAAACCTTGTATCTCCAAAATGGTAACTTTACAGGAGAAGCAAAAAACGTACTTTACTTTTAATGTAAGTCAATGGAACCAGACTTTTTTTCCAAGTCATTTTGGGCCGTTTCTTTCGGTCCATTCATCATAAAATTTACACACAATGTAAAGGGCAACAGGCATTTTCAAATCATGTCAAAAACTGAAAAATGAGGTTTTGTTCTGATAACAGCGATATAGTCCTTATCACAACATAGCATTGGCCATAATTGTGTGCATAAATATGTTGAATATACACTCTTAAAAAAGATGGTTCCTCAAGGGTTCTTTAGTAAGGAAAATGGTTCTATATAGAACCATGAACATGCCAAGAACCGTTTGCTGGATTAAAGGGTTCTTTGCACCATGAAATGGTTCTTCAGACTGATGGAGAATGTGCTGTAGATGGTTTTATATGGCACCCAAAAGGGTTCTTCTATTGTTACAATGTCAAGCTTGTAACAATAAAAGAATGCTTTTGGGTGCTATATAGAACCCTTTTCCAAAAGGTTCTATATAGAACTATCTACAGCGTATTCGTGCACATTTTCCATCAATCTGAAGAACCATTTCATGATGCAAAGAACGCTTTAATCTTGCGAATGGTTCTTATGATTCTATATAGAACCGTTTTCTTTACTAAAGAACTCTTGAAGAACCATCTTTCAAGAAGAACAGGACCAGGGCCCACACTCAGATGGCTGCTCGGGGTAGGTGTGCTGGTCTAGGATCTGTTCGTGTCAGTAAAGTTATCGTAAATAAGAGAGGAAACTGATCCTAGATCGGCTTTCATACTCGGAGAACCTTTGTGAGTGTCGGGAACTCCTGATTCAGTGTGTTAGAACAGAGAAAACATGAAACCATGCAGTCCAAGAGTGGGAATGAGCCACATGGTGCTGGTGGATTTGCTGTCTTTATTACTGGGTTCTGAGCAATAAGTGCTCCTCCGTTCTGTTAATGCGCTGCTCCACAGTTCCTCTAACTCTGAATGTAGCTGATCAGTCCAGACATGCTTGGTGGCTGTAGGTTCCTTCTGTAGTCTTGCACGAGGCTAATGTCGCTAACAAGTAATGGAAGCTTATACCAAAACAGCGTCATGCTAACTGCTTGTTTACATCATCACTCACTCACCTCAGTGTGGAGCTGTTCAGTATCTCTAATTGACTCAGTTATGTGGATTCATACACTGTAAGACACACCGTTCACTATAAACATGGACAAAATTACGCTTAATTACAGTTAGCACCATGCTAATCGGTGGAATATAAGCTTCCATTACTTGTAAGCTACATTAGCATGGTGCTAACTATATACCTGAGTCATCACACATACAGTTAGCACCATGCTAATCGGTGGAATATAAGCTTCCATTACTTGTAAGCTACATTAGCATGGTGCTAACTGTATGCTTGAGTCATCACACATACAGTTAGCTTGTTAGCTGCAGTGGAGGCTTATATCCCAGTGGAAAAACTAAAGAAGCAAACTTCAGACACCAAACACGTCTCGGCTGATCAGCTCCGTTTAGGATAAGAGGGAAAATGTTAAAACTGTCGCTTTAACCGTCTCTCAGGTTCCACACAGGAGGTGCTTGACAGACTTGAAAAATGAAGCTTTCAGTGTAGCTGTTTATCCACCTTCAGCTCCAAGAAAAACACACCGCACTTTCTTTTAATAGCTGGGGTCAAACTCAGCGCTTTTTCCTTCATTCGTAACTTGTCAGATGGAGATTCAGTGCAGTTCCCACCAGTAATTAGGTGTCCAGCTACGCTGCCGTATGTAGGAGCTGCCGTTTGATTTGCTGTTGACACGTCCCAGTTTTACACCTGCTCCTGTCAGACGTTTGTGGCCTTCGCTGCTCCTCCGCAGTGGCTGAGCGGCGTGTGTTCTCAGGTGTTGAGTTAAAGGAATGTATTATGGAGCAGCTCAGAGGTTTCAGCACTGTGGACTGATCCTGGAGTCAGCAGTGCGTCTGTACATCGTCAGCACTGTGACTAACAGAGATTACTGACTGTTTATATACTAGAACTCCAGTCCCAGTGATGTGTTCTGTATATGATGTATTTTCTGTGTAAGCCCTGCTGGTGACCTCCCTACCTTTTAAAGATAACGAGTGGCCACGACTTACTGAATGACTTAATTATCTAGATTCTGTGCCTTAATAAGTTATGTCCACAATTTATTTATCTCATTCCCACACATTACTAAGCTCTGTCTGACTTAATTACCTCGTTCCTACACATTACTAAGTTGTTCATAACTTAATATCTCATTAATAATGAAATAATCAAGTGTCATAATGTCTATGACTTAATTATCTCATTAAGTCGTAGACATTAATTATGAGACTTAATTATCTCATTCTCACACATTAAGTTCTGTCTATGGCGTAATTATCTCATTCCCACACATTACCAAGTTCTGGTTACAGCTTAATTATCTCATTACCACACATTACTAAGTTCTGTCTATGACTGAATTATCTCATTCCCACACATTACTAAGTCCTGTCTATGACTTAATTATCTCAATAAGTTAATAATGAGATAATTAAGTCTCATAAGTAATGTCTATGACTTAATTATCTTGTTCCCACATATATATATATATATTAAGTTTTGGCTAGGACTTAATTCTCATTCTCACACATTACTAAGTTCTGTCTACAACTTTATCACATTCCCACACATTACTAAATAATTAAGTTAATAATGAGATAATTGTCATAGTTAATGTCAACGACTTAATTATCTCATTCCCACATATTACTAAGTTCTGTCTACGACTTCATTATCTCATTCCTGCACATTACTAAGTCCTGGCCATGACTTAATTATCTCATTCCCACACATTACAAAGTTATAATAATGAGATACTTAAGTCTCGTAATTAATGTGAACAACTAAATTATCTCATTCCCACACCTTGCTAAGTTGCGGCTACAGCTTAATTATCTTATTCCCACACATTACTAAGTCCCAGCTAGGGCTTAATTATCTCGTTCCTATGCCTTACTAAGTTCTGGCTATGACTTAATTATCTTGTTCCTATGCCTTACCAAGTCATGGCTATGATTTATCTTGTTCCCACATCTTACTTAGTCATGGCTACACCTCAGTACAGACATGTCAAACTGGAGACCTTCCAGGCCAAAATACTGTGGAGATCGGCGTTTACCCTCATCCAGCGCTCTGAATTCAGTGAATGAAGGCTTTGCTGATTGGCTGATGAGCTGAATCAGGTGTGTTTAATGAGGCTGAAGTCTGCAGTGTTTTGGCCTGCGAGGACTCGAGCCCGACACATGCGCCTTAGTAAGTTCTGGCGATGCACTGTTCTTATTAAGAAGGGATGTCGCCAGCTGGGATTCCTAAGAGTCATGTGGAGGAATTGTTTGCAAATACAACAAACATACAACATAAAGCTACAGAGTTCAGACTGTACTCAGTGTAGATCTGTCAGCTGTATGAATCTTCACCTTTTCATGCTCCGAGTCTGAAACAGAGTGTAAAAATGAGCTGAAGACGACGCGACAATCTTTGAGATGATATGAATTTACCAAACTGATCAGCTGACATTGGTTGAGATTGCAGACGTTCACACAGGAGCAAAGTAGATCATATAGTTTCATAACAATCAGTGCCAACATCTCGTTTCATGCTGTAAAAATGAATGTAAAACCATATATTGTGTTCCTTACCAATGATTTGTAGTTTTTGGTGTTGTTCCTCTTCTGGCAGCCGAGCCTCAAACTGCTCCATTCTGATTTAGCGCTATTTAGCATGGTGAGAACTTTGCATATTGTGGCCTCTGTGACCCTCTGCAAACTACGCTTACCCATAAACCCCTTCTCTGCGAATACATTTACATGCATCATCACAGTTAACCTATGAAAAATAACAGACTCCCAAATTCAACCCATGCAGCTAATATGAAGCACATTGGGCAGTCCAGGCAAACAACACATGTATATGTGTGTGTGTATATATATATATATATATATATATATATATATATATATATATATATATATATAATTTTTTTGCAGTAAGCTTTCGGTTTATAATGTATACAGTCTGAATGTGATGAGGTGTTTTATACTTTACACAATCAGCAGTGTCTGTTTAGACTACAGAGGAGGCAGAACATGGGTTACAAAGCAAGACTGACTTGCTTAGCTGGACGACTTAAACCAAAGAGTCATATTTTACCTACGAAGTGTTTTTCTTCTTTACTGCACCATATAATTTAACCCCTTACTTCTGAAGGGCCCCTATTTAGGCCTGCGTTTCTCATCACTCTCATAACTACGTATTTGGGTCATTCTACAGAAACGTCCACTTTTTATCTATCCGAACAAGTCATTGGTGTTACTGATCTTCATTGGTGTTGCACATAAGAAAGGTAACACCAGTGATATTTTTAATTAAAAATCAAACCACATGTTGTCAATCATGGAATATCCACTAAAATACGTAATTTAATCCATTTGTATTCTGTTTTTTCCACACTTACCTCAGAATAAAGTCGGTCACACCAGTGACTTCAGCTGAAAGCTTCATATGAAATCATGAGCTAAATGAGAAAATCTCTGATAACTGAAAGAGTCAGTGGACTCACCATGAGCTTTTCTTCATAGATCCTCAGAAAATAGGCAAAAGGAAGTCAAGTGATGTCATCAGTGTGATTTTTATTTCAAAATAAGAGATTTTTTTGTTACGCAGTAACACCAGTGACACGACTCCTGGGGACAACAACTTTCATTATATATTTTATATTATTTATTTGACATTTGTTTTCTTTGTCATTTAATTCATATATTTCATAGTCATGTTTAGATTATTGCAGTTAAAATTGCAGAAAAACATGTTTTTTAAAATATGGCCTCAGCCTTCACACATGACTGTGAGGACGAGCTCTTCTGTGGTGCTTGGAATTCTATATGATTGATTTAAAAACCAATATTGCTAAATTGAGGCTCAAGAAGGTGTAATAGTTAAAATAACAGTTAGTTTTATTTTAAAATATAAATAATTTTTAACATTTTTTTTCAAGTCTAATGTATCTGTAAACACTAGGGACACAAAAATGGACGTTTCCATAGAATGACTCATTTACTAAATAACTCACAGTAGTTCATACAAAAGTTTTTAGAGAACTTGGGATGACAGAATTAGAGTTAAAGGGGTTTATTCAGCCGATAAAAAGCTGATGAATTCATCCAGGTGCATTAAATCAGAAAACTGTGACTCAGGTTGTTCTGGCTGATTTCACCTCATGTCTGTTATATATGTGCACATGTTGCCAAAGCATTAATAAAATGTACCTGTGTGCAGTTTATACTGCTGTACAATCACCTGCCTGCTGTAAATGTAGCACATCTCAGCCAATGGGTGCTAAAATATCGAACATGTCCTCTGTATCCATGCTTTCCAATAAACACAAACCAAAGTGTTTCATATCAGAAAATGTGTGATTGTCTTTTGTCACTGGGGTGTTTATTTAGGTTGAACCTGAAAGCTGTACCCTGTAAATATTTTAATGTGTTGAAATTTTGAAGTAAAAATGTTTAAGGTGTTAAAATGATGTCATTGTGTTGCAGAGCTACATTGTTTTGGATAATGTCATATTGAAGTAACAAAAATGGGCCTTCATCGTTCCTTCATCGCTCTTGTATCTTGATTTGTTCCCTAAGATCTACCTTGTTTTTATTTACAAAAATCAGTCAGAAATCATGTTTAAATGACCATTTCCAAACTCTGCTTATCCCTTAGAATTAAACAGTGTATTTTGGTTACTTTTAACATGTTTAGTCGCTGTCCAACAAAAAACATGCATCTCCATTTTTGTCGATTTTCAGTTTTCTACTTCATTTAAACACACAAGCTGTCCTTTACGTTATGTGATGAATGGACCAATAGAAATGCTCGAAAATCACTTGGAATAAAATCTCTTCACATTAACCTACATTGAAAGGTAGGAGTGTTTCTGCCTTCTCCCGGAAAGTTACTATTTTGGAGATACTTGTTTTTCTGTGGACAGAGACGATCTTTATTTTTCCTGTTCTCATTTGGGTTTAAATGCTGTAGTAAACTCTTTTGATAATACATTTGTTTTTCTATGACGTGGATCCTAAATGCTTTTAGCAAAAACTAATGACGTATAGGCAGCTGAACCCTGTATGCTGTCACTCACCTTCCATTTCATTAAAACAACATGTAAGTACAACATATTACTACTATTATTAGACCAGTTTTTAAGTAGATTTTACTCAGAAGTATTGGTGGTTCAGTGTTTAAGCAGAGAAAACTATAATTTCCAGCAGATTTTGATCAGTGAAGATTGACTTTGGGTTAGAAAACTGAAAGCCGTTGAATGTTTAGAAATATCTGAGTGTATTATTTTATTAAAGATTAGTTAGGATACTCCAGTGTAGTTCTGAGGAAAGAGATACAGATTCCTGACAGTCCCTTGAGTTTCTTCCTCGGTTGTCTAGTTTAGAAGGAGTGACTATCTGTAGTACTGGACGTAGGATCGCTCCAGCAGGAAGTAGCGTCGTGGTGAAGGTTCCTTCAAGCAGTGTGAGTCCAGAGAGAGAGGGAACGGAGAGAGAGAGATACGAGCAAGTGGAAGAGACAACAGCCGAGTGAAGCCCATCAGCAGCGGCCTGGAAGGAAGGGGTGGCAACCAAAGCTCTGAGGAGGGCAATAAAGACTTGAGTAAGATCTGAGGTAGTAACACCATTAAAGATGAATTAAACCATTCAGTTTTGAACCAAACTCGACTGTAGCCCACAAAATTCTGTCTGAACTCGACTGTAGCCCACAAAATTCTGTCTGAAGTCGACTGTAGCCCACAAAATTCTGTCTGAACTCGACTGTAGCCCACAAAATTCTGTCTGAACTCGACTGTAGCCCACAAAATTCTGTCTGAACTCGACTGTAGCTCACAAAATTCTGTCTGAACTCGACTGTAGCCCACAAAATTCTGTCTGAACTCGACTGTAGCCCACAAAATTCTGTCTGAACCGACCGTAGCCCACAAAATTCTGTCTGAACCGACCGTAGCCCACAAAATTCTGTCTGAACTCGACTGTAGCTCACAAAATTCTGTCTGAACTCGACTGTAGCCCACAAAATTCTGTCTGAACCGACTGTAGCCCACAAAATTCTGTCTGAACTCGACTGTAGCCCACAAAATTCTGTCTGAACCGACTGTAGCCCACAAAATTCTGTCTGAACCGACTGTAGCCCACAAAATTCTGTCTGAACTCGACTGTAGCCCACAAAATTCTGTCTGAACTCGACTGTAGCTCACAAAATTCTGTCTGAACTCGACTGTAGCCCACAAAATTCTGTCTGAACTCGACTGTAGCTCACATAATTCTGTCTGAACCGACTGTAGCCCCACAAAATTCTGTCTGAACTCGACTGTAGCCCACAAAATTCTGTCTGAACTCGACTGTAGCTCACATAATTCTGTCTGAACCGACTGTAGCTCACAAAATTCTGTCTGAAACTGAATGTAGCTAGTAATTCAGAACAGCACCTAACCCCCAGTTGCTCCCTGGGTGCTGTGGATAGGGCTGCCCACCGCTCTGAGGAAGTGTGCTCACTGCCCCTAGTGTGTGTGTTCACTAGCGTACATGTATGTGGGTGTTTCACTGCATGGATGGGTTAAATGCGGAGGTCTAACTCCTCTGTGAGCAAAACACAGTTGGATCATGGTTCTGAATTCAATTCAATCTTTGCTGTGCTGTCTAAACTCACCGCGTGGTTCTCGAATCCGAGACATGCTGTATGTCTCTCCCAGGCGCTGCACTGCCTTCCATCTAAAAGAGCCAGATACAGGGACTTAGCTCAGCTTCTTAATCTAAGAGTTGTAATCTTTGTTAGTGGATTCTTTACCACAGGATGTAGAGATAGTCATAGTCTTTCATAGCAGTCTCTGTTTTTATGAGGCCAGTGTGTTTTTAAGGATATTAGATGCAACATTTTATTGTAAATTCATGCTTTGTACAACAGAAGCTTCACAGAAATGTGGGTGCGGCGCTCAGTGAGCATCACTGAGTGGGACAGTGTTATAAAAACTTCCTAAGAGCATAAAGAGGCACAGAGAGAAGCCAAGACACAAAAGGGGAAGCTCTCTAAAAGCAAAAAGCATCTGGGGATCACAGATTGTGTCAAAAATATCTAATTTGAGCAACGTTCCCCCGTCATACTGTTATTTAAAAATGAGCACGTGAACATGTTGCACCGGTAAAATCATTAGGCAGTGTTACTTGTAATAACAGTGTTTCTTTGTAATAAGCGAGATAGATTTATTTATAGTTGACAATTTTGCTGAGTCTGTACTTTCTTCTTTTCATATTGTACCACACTTATCTATCTATCTATCTATCTATCTATCTATCTTTCTATCTGTCTGTCTGTCTGTCTGTCTGTCTGTCTGTCTGTCTAACATCAGCCTCTAGCTCCAGTGTAAAATTACAGAAGAAACTTGACTGACTGATTACACAAACCGGCAGAACTACAAGTGGAAAGGTTATAAACAAACTTTTAAATATGTTTTTAACAAGTTAAAGCAGTTGTCCTCCTCCTACGTCGGTATGCCAGGTGGTTGCTAAAGTGTTGCTAGCATAATTGAATGATGGTGACATAAGAGAAGTGTCTAGAAACATCTGGCCGCAGAGTTTATGCTGACTGTGGTGGAATAAGAGGGAGAGATATAGACGTTATATAAGTGGTTTCAGGAAGTTGAGCATTCCCCCATTCATTCCTATGAAAAAAAAAACTAGTTTTTGAATGAACGCTGTATAAACACCGTAAGGTAAATCGGTTAAAAACACAGAAGCAACCTATACGGTTATAGGCTCTACGATCCTGCCAGGTTTTGTGGTTCTAGCTCAAATGCTACAGGAGGAGAAGCGTTGAAAATTTTTTGAACAACATTGAGAAGAAAATAAAGAACGGTAAGTTGGCTTTTTCATGACAACACACTTAAAAAAGATGGTTCTTCAAGGGTTCTTTATTAAAGAAAATGGTTCTACATAGAACCATGAATAGTCAAAGAACACTTTGCTTGATTACAGGGTTCTTTGCATGGTGAAATGTTCTTCTATTGTTACAAGCTTGACATCATAACGGTAGAAGCACCCTTTTGGTGCTATATAGAACTCAAAAAGGTTCTAGATAGCACGAATTACAGGACATTCTCCATCACTCTGAAGAACCCTTTCATGATGCAAAGAACCCCTTAAAGCATGCAAATGGTTCTTTGAGTGTTCATGGTTCTATACAGAACCACTGTTGTTACTAAAGAACCTGTGAAGAACCATTTGTGTAGTGAAGATAATAATAATAATAATAATAAGGTTATGAAGAGCACTGTTGGCTTTGTCAAGCCAATTTAATGGTAAATTCCAGTAACAGTGACCGTGTGGTTACATGCGTACCTGTATGCCTGCGTGTCCAGCAGCACCGTGTCTCTCCTGCCCTCTGGTGGTGTTTTCTTAGGTTGCACCTGCCCTTCTCTCTGCAGGCAGCAGAAATAGCGCAGAACCTCCACAGGGGAGACCGCACTCTTGCCTCCGGAGCTTTGAGGAAGTTCCAGATGTTTGTGCACCTGGAAAACACAGCAAACACACCTGAACACAAGGCAGAACACAACACACCCACAGGTCAGCCGCCGGTCAGTCTGTCATCCAGACTGATCAGTAACTAAAACACATTATTTAGGAGCTTGTCCCGGTTTGAGGACATCTGAAGGTAGAAGGTGGTATTAATGACCGTCTGCTTGTGTTTCTGTTGTTGAGAATCCAAAGTCCTGCCTTTATTTTTCTGTGGTTGCTCTTCTGTTTTTTCGTTCTCTTATCTCTTGTAACGTGGTGAGTAAAGGTCAGTTATTTGCTGTTTCCTGTCTCTCTCGAGCTTGTACTGTACATCAGCGCTAACAACAACAACAACAACAACAAATCAAACAGGACATACAGGAAACACTAATTTGTTTGCCACGTTGACAGACTGTGTTCCAGATTGAGCTTTAAGATCATCTAGTGCTGCTTCTCCATGTTCCACGTATGAACGTTGTAAAGAGCAGAGAGGCAGTGTTTTGTTTTTATGCCCCAAAGATCTGGAACACATTACCGTTAAACGTCTGTCAGCCTCCCTCTGTCAATGTTTATAAGGAACAGTTCAACATGTTTATTTACTTTTGTGTTTAACTAGTTTTTTATTGTTTCCTTTGTTTTTACTGGAATTTACTGGAAAATACTTGTATTTTCTCATTAGCAACAATTTTATTGTATATTGTTTCCTTATTTATTTATCTGTACATCTTGTGTTTTTTATTATTTAAATTATATATATATATATATATATATATATATATATATATATATATATATATATATATATGTGTATGTATTGTGTAATTATGAATATACCCCCTTTTCTGCTATTTATTATTAGTTTATTTTATTTTTGATTATGTTTTCTCTTCTTCTGTTGTTTTTACTTTGTATTGTGAAGCACTTTGAGCTGCATTTTTAATGTAAGAAAGGTGCTATATAAATACACTTTATTATTATTATTATTATTATTATTATTATTATTATTTTGTGTTATATGTTTTTAATGCAAGCTGAATGTAAATGTTATTTATTACATAAATCCTTACTTACATCCTAAGGCTGATTATTACTGTTCCTGATGTTTAACTACATGGACTGCAATGCAGCTTATTTATTCTAAGGCTATAGAAATTTAGAATATTTCTAGGAATGTGTGTTTTATTGTTTTGTGATTTGTGTTGATTTTTGTGTTCAGTCTTCTTCTGCAAAAATATTTTGGCTAATTTTCTGAGCGCATACTCTACAAAAGTATCCCCTACAGGGAACAAACTGGCATTTTCTGCACAATTTAGTGCACAATTTTTATTTATTTGCTGAACAAATTGGGAAAAACATACATACATCATCTAAACCACTTATCCTTCTGAGTTGCGGTGGGGTGCTGGAGCCTATCCCAGCTGTCATTGGGCGGAAGGCAGGAAACACCCTGGACAGGTCGCCAGTCCATCGCAGGGCAGACAGACAGACAGACATACACATTCACACCTAGGAAACCAGAGTACCCGGAGGAAACCCATGCAGACACGGGGAGAACAGGCAAACTCCACACAGAAATTACCCTGGTCGCCCGGCCAGGAATTGAACCCAGGCCATTCTTGCTGTGAGGCGACAGCGCTACCCACTGCTCCACCGTGCCGCCCTTATATAAAATATAAATGTAAATATATTTTTCCTCCAGTGTGTTAAATTCAGCAAATAAACAGTAGGATTCCCTTCATATTAGTGAAAAGACTCTCCAGAGTGTGGCAGCAGCGAGTTTGAACTTTAAAAATACTTATTTTCAATTTAGTTTTACTACGAAAGTGATGTTTATATCACAAGCAAGTCTCTAAATGAGACTAAACTAAACGCAGCAAACATAACAAACCGACCGCCAAGAAAAGTTTACAGCCTCTTCCTCACTCTGCACTGGGGTAAATCTCTGACCTCACGACCACTTGATTCGATTACGATTCTTAAGGAAATTCAAGGCTCCAGAAATTTTAAATTGTGATACGATTCAGTTATTTGAAATAATTCAGGATTATTTTCAAAAATGAGCCAAATAAACAAATGTAACTGGTGGTGGTAAATGATTTAAACCGCTCTGGGTCAGTAATGTGGAAGCGGTCAGTATCTCTGCTTTTCTCACTCTGTATTCCTCGGTCCAGCTGTGGAGCCACTGACCGACTGCCTCCCGCAGCGCGTCCTGAGGGTTCGGCTGCTTTCGAGCCTCAGAGTCCAAGAGCTCCAGCTGTGGAGGCAACCACTGCTGAGTATCGTCCACTCCCAGAACCTGCAGCATACACGCTGCCAGACCCCTGAAGAGAAGGAGAGAGAGGGACAGAGAGGGGTGAAAGAGAGAGAAGAGTCACATGAAAGTGACAGATAAACAAACATAGTCGTATTCAAAACTTTTGGCACCCCTGGTAAAATGTTTTTGTTGATTTTATGAGTGTAAATAAGAGATACATCCTCTACAGAGACACACTTCACACACAGTTATTGTTTATTTGCTGAATTTAACATAAAAAATAAAATAAAACACAAAATAATACATAAAATGTAGCCAGTGCAAAAGTTGACCATTACTGTCCAAAAAAGTCATAATGCTAACTTTACAGAATAAGGCAAAAACATTTATTTTTAATGTAAGTCAATGTAAAATGTAATGAGATATTTCTATTTGTCTATTCAACATTTGACACTATATATATATATATATCGCTGTTCTTGGAAGAAAAGCTCTTATCTCCAAAATGGTAACTTTACAGGAGAAGGAAAAAACATACTTTACTTTTAATTAAGTCAGTGGAATCAGACTTTTTTCCAAGTCATTTTGGGTCGTTTGTTTCGGTCCATTCTTCATGAAATTCACACACAATGTAAAGAACAACAGGCATTTTCTAATTATGCCAAAAACTGAAAAATGACAAAAATGGAGATAGGAGGTTTTCTTCTAACAGCGATATATATAAACTTACATGAGCCAAAACAAATAGGAACTGCAGATGCTTCTATACAAAGACCAGCACACTGCATGACACAATTAACCCTGTGTGGTGTTCAGTCTGTGGGACCCATTATCATGTTTATCAAAAGAAAAAAATGTGTGATTTATTCTCATTTCAACCTCAGATTCTTGGCCTTTGCTCAACTTCTGTGAGGAACATATAAAATAACCCATTTTCAGGGTCTTCACACTGTTCACCCCCCACACATTTACATTACACATGTGGTGTTGGGCTGAACCTGCAGGGAGTAAAAGTGTGGAGGTGCTATGTTCTTCACTCTGTTCTCCTCCTACATGGCCTGCTGTTAGTGTGTGTGTGTATGTGTTTGTATATATGTGTGTGTGGACAACATGGACAGGCTGCTGACTGGCTACAGCTGCTAAAGGAGAACCCTACGCTGGACACTTGGGATATTTTAAACGTTTGGTATTTTTACATAAATTGTTATGGCTGTATTGATTTAATAAACAATAATGTGGTGGGTCCAGCAGACCACTGAGTAACAAACACATCAACACCACACCAGGGTTAAACAGTTAACATCATCCTACCATGCATGTGTGCTCTGTGGCAGGTATGAAATTGCTGAGCAGGCCCAGCTGACCTTGATTTTGGAGTAAATAATTTTTAGGATTTCAATTCCTGTTTAAGTGTAAATCCAGCAGTTTAAGAGGTTAATTCAGAGACGTTCTGAAGGCTTTGTGTTTGATTTTATAGAGTATGTATATGTGTTTTTTCTTACTGTAATCCGAGCTGTTTGTCTGCCAGCAGGCTGAGCAGCTCCACCATGAGCTCAAAGCTGTGTGGATTCACACACACCAGGAAATTCAGCAGCTCCTCCACGAAACGCTGCTCCTCATCTGACTGCAAACACAAACACACACACACACACACACACACACATGACTGACTACAGCATAGCGTGACTGTGACTGGCACAGAGATGTGTGAGATACCGCAGCAATGGCCTAGCAACACCTTAACAGCCCTCTGGGATACCATAGCAACGGCTTTGTCAACCCGACCTGAAGTTCGTTCACAAACTTTCCCCTTCTAGTTATGCAGAGTGTTCTCTATTAAATCGAATGTGTCTCTGATGCTGAAAAGTGGTTCAAAATGATTGCTGTGAATAAAAGTGGTAAACTTTCTGGACACTCTATCAATGGCTTTATTTTCAGCTGAGCTCAGTGGACGGGTAGCTATGGCCACAGTGCAGTCTAAGGTAAACAGATTCAGACCCTAATCCTCTCAGTGATCATGTTGTCGTGCTGCCTAGTGCCTAAAAACAGTGCACCCATCTGAAACGTTGAGGATAGTCTGAACCAATCAAACCTGTTTTTTTTAAGGTAAATAGTTTGATTGGATAAAACTTCAGTAACGCTTTATGTGGAGTGGTCCTTTGTAGATGATTAAGAAACTCAGATTATCAGTAACACATCAATAACATATCAGTGAAGTAGCAGTAGTGAAGCATCTGAATACAGTGAAGTAAATGTCTTGTAGATGTTCTGTTGGCTCTAATCCTAACTTTAACCTCAACCCACAACCTAATCCTAACCCTCACCCTGGCCCTAATCCTCATCCCCAACCTTAACCTCAACCCAAAACCTAATCCTAGCAAGCCTAGGTATTGTAGTGAGTCAATAACTAAGTTTGCATTGGCAGTTTTCACTGTACAAATCACACATTTCCCCTCTTTTACATGCTCCAAAAGACTTTTAAACACAGAGAGCGTTTACATGCACTCAATAATCCGATCATAATCAGATTTCTGCAGTTATCTGATTATTCAAATGGTCATGTGAACGCCATATTCCCATCTAGAAATCTGATTGGAAAGTCCGATAAAGAGAGCTGGATTTTAGCTCAGTAATCAGATTTCTCAGTGTGTGTAAACTCTTACTCTGATTTCTTTCAGATATCTTAGTTTGTGCATGTGTGAGATCAGACCGCGGTTCCAGAAATGGATAAGCAGTGTTGCTGCGAGATGCAGCAAAACACTTTTGGAGTGATGCTGAAACCGACATTTACATCACGTCTTCTTCTGTGAGTACAAATCTGCAGATATCCGATTACTGCCTGACTCATGTAGACCCGGAGTTTTCCCATTATCTGATTACCCAAGAGCATATAAATGCGCTGATAGGATTACTGACAAAATCTGATTTTCTGCAGTTATTGGATTATTAAGTGTATGTAAACACACTCAATGATACTGAAGATTAGCTCTGGTATTAGTATTAGACTCACAGAGAATCAGTGGTGCTGCCCATCTCTAGTGTGGTTACCATGTTACGGTGCAGGCAGGCGTGTAGTGATGTCAGCAGGCCGTGTGTGATGAGCTGTGTGTTCAGCAGGTTTTCTCCATGCAAAGTGATGATGGCTTTGAGCACTCTCAGCTTCTGATCCACACTGCAGCACTTCAGGAAGTCCAGCAACTGACCACAGAACTCAGCTGGACTCAGAGACTCAGGAATACACTGTGTAAACAAAGGCTTATTTTATTACTGTTATTTATTATTATGGCATTGCAACATTTGTTCCTCCATCCAATCAGTGTTTTTAAAGCATGCTGTGAGTATTCAGATGATTCATTCAGATGAAATGAGTGTTTCAGTGGGTTTTCTAGAAGAATCAAGATATAAATAAAAAAATAAATAAATATTTTTCTTCATAATAATGCAGGCCAATCTTACCACAAACCTGAATTCCAAAGAAGTTGGGAAAGTATGTGAAATGCAAATAAAAGCAGTTGAGACAGAGGCAGTTTAAGACTAGGAACGTTGTGAAAAAAAAAGCTCATTCTTAATCCACTAGTTCAAGAACAATGTACCTCAACGAGCAGAGATTTTTGATATTTCACCCTCTGCGGTGCATAATATCATCAAAAGATTCAGGAAACCTGGAGAAATCTATGTGCGTAAAGGGCAAGGCCAAAAACCACAACTGAATGCCTGTGACCTTTAACCTCTCTGACAGCACTGCATTAAAAACAGGCATGCTTCTGTGATGGACATCACCACGTGGGCTCAGGAATACTTTGACAAGCTGTCGTCAATAAACACTGTCTGTTGCTGCATCCACAAATACAATGCACAGTGGAAGCCTTATATGAAAAACAATCAGAAACACCGCCAACTTCTCTGGGCTCGAGCTCATCTGAAATGGACTGATGCGTAGTGGAAACATTTATTGTCGTCTAATGAGTCAACCTTTCAGATTGTTTGTGGAAATAATGGATGTCATTCTCTGAGCTAAAGAAAGAAGGACCATCCAGATTCTTACCAGCATAAAGTTCAAAAGCCAAAAAGTTTAAAAAAGGGAGGATATTAGTGGGTAACTTGTCTGTGAAGGGACTATTGAGGCAAAAACATACAGTATTTGACAACATAATGCTGCCTTCTAGACCAGTGGTCCTCAAGGACCCCAGATGGTCCACATTTTTGCTCTCTCTCAATGTTGCAAGTTAAGCTTGAGCAAAAATGGAAACACTGGTCCCCAAGGACAGGTCTGAGAACCACTGTTCTAGATGATTTCTTTTCAGGAAAGTCCAGGGTGATTTCAATATGACAACACTTTGCATGAGGGTGAGAGTGCCAGGCGGGCCTGCCTGCAGTTCAGACCTGTTTCCCACTCAAAACATGTAATATATAATAAAAGAATGGCAAAAATATTCTGTGCTTCAGTCCCCAAATGATTATTACGTGTTGTTAAAAGGAAAGGTGATGTAACACAGTGGTAAACATGCTCCTGTCCCGACTTATTTGAAACATGCTGCAGGCATCAAATTTGTAATGAGTGTATATTTATTCGTTATTATATATTTATTATTTATTTGAAAAACAATCATAAAGGTAAAAAATTGAATACAGTTTTAAGCTGAATAGAGGTCAAACAGAACATCAAATCAAGTTCTTTAATATAGCAATGTAAGTATTTTGTCCATGATGTGCAGGCCCAGTACACACATGTCCATTTGTCTGTGTGTGTGTGTGTGTGTGTGTGTGTGTGTGTGTGCGTGTGTGTGCGTTCTTGTAGTGCTATACTTGTGAGGACCCTATGTCCTCAATATGATAGGACTATATGACATTATGTGTTGTTATCACCGCAATTACTTTCTTTATTTGAAAACTAAAAGAGCAGAAAAACTGCCTTTTGGATACTGAGGTTAAGGCTAGGGTCAGGTTTAGGTGTAGTGTTATTTTGCTACAGTAACAGAAACATTAATGGAAGTCTGTGGATGTCCTCATTTGTATAGCAAGACAAACAAGTGTGTGTGTGTGTGTGTGTGTGTAAAACTCACCCTCTGGTCTGAGTATATGCCGTGAAACCACGGCTCCCCCAGAAACCGCTGCAGGAAAAAGGGCAGCTGTGGAGAAGGAGTGCGGGGGGGTGGAGGAGTGGCTGGTTTGGGTGGAGATGGGAGTGGAGTTGGAGTTTTAGGTGGAGACGGGAGTTTTGGAGGTGGAGCTTGTTTAATGGGAGGGAGGGGCTTTCGTGAATGGGAGAACAAAAAAAAGAGGAGACAAAGATTACATAATCATAAAACAAACATATATACACTGTCCAAAAGTATCAGGACAACTATTTCCCCCAGAGACAAGGATATTCATACGAATTTGACTCTTCTGTTCTGGGAATAAAAATATAGGCTACATGTCAGAAGATTTTAGCTGGGATTTGATTCCTTTCAGCTAAGAACATTAGTCTCGGTCCATTAGGTCTGGATCACAAACGGTCGAAGGTGTTCAATGCAGTTTTATCACTCCAACTCAGCCCAAAAGCGTTTAATGGAGAACTTCTTTACTTCATTTAACTCCATGCATGAAGCTTTGGCACTCCAACACATCTCAGACATGTTAAACAGAGAACATGGCTCCACTGTTGCGAGCCCAATGGAAGGGAGCTTTACATCCATAGCTGATGTTTGGCGTTGGGCATGGTGACCTTAGGCTTGTGTGTAGCTCTAGAGAATCCCATTCTACTGGCGGTGCTTTTCGATGGAGACTGCAGGCTGTGTTTGTACATTTCTACATCAGTAGCAGCCTTAAATATCCAAATCTAATGTAGACGCGGTGTCTGGATACTTTTGGACCTTTCCCTTTCTATGCCTAACCCCAAACACAAGCATCTAAGACACACCTTCAGTGTATATTTGACCTTCTCTCGTGGGGGCCGAGGTGGGAGTGGACTTGGCGGTTTCTGGTGGCGTCTCAACACGTTCGGCAGGGCGCATAACAAATTCCTCCTCTTCCTCATAGATGAAGCACTGCACCTCATCCACCTCACTCTGTCCAACATTAACAAACAGCAGCAGGTTATAAAAAGGCGATGTGACCATCACAAGCATAACTACTATGTTTTGTATGGTAAATCAATGTAGTCAGAATGTAAATTGTGTCTGCTGGTTCAGTATGTAGTTTGGTTGGGTTTTGCACTGAGAGATACAAGGTTAATGTAGCTAATAATGGAGGCTCATAATCTACCAGTTAGCATGGTGCTGACTGCATGCCTAAATCATCACATCCTTGTCGAGTTGTTCAGTATCTCTAATAGACCTGCTTGGATTCTGACACTGTATGGACAAAATTACAGAGAATATTCAGTCTTTAAGGTGGCTAACACTGCTGGTTTTAGCAGTGATGTACTTTTGTGCATTTTTGTGAATAAAAACACGACCTGGCTGACATTTAGAGTGAGGGAAAATGGTGTAAATTGGAGTTTTTACTGAACTACTGCTTTAACTGTCTCTCAGATCCTCACATGAAGCCTGAGAGTTATAGTCATGCAAACATACAGACGTCCATTACAAAAGATTTGTATTCATCTGTGGTCGTGAATCCTCACTTTCTCTGGGTGGGTAGGATGGCCATGTAGACTGTAGTCCATCTGTTTCTCTGCATACTTTGTTAGCCCCCTTTTGCCCTGTTCTTCAGTGGTCAGGACCCCCATGGACCCTCACAGAGCAGGTACTATTTGGGTGGTGGATCATTCTCAGCACTGCAGTAACACTGACGTGGTGGTGGTGTGTTAGTGTGTGTTGTGCTGGTACGAGTGGATCAGACACTGCAGTGCTGCTGGAGTTTTTAAACACTGTGTCCGCTCACTGTCCACTCTATTAGACACTCCTACCTTGTCAGTCCCACCTTGTAGATGTAAAGTCAGAGACGATAGCTCATCTGCTGCTGCACAGTTTGTGTTGGTCATCCTCTAGTCCTTCATCAGTGGTCACAGGACGCTGCCCACAGGACGCTGTCGGCTGGATATTTTTGGTTGGTGGACTATTCTCAGTCCAGCAGTGACACTGAGGTGTTAAAAACTCCAGCAGCACTGCTGTGTCTGATCCACTCATACCAGCGCAACACACACTAACACACCACCACCACGTCAGTGTTACTGCAGTCCTGAGAATGATCCACCACCCAAATAGTACCAAATAAGTTAAATACAGTATGTATATTTTAGCACACCATTTTTATTGTTTTGCTGAGTTTAACATATTGGAAAACAATAAAACATAACGTACAAAATGTGCATTAATAACAGTAACTGTGCATTAAAATGTGCAGATGTGTGTCTCTGTAGAGGATGTGTTCACTTATTTACACTTAGAAAATCAACAGAAACAGGTAATATGACCAGGGGTGTTCAACCTTTTGCGTAAGACAGTGTATTATGTAATGGACCCGTTTAAATCCTCACACATTCGTCTCAGACTGTACTGAGTACTTAAGCACTGACAGCTATGCTGCTGAGACTGGTTGAATTGTGTGCTGAGCGACACTGTAAAATGAGAACAGAGTTGTATCTGATGATGGTTTAAGCAGTGAAGCCTTCACCCCTCACCTCCTCAGACTCGAGGCCGAGGTCGTCCCGTAGCTTCCACAGTTTAGGGGGCACAGTGTTCTCCACTACCACGTCTGGCCACAGCTTTCCCACCAGCACAGAGTTGGGGATGAAGCCCGGCGGGGCCTGGGGACGAGGGTCCGGTCCGCTTTCCTACAGGAACAAAAAATGAATGAATAAATGAATGAACGAATGAATGAATGAATAGACAGGAGATATATTGTATGTAGGACATGCTGTTTATGAATATGAATAGATATGTTAATAAGGACACATGGTAAGCAGTGCACCTACCGCAGAAATAATTTCCAAAATACACAGCTGTATGCAAAAGTATGGGCACCCCTGGTTAAATTACATGTATTTGTTGATTTTCTAAGTGTGAATAAATGAACACTTCCTCTACAGAGACACACCTCTGCACACTTTAATACACCATTACTGTTTATTTACTGAATTTAACAAATTAAAGGAAAATAAAATATAAAATGTGGCCTATGCAAAAGTTATGGAACATTTTATATTTTATGCTTTGTTTCCAACATGTAAATTCAGCAAATACATAATATTTTGCAGAAGAAAATGATATATTATTTTTTATATATTTTAATTTCTCTGTAGAGGATGTGTTAGCTTATTTAAACTCAAAAAATGAATATAAAAAATATGCATTTAAGTGCTGGTTGTTATGAATATTGTATAGGTTATGCTTCGATGCTTTTGTATGAACATATGTCACATTTTGGTCCTGGAATTCCTAATATTTCTAACATGTATGATTTAATATAATATGGAATTTAAAAAATAAACGCAAATAATGTATTTTGTGTGTGTGTGTGTGTGTGTGTGTGTGTGTGTGTGTGTGTGTGTGTGTGTGTGTGTTTCACCGGTGTCTGTGTCCTGTCTAATTTCTTGACCAGGCTGCGGTTGGGGAAGAAGCCCTCTCGGAGTGTGGGAGGGGTCAGAGGTCGTAGTTTAGGTGGTTTGGGTGGAAAGAGAGCAGCATCCAAGTCAAACGGGTCATCGTCCGGAATCTACACACAAACACACCCTAATGACTTAAAGCCTTTTGGACACTTTCACTCAAAAAATCTGCACCATTCAGTGATTTAGTGATAGGATAAGACTCAAAAACCATCTGACCTGTTTATACAAAGGCTTTAAAGAGAAAGTCCACTTATTTTTTCAAAATGACAGTATAATTCAGTGTGTGAGATGTAAACAGAGTGATTCAGAGTGGTTTGGTGTGAAATGGTTCAGATGTCTTTACAGTGGTGGTGACGGGAACCAGGGGTCACCATGACTACAACACAAATATAGACACTTTATTTCATATCCAAAACGAGTCTTCTGAGTTTCTGAGCTTCTTTATGAATGATGATGATGGTAAAATAGTGCTAAATCTGAAATAATGGGGATCTCGTACTTCTCTGCCATGAATTCAGAGCATTTGTGACTGTTTTGTGTAAGAACCTTCCTTGTGAGGGAGCTTTAAAAGGGCTTAAATACTTCAGACGTCTGGTTCCTATCACCACCACTGTGAAGAGTTCTGACTGTAAGTTTCTCTAGAACAGAGCGTTTCAGACCAAACCGCTCTAAATGACCCTGTTTACATCTTAACCACTTAATAATGAAGAACTTTTTCAAACGTGTCTTTAACATGTCACAAATTTGAATAGTGACCTAGAATCTTTAATATTTCCATTTTAGTTGTCATAACTTTTCTTTGCTTTAATTCTTTTTTAAATCCTACTTTCCGTTGTTTGTTTCCAGGTTTAAATGGAAAAAATCCCATATTTTCCACATGGTCTTATCCTGTCGATCCCCACCGTATTCATCTGCATGTGTGCGTGTTATCCTACATTAATGTGTACAGGCTGGTTGTACAGTAGCTGCATGTAGCGAGTGAAGGCCTCTCTCCTGGTCTGAGCAGTGCTGGCAGTTTTTTTCGTCTTGCTGAGTGTTTCTCCGCTCTGCAGCGAGCGCAGGTCTCTATTCCTCAATAACAAACACTCCAGCTCCTACACACACAAGCAGATGTAGACGAATGCAAGTGTGGAGTACATTAGTAAAGTCAGAAACCACCCTTTTGTTACGTAATTTACAGTCTAAACAGCCATTAAGTACAAGTTATTCATTTTTTCAGGAGACGTTTGTGAGGAGATTAGATATAACATAATCCACTTGCTTAACTACTGCAAACATTATGAGAGTAATTTTTTTAAAAAAGGTATTCGATTCACTTTTCTTCCATAAAGTGGATCTGTTTTTTAATTAAAAAAGATTTTTTAAATAATAATGTGTGCAGGGGTCTTTTTGGAGTATGTTGCCTTGAGGCAACGTTGTGAGACAATAGGAAGAAATGATATAGATCTGTGTTCCCTGAAGTGGTGCGTGGCTAAATCTATTCCACTGTTGCACAATGTTGCCTCTAGGCAACAAACATATTTCTGCAAATTCCTATAACAATATAATAAATTGATATTGAATGTTTAAAAAGAGATTTAAAAGCATAGATACTATGACAATGTACATGCTTTTTATTGACTTAAACTGTTCCCTTTACTGTCAACCCTGTCATTGCCGTTAAATATGTATAATGTTATTGTAATGTGAGGAAAATGGGTTTGTTGCCCTGGGGCAACATAATGCAATAGAGGATTAAGGAAGGAGAAAGTCAAAGGAAAAAGTTTCCAAAACTGGAGTTAAGAAACTGATTAAAAGCTACAGAGAAAATGTGCCTCCTAACAACCACCTGGAAGACCTGGTAGACACCAAAACTGCCCCCATCAGATAAACAGCACTTAAAGCTTTCATCTCTGAGAGAGAGGAGAAAATCAAGCTGCTTCAGATCTGAAAACATCCACAGGTGTTTCTGTCCATCCTTCCACTGTGAGAAGACGACTCAGCGCTGTGGGTCTGAAAGGATGTGTAGCTGTTCAAGAAGAACCTCACTGAGAAAAAGAGACGGACACATCAAACAAAGAAGCTGAACGATGGACTGACCACCCCAGAGTCCAGACCTCAACACCACTGAATGGGTTTGATTACTTCAGAAAATGATCAACCAACTTCTGAGACCGAACTTTGGAGGTGTGTCTGCAGATTCTTTGAGGAACTGAAAGTGAGTCTCCTGAACAGAATGGAAGCTGTAATAAAGGTGAAGAGTGACTCACTGAACACTCAGATATCTGATATTGTGTTTAGTTATTGTTGTTGTTTATATTGTAGCTAAAATATGTTTTCCGCTTTTTTCCTGACACTATAACTTATTAGCTGTTTTGACAGTAAACACATACAAATACACACACACCACACACACACACACACACCACACACACACACACACACACACACGCACACACACCCACACACACACACACCACACACACACACAGTCTAAAATGACAGGATCTCTTTCTGCTTTTCCACACAGACACACACACAAATATAGCTGTGTGCCAAAGTTTGAGCTCTCCAGGTCAAATTACACGTTGTTGATTTTCTAAGTGTAAATAAATGAATAATAATAATAATAATAACAATAATAATAATAATAATAATAATAATTTTATTTATATAGCACTTTTCATGCCTGTGGCAGCTCACAGTGATTTACAGACAGGTGATAAAAAACAGTTATACAAGAAATTCTAAGTATTACCTGAGTTTTAATTAAACACTAAGTTAAAGTGATAAGTTTTTAGATGCTTCTTTAAAGTGAGCTCTGAGCTTGACTGTCTAATAAACGGTGAACTGAGCTCCACAGCTTAGAAGCAGAATAACTGAACGAGTCTCTGTTTTCTGTATTTGACTGAAGGTGTTCAGAAGGTCAGAATCTGCAGATCTAAGATCATAAACAGACAGACACTCTTTGATGTAAGCGGAGCTTTAAGGTCATTTAGAGCTTTAAAAACTAGTAGCAGATCTTTAAAATCTATTCTGAGTGATACAGACAGCCAGTGCAGCTCTTTTAAAACAGGACTGATCTGATCTCTCTGTGTTGTTTTTGTTAGGGTGCTGATGCATTTTGTACGAGCTGTAAAGGATGTACTGTTTTCTGAGGAAGTCCAGTAAGAAAATCATTACAGTGATCAACGTTTCTCTGCGTCGCTCTGAGAGAGAAAAGGCCAAACTATTTCTCATTACTTTAGTGACTTTATGTTTACATGCAGATAAAACAGAGCTCAGAGTCTAAGATCACACCCAGGTTTAATACTGCAGGTTTGGAATATGAAGGTAAAGAACCAGGTTTCTCATAAATCATCTCTCTCTCTGAGTTTCTGTACCAATAATCATTATTTCCGTTTTTTCGTGATTTAATTGTAGAAAATTTTGCGACATCCACTGAGAAATATCTGACACACAGCTGGTCAGTCTGTCTACAGAGTCTTGATCACCAGACGGAATGGAAATGTATAACTGGGTGTCGTCAGCATAGCTATGAAAATTTATATTATGCTTCCTAATAACATCACCTAGAGGGAGCATGTCCAACACATCCTCTACAGAGAACACACTGCTGCACATTTTAATGCACACTCACTGTTTATTCGAGTTTAACATATTAGGAAAACATATTGGGAAAACGTTTGTACAGGCCACGTTAAATTCAGCGACTGAAAGGTAACTGTGTATTAGAATGTGCAGCAGTGTGTCTCTGTAGAGGATGTGTAACTTACTTACACTCAGAAAATCAACAGAACATGCCCATTTGACTAGGGGCGCCCAAAGGTTTGCATACGACTGTATACAGATGCATGTATGTATGCATGCAAATACTCTCTCACACACAGACTCGCACTCACTGGATCTTTGGTCACGTCCTGTTTTTCAGGACAGTCCACTTCACTGACAGGAGGGCTGCAGAAGAGAGCAGTGCACATGTTTATTGTTACCTTGAATAATTATCTCACATTCCATCCCAATCTTGTTTCCTGAGCATCTTGTGGGAATCGTCAGTATTAAAGAACACTGAACAACTACCTGTTTCCTTACTGAGAGCATAATTAGTTCTATTTAACCGAATTTAGTGCAGTACGGTGTGTAAACACACATCGCCCACCTCTGCTGTGTACGCCAGAGGGGAACCCTCAGGGCCTTCTAGGCCTTCAGAGAACGCCCTATGATGTATGAGAACCAAAAAATCCATGCTTGTTCATATTTATTCCATAGAATCAAGCTTGTATTTAAACTCAGTAAGTATTGCAAAAATGATCTTATTTCATTGTTACATTTTGGTGAGAGACAAAAACGAAATTCTTGAACTGCCCAATGAAAAATTGTCCAATCAGGATTTTTCTCTCCATGCTATCCAGATAGATAAGTAAGCTCCCACTGGTTAGGACTTCTTAAGCTGGACTGAAGGCCTCACACATTAAAAACTTCAGATAAAACATACAGGATGTTTTTTTCAAGAATCAAATGTCAGAATTTAACCTAGAACAGTTAAAAATGTGCTAACAAAATACTACAGGGAGATTCGCTCGAAAGAGGCCCTGAATATTCTGTAATAACTCTCTCTAGGACGAATCAATCTGAACGAAACAACATGCAATGAGCCCCTCATTATATGGAGGTTGAACAAGCCGGGAAGCCCCTGCGTCGGAGTGACGAGGTAGGTGCTGGACAGCCGTTGCGACGTTTAACCTCCGTTTGCAACTTCCGGATGCATATCCCCGTACCCCTTCATGGCAGAAAACGGAGATCACTTCCAGTATCGCACGTAATGCAATCTATTACACACATGTCAAGGTATGTAGAGTATTTGTTTGGTTCAGTTTGCTTCATCCTAACGGGAGTTACAACAGAATATTAGGGGCCTCTTTCGAGTGAATCTCCCTGTAGAACTCAATAGGTACACTAGCAGAAGTTTGCATTATCATAGACCGAGTTTTGACACTTATGGCCCGAATTGAAGGCCTTGTTCTAACAGTCATGGTTCCCCACTGGAGTCTGTTTATATGGAAAATCTACATCAATACTTTTGAGTCCTTTTCTTTAAAATCTAATCATCACGCAGGTTCTATCTCTCTCTCTCTCTCTGTGTCTGTGTGTGTATTTACATGTGTGTGTGTGTGTGTGTGTGTGTTTTTACCGGTGTTGACAGGTGGGGCTGCAGGACAGGAGTGGATCAGGAACTGAATCAGACAGATTCTCATTATACAGCAACTAGAGAGAGAGAGAGAGAGAGAGAGGGAGAGAGATTTGCATAGTTTGTTACATACTGAGTTGCTAAAAGCCTCATAATTACGTCTGAATGAAGGCTGGGGGTTCAAACACTTCAGCTGCTTCAGTGAAGTGACTCTGTGGCCCTGCAGATCTCCTCCCGCGCTGTTACTGAGCTGTTCCTGATTTACAGGAATACTTCAGCAAAGTACATCAGTTTCCCCAGAGGATTTCTAGTGAAGAAAACTGCCACTCAATGATGCCTCCCAAGTTTGTCAGACACCAGGGGGCGCTCCTGAGAGAGTCTGAACTGTATGGGTTCCTAAGGAGCTTGTGTATAAAATCCTAACTTTAAATGGTGAATCGTTCGTACAGAAAAATGCACCTGAGTTCTCAACATAGAATAAGATAAAACATTCCAGCCCTGCTGTTATATTTTTAGATTTAGAAGCTTTAGATTTCCAGTTATAGAACTTTCTTTACTCAGCCAATGAACTTAGCTCTCTAACAAATCGGCACTTAATATCAGCAGTGTCGACCAATCAGCACTCAGTTGCAGTAATGCTAGCTAATCAGCACTCAGTAGCAGTAATGCTAGCAACCTACTGCCCAAAACCTGTTTTTGCTGTAAAAAAAATGGAAAGATACTAATAAGTTCTCAATGATTTTTTAATACAATACATCCTTCTACCTTTTTTTAGCTATTTAGCTCCATTCAGCTCCATTTACTGTAGACTCGCCTGTAATATTTTGCAGTGCTGTTTTTTGGTATAATGGGAGGTATACCGACTTCCCCCGGACGTAACTGATGATCAGCCAAGATAAGTCTGGTGTATGAAGTTTGCTTCTTTAGTTTTAGCTCTGGAGCTATGAGGCTAATGTATCTAACAAGTGATGGAAGCTTATATAGCATCCCGGACAGCAAGAAGATAGCTGGCCACTTTTGGCCCATTTATGTCAAAGCTGGCGTCCCACTGGCTTATTGCTCAGTGTTTTCCAGGCGGCCCACTGGTGGTTAAGCAAAGTGTTAGATAAAGTGCCACTTTTCAGTACTCATTTTCCACCCACAGTCCAATTCACTTATTTTCCCTTCATGATTTTATTACATTATACTTTGTAAATTAATTTAGTAAATGATTTTAATGTAGCATTTAATGTAGCAGCATTATGCAAACTGCGTGCACAGCTGTCTCAAACTGGGTGGAGGTGTTCACTGATCTCAAATATCCGTGTTTTGAGGTGGTTTATGAGTGTATTTTACCTGTAGCTGTAAGTGGTGAGGCAGTGCGTGTGTGTAGGGTATTCTGTACAGATCTCCTCTGATCCCCACCAGCAGCTCCCCTCTCTCTCCACTGAACTCAACACAGTCTGGTTCAGCATTCAGCTCCAGAGTCCTGACACAAACACAAACACATAAACTTACTCATAGAGACGACACAGTACCACGTTATATGTTCCAGCACCAGTAATGATATTACAACCCTGAGTATCAACTAAGATATAAATAAAGTCATTCAGAGTGGTTTGGTGTGAAATGGTTGATTGTAGAGACTCAGATGTCTTTACAGTGGTGGTGATAGGAACCAGGGGTCACCATGACTACAACACAAATATAGACATTTTATATATTTTTTTTAATTCATTCATGGAAGGTATATGCATTGTAAGGGAAAAGATATATATATACATAATCTGAGGTAAAACAGTGTTTCAAACATCAGTGAATTCATAACCATTTCATGTTATAACTTTCGGTGAGGGAGATTTTAGAGGTGGACGTCTGGTTCCTATCACCACCACTGTAAACAATTCTGACTCTGATTCTGCCATTCTCAAAAATACACTCACTGTTTGTGTTGGAGACATTTCAATACTCAACTTAAAAGCCAGTCAAAAGGAAACAGTAATGGCTTCACTGACAGCTACAAACAAAGCAATTTTGAGATTTCGTGCAGAGCCGAGCACCTAAGATCTACATTCTTGCTCTATTTTATGGAAGTCATGGTACCGGAGGGGCCGCTGCCAGACTGAGTCGAGTAGAAGGCTGATACTGTGGTCGCTTGGTCTGTGGCAAGTAGCTCTGTTAAAGTTTGGGACAGAACCGGGTCTAACTGAAGTTATCTTCATTAACTGTGGGTCTGTTTTTGTACTGAAAATGTTTAATAAAAATACTTACACAAAAAAAAAATACACTCACTGAGCACTTTATTAGGAACACCTGTACACCTACTCACTCATGCGGTTGTCTAATCGGCCAATCGTGTAGCAGCAGTGCAGTGAATAAGATCATGCAGCTTCAGGCAACGTTCACATCAAGCATCAGAATGGGGAAAATTGTGATCTCATTGATTTTCACCGTGGTATGATTGTTGGTGCCAGATGGGCTGGTTTGAGTATTTCTGTAACTGCTGATCAGGCTGGTGGAGGTGGTGTAATGGTAATGGTGAGGAATGTTTTCTTGGCACACTTTGGGCCCATTAATACCAATCAGTCATCGCTTGAATGCCACAGCCTGTTGGAGTATTGTTGCTGACCGTGTTCAACCCTTTGTGGCCACAGTTTACTGTCTTCTAATGGCTACTTCCAGCATGATAAAGCATCAAGTTACAAAGCAAAAGTTGTCTCAAACTGGTTTCACGAACATGACAATGAGTTCAGTGTTCCTCAGTCGCCTTCCCAGTCATCAGATCTGAATCCAATAGAACAGAAAAGTGCACCTGAAGAATCTGCAGGAATTGCATGATGCAATCGTGTCAGCAGGAACCGGAATATCTTGTGGAATCTGTGCCACAAAGAATTAAGACTGTTTTGAAGCAAATGGAGGCTCCACCCAGTATTAGTACAGTGGTCCTAATACAGTGCTCGGTGAGTTTATGTCATCAATAACATTGGATGTACCTTTTATGACCATCACCCTGGGATGAACTAAATATATCTTACATAATTTCAAAAAGTGGAGGGGACATATAGCAAAAACCCAAAATGAGGATAAACGCAGATACTACTAGCCACCTTTACATGTACGCTAATAATCCATTAATAATCCGACTAATAGCTCAATCAGAATAGAACACGTCCAAGTATACACCTCAAATCGGAATAGTCTAGTCTGATTGAGGCCATTCGGATTGAATGAGATGGGCAATCCTGTAAATAATCCGTTAAATAGAAAAATAATATCAGTGTAAACGCCTGTATCTGATTACATTCCCTATCGGAAAGTTTAAGTACGTTCTGATCATGTTCGTCACGTCATAGTGAAAGTTCATACCGTTCAGCATGGCGGAGCAGAAACTGGTCTGCAGAGGAGACGAAGTTTATGCTCTGATCTTTAAAAGACGGCGGTGGGACGGACGTCCAGCTTATGTGTCTCAGAACACGACGACTTCCTCTCGGCCTTCTTTAATAAGTACATGTGAGGTACATTTTCCTGAGCCTGACATCATTTTAAAGTGATTAGAAACACAAGCGCACCAGCTAATAACTCGTCTCACTCTGACTGGACCTCATGTGATGTTCGCTGTCATGGTAACGTTTACTCTAAGTGGTTCTCCACGCATGCATGTTACTTTGGATTTTGGATTACTTGTAGTGAGCATGTAAACTGAGATTTTCCATCAGATTGTTGAATAGAGTGAGAATAAACACTTCAGTCTAAATCTGTAATCAGAATGTATTCAGTTGGATTGGTAAAAATCTTTGCATGTAAACACAGACGCTGTGAGAGCCGGAGGATACTTCACTACAAGCTGGCAGCTGACTTGAAACTGTAAAGAAAATGACTTGATGTCACGACTCAAACTCTGCAACACACATGCATATACACACACATACCAGTGCTGACCTTACCAGCCGGTTCTCTTCGTCCCAGATGCGCACCGTCCCGTCCCGACTGCAGGAGGCAAACACACGTAGCTTCTGACACGCACACAACCCTGAACACACACAGACACACACTTAGTTATGGACTTGTGTCTCCTGGACAATCCATTTGCAGAAATCCGCTAAAACTGCTGCTAAAGCAACATCATCAGACAGCTCAACACGCTTGGAGGAGAACACTACCTGCTAATTCTATTACATCATCTAAACACACTTTTCACTCTTAACATTTTGTTTTAGACCTTCCAAGTATTCTTTTATTAGCCTCAAAAGCCAGGAGATGTTTTTATAAAAACATCCAACAAAATTCATATCTGTGTAAAATGACTTATATAATTTATCTATTTAAATATTTACTTTTTACTTTTATGCACTTAATCATGTTTAAATGTAAACATCACTGTGTAAAAGTCAAGATCACAGAGAGTATAAGATATTCATTGTTTTAGCTTCAAGAAAAAAACAGAAAATTATACAAAAGTCTCAACAACTAAATCTAATCTCAGCTGTCTGAGTGTTCAGTGAGTCTCTCTTTCCCTTTATTCCAGCTTCCATTCTTTTCAGGAGACTCACTTTCAGTTCCTCAAAGAATCTGCAGACACACCTCCAAAGTTCAGTCTTAGAAGCTGGTTGATCATTTTCTGAAGTAATCAAACACATTCAGTGGTGTTGAGTTCTGGACTCTGGGGTGGTCAGTCCATTGTTCAGCTTCTTTGTTTGATGTGTCCGTCTCCTTTTCTCAGTGAGGTTCTTCTTGATCAGCTACACATCCTTTCAGACCCACAGCGCTGAGTCGTCTTCTCACAGTGGAAGGATGGACAGAAACACCTGTGGATGTTTTCAGATCTGAAGCAGCTTGATTTTCTCCTCTCTCTCAAAGATGAAAGCTTTACGTGCTGTTTATCTGATGGGGGCAGTTTTGGGGTCTACCAGGTCTTCCAGGTGGTTGTTAGGAGCCCCATTTTCTCTCTAGCTTTTAATCAGTTTTTGAACTCCAGTTTTGGAAACTCCTGTTTTTTGCGTAGTTTTCTTTGATTTTCTCCTTCCTTGTGCAAGCAGAGTATCTTATATCTGTTCTACTCATAAACATGTCCTAAATATTTCATACAGTTTCTCTGTATTTTACATTCCTGTGCTTTGCTGCTCATGGTCAGTGAGTGAGTGTTGTACCTGTGATGGTGCTGCGGTGGTCATGTACTGGAGAATGGTCAGTGCGAGTGTGGGTTTTCAGGTCGTACTGCACCAGGCTGTAGGTGGCGCTGTTTGGCTGCTGAAGGCCGATGGTCAGCAGGGAGTCCAGCAGAGCCACACGCACTGGAGTGTGAGCGCAAAACACACTCATGTGCAGACTCACACACTCCTGCGCATGTGGGAACACCTTCCACAGCAGGACGGAGTTATCTTCACCTGCAGAACACACAGTCATCGTCATCAACACGATCATCATCACCATCATCATCATCACCATCATTATCCTTTTCATCATCATCATCTCCATCATCATTAGCACCATCAAATTATCATCATCATCATCCTTTTCATCATCACCTCCATCACCATTATCACATTAGCACTATCATCATGATCAAAATCATCACCATCATTATCCTTTTCATCATCATCTCCATCATCAGCACCATCATCATTATTGTGAACACCATCAGCGGCACCATCATCACTATCACCATTATCATCACCATCATCATCCTTTTCATCATCTCCATCACCATCTTTAGCATCAGCACCATCAGCACCATCATTACCCTTGTCATCATCATCTCCATTACCACATCACCAATATCGTCATCGCCATCATCAGCATTTTCTCCATCACCATCACTATTATCATCACCATCATCACATCTCCATTATCATCACCATCAATATCTCAGTCATCATCATCACCATCCATATAAACCTGATGACCATAATCAGCACTATCATAGTGATCATCACCATTATGATCACTATTACCATCAATATCATCACCGTCATCACCATTTTCATTAATTTCATCATTTTTATTATAATTTATCATCATCATCATCATCCATACCATCACTATCACTACCATTATCATCTTCACCATTATCAATATCATCACCACTCATCACTATTACCATTACCATCATCACAATCGCCACTTTTATCATTACTATTACCATCAACACCATCACATCACCATTATCATCACCATTAATATCTCAGTCATCATCATGACCATCATCACCATCCATATAAACCTGATGACCATAATCAATACTTTCATGATCATCTCCACCATTATGATCACTATTATCATCAATATCATTACCATCATTATCACCATCATCACCATTAATTTCATCTATTATGTCATCATTTATATCATCATCATCATCATCATCATCATCATCATCATCCATACCATCACTATCATCACTAAGGTTATTATCTTCATCATTATCAATATCATCACCAATCATCACCAACATTATCATCTTTACGATCATCACCATTCATCACTGTTAGCATTACCATCATCACAATCGCCACTTTTATCATCACCATTACCATCAACATCATGAAGATGTTAAATGTCTGCAATAAGTGTCCACCTGACAAACACATCTGAATGATAATGAAAATGAGAAAAAATGATTATAAATGTTTAATTCTTTTTGTTTTCTACTTTCTCCTGTGCTGGTCAGTGTAGACACGTTCAAACAGTTTGAGCAGCAGCAGATCAACAGTGGAAAAAATCTATTTTATGTAAACGTTTTTTATTGTCAGCACAGTTTTGTCCTACTGAAAGCTGATTTTACTTTCTTTATTACCCTGCAGTTTTCTCTGTTTAGCACATTATTTCAAAAGCATAAATAAAACGGCAATTTACAAAAAACCTTCAGTTTTTCAGTTTTCAATTTTCAGTTCCAGTTTAACTTTCTCAGGTGCCGACACTTTCGCACAGTACTGCAGATGGTAAAGGTATGTGTGTGTGTGTGTGTGTGTGTGTGTTTTTGTACCAGCAGTGAGGACGCAGCTGGTGTCCGGGTGAGCCTGTATGCTGCAGACGTCCTGGCCGTTGTGGGCGGAGACTCCGTACTGGATTTTCCCAGAATGCATCTGCATCACACTGATCCACCCACCGTGATGACCCAGCATGATCAAAAACCTGAGAGACGCACACGACAGAGAGAGAGATTCACTGACGACTGCTGTGACCTGATACAGACTGATTAAAGAGACTATCAGGAAACAGTCCTACGCCAGTCCACACAACTGACCACACCAGCTTTCACAGCCCACAAGAGGATTTAACCGGACCAATCATTTCAAATGCAAGAGAAAATATCACTAAATAACGTAGCCTGTCAATTTTCACTCGGCTGTATTATCATGCGACGTAACAAACATCGAAAATCCTTCAATTTTCTATTTGTGGCCATTTTTCCATTATGACTGAATTCCATACAATCAAAAAGAAATGCTGAGGTTGACTTGCACTGAAAGCATAAACATAACTAGGTAGCTATGGTGGTTATGCATTTAACCAGACCAATCACTGAGCTTGACATAAATATGTAGGTATTTAAATAATAATCACAATAATAATATTTGTCATGTTAAAAATTATTAGTTTGGTTAAATGTTTCAAAAAATGTCTAATGTCAAAAACGTGTATCTGCTGTAATCCACCGTATAATCATTAATTAACAAACTAATTATAATAAATACTTATGTAATGTAAATTTTATGTATAGCAAAATGAAAATAATAATCATAATAATAATAATACAAAATGAAAGGAGAATTCCACCAATGTGTTAAAAAAATTCTTGTATTCTTGTAAATTTAATGTATAGCAAAATGACAACAACAACAACAACAACAACAACAATAATAATAATAATAATAATAATAATAACAACAATAATAATAATAATCATTCAGAGTGGTTTGGTGTGAAACGCTCTGTTCTAGAGAAACTTACCGAGTCAGAACTGTTCACAGTGGTGGTGATAGGAACCAGATGTCCACCTCTAAAAGCTCCCTCACAGAAAGTTACTACATGAAATGGTTATTAGTACACAGAGTGATATCTGAGACACTGTTTTAGGACAGTTTTGAGAGTTTTTGGCTTAAAATATATATTTTTTAATGTATTTATGGTGTAGAGGTACATGCAGGGTGTTGTGAGGCAATATAGTCCTTTTCAGATTTACCATCATCATCATTCCATATACAAACTCAGAAGACTCCTGTAGGTTCACTGGTGGTTTTGGATTGTGAATAAAATGTCTATATCTATGTTGTAGTCATGGCGACCCCTGGTTCCTATCACCACCACTGTAAAGAAATCTGAGTCTATACATTCAACTATTTCACCTAATTCCACATCAATTAAGCACAAATTCAAAAAAAATGGGTGGAATTCCCCTTTAAGTATAAGTCCTGCCATACCTGTTCTTGTCGTCTTCCTGCAGTTTCCTCCTCCTCATTTTGAGTCCTTTCTGCTGCCGCAGTGACCTCCACTCCTCTAGCGCCCTCTCTGGGTCTGTTATGTTACTGTACAGAGCCATACAGCAGGCCAGCCCCGGCTCCACCTGCTGCTTTCCACTCGTCCAATCAGCTTGCTGCTCATCGAGCAGAGTCACCGGATTGGTCAGCGTATTGGCTCTGATCACCGCCCCCTCTTCAGTCAGGACCAATAAAACTTCTTTAGACAGACAATAATCAGCACATTTAACTCTGCCATTGGCTCTGAAGGCCGTAAGCACCGCCCCCGTCTCCGAGGCTACCAGGGTCACGTCACTGTCGCCATGGACACACAATATGCGCACAGGGTATGGTGGCTGAGTGGGCGGGGCCAATATTTGACGGACAGGTCCAGACATGTCTCCGCCCAGCCTGCAGTGGATCTCATAGAGCTTGTTGAAGGTCCAGAAGTCCACGCCGGTTCTGGAGAATGAGAAGAAGGTGCCAGAACAGCTGGGACCACCCAGGGTCAATGGAGGGTCAGCTCCGGTGGGGATGGACACGGCCTGCACCTGATCACCTGTTTGGAGGTTCCAGCAGCGCAGCGTCCCGTCCAGAGATGAGGACAGCAGCAGACCGGACACAGGACACAGCAGCAGGGAGGTGACCAGAGCTGAAAAATGCACACAGTCGGACAGATATACATCTGTGCGCATTGCAGAATACACTGTCCATTTTATCAGCTCCACTGACCATATAGGACCCCTTTGTGGTTCTACAATTACAGACTGTAGTCCATC
Source organism: Colossoma macropomum (assembly GCF_904425465.1). Taxonomy (NCBI): domain Eukaryota; kingdom Metazoa; phylum Chordata; class Actinopteri; order Characiformes; family Serrasalmidae; genus Colossoma; species Colossoma macropomum. The sequence goes on from NW_023494805.1 coordinate 4,838,810, forward strand.
TGGTTCTCTGCATACTTTGTTACCCTGTTCTTCAGTGGTCAGGACCCCCATGGACCCCCACAGAGCAGGTACTATTTGGGTGGTGGATCATTCTCAGCACTGCAGTAACACTGACGTGGTGGTGGTGTGTTAGTGTGTGTTGTGCTGGTCTGAGTGGATCAGACACAGCAGTGCTGCTGGAGTTTTTAAACACCTCAGTGTCGCTGCTGGACTGAGAACCAAAAATATCCAGC
>NW_023494805.1:4844042-4946542 GCF_904425465.1 Colossoma macropomum
ACTGGCCACTTTATTAGAAACACCTACCTTGTGCTTCCACTCACTGGCCACTTTATTAGAAACACATACCTTGTGCTTCCACTAACTGGCCACTTTATTAGAAACACCTACCCTGTGCTTCTACTCACTGGCCACTTTATTAGAAACACCTACCTTGTGCTTCCACTCACTGGCCATTTTATTAGAAACACCTAACTTGTATCTTGAATCTGAAGAACCATTTCACCACACAAAGAACAATTGCAAATGGTTCTGTATAGAACCAATTTTTTCTAATAACTAAACAGAACCACTGCCTTTACTAAAGAACCCTTGAAGAACCATCTTCTTTAAGGGTGTAGGGTATGTTTTCGTTTGAGTTTGATGGCTTAGCTGCTCTGCCAACATGACCAACATGACCAATCTGGTCAACTACCTCGATCATGATGGTCAATCAGCTTGGTCATGCTAGTCATGTTGGTCGACCAGCTCAACCATCAAACTCAGCCAAAAGCTTATCCCGAGCTGGTCTACCAAGTTTCATCAGCTTCAGCTAGTCAAGCAGTTTTTCCCAGCACAGTTATGGTTATATTACCTGTGAACGTTTTTAAGTGCAGATTACTGGAGTTACTCTACTCCACTAGATAGAGACACTTCATTCAGCATCACTCAGAAACTTTCAAATATGATTTCATATTTATTGTTTTTACTGAATAAATCACAGATTTCCCTTTTAAACTCTCACCTTCTCCCTCTGTCTGATGTCTGTGATCAGGCTTTTCCACATCTGACGGGCTCTCCCGCCTCTCTGCCGGGCGGCCGGGTCCATAGCGCCCCCTGCAGGCCACCCTGACCTTCTGCAGACTGTTTCTCCACCGGCCATCCGAGTCCAGCAGTCTGAGTTCGGTTATCCGTCCAAAGAACCCACAATAGCGCCGCTCGTTTTCTTTCAGGACACTTTAACCTTCTTTTCGCATAAACACTCCGCTGCAGATTCACCGGAGCTCCTGTGAGCGGCTGAGTGCTCAGTGAAGCCGGGGAGCGCGGAGTGGATCAGCGCTGACGAGGCTCAGAGCCGCTCCGCTGTAAACACTGCACACCGCCGCCATGGCAGCAGACTGACCCCCCGCCCACTCACCGGACAGGCAGGCCTTCATATAAACCTCACCGAGAACCTGAGAGAGACTTACGGTTACTAAGATACGGCCCGAGACTGGGCTGGGATAAGACCCTAAAACTCGGCGTTGCTAGGATACGGCGTCTGAACCAGTCAAGGTCTCGTTCACTGTTCAGGCTTTAACACGCTTTAAGACTGAAAACTGATCAGAGTAAATAATACAGCAATAACACCGCTGATCAGATACATACAGTTATAACTACAGGTAGATATGGAATTACACAGTTATTACACACTGTACTGTTATAACATAAAACTATCTATCTATCTATCTATCTGTCTGTCTGTCTGTCTGTCTGTCTATCTATCTATATGTCCATGTGTCAATCTATCTATCTATCTATCTATCTATCTATCTATCTATCTATCTATCCATATGTCCATATGTTTATCTATCTATCTATCTATCTATATGTCCATATGTTTATCTATCTATCTATCTATCTATCTATCTATCTATCTATCTATCTATCTATCTATCTATCTATCCATATGTCCATCTGTCTATCTATCTGTCTGTCTGTCCGTCTATCTGTCCATCCGTCTCTCTATCTGTCTGTCTGTGCATCCATCTCTCTGTCCATCAATGAATCTGTCTATCTGTCCATCCATCTATTAATCTATCTACCTATCCGTGTATCTATCAGTCTGTTCATCCATCTGTATGTCTATCTATCTATCTATTTGATGATATGTCCATCTATCCCTTTCTGTCTATTAATCTATCTATCTATCCATGTATCTATCTGTCTGTTCATCCATCTGTATGTCAATCTGTCTGTCCATCTCTATCTATCTATGAATCTATCTGTCCATCCGTTTGTCTTTCGGTCTGTCCATCGCCATCTATATATCTGTCTATCTGCCTGTTCATCTCTATCTATCTATGAATCTGTCTATCTATCTATCTATGAATCTATCTATCTATCTATCTATCTATCTATGAATCTATCTATCTATCTATCTATCTATCTATCTATCTATCTATCTAACAAAGACAGATGGAAGAGATGATACAATCTTGATACAATGCTATTTTGCTAAAAATGCAACATTAGTTCCTCAATCTTTTGAAATGTTTATCAAATAAATAAAAAGCTCAAAGTACAGCGTGTTATAAAGTAACTGTCTTTAATACAAAAATAGTGATACATTTCAGATTAACCAATAACATGGACCTTTAACAAAAACACTCATCCCAGTATAAATGAACAGATCTTCTGTACAGGTTCAAGATCAGAGACTGTTTTATAGAGTTAAATACAGATTCTCATCATATCCCTGAGCTGCATGAACCTCCGATCCCGTCTGAACCTCTGCAGTCTGATCTACCTATGGTCACCTTCATTTAACGTTCCTCTCTGTTCTTTTTTTGGTTAAATGTATCTCAGGTCACAGTGCGGCGTCCTTCCCTCCCAGTCCTGCAGCTCTCCTGCACGGCACAGTTTAGATTTTTACTGTAACACAGCACATTTAACTCATCAGATTATTACCAAATCCTGAATCAAAATGTCCTGCAGCAGGAAAAACATGCAGTGGGTTCCACACCTGGTAGTGAAGAACCCTCAGGAGATCTTCTGAACTCCATACAGAGTGCAAAAACAGCCTCATCTTAGACTCTGCTACTGTTACAACAACACAGCCAATCAAACAGTCTTTAACCACCTCAGAAATGAGCTTAAAATCCTCTGATAGACACTTAAATTACTCAGATTTATTTTTTGGATTGTTTTTGTTTATACAGGGTTTAGATATGAAGCTCTGCTGAAAAAGGGACGCAGACCAGAGTACTGAGATTTACATCGATCAGGCATAACATTCTGACCACCTCCTTGTTTCTGCACTCATTGTCCATTTTATCAGCTCCACTTACTGTATAGGTGCACTTTGTAGTTCTACAGTTACAGACTGTAGTCCATCTGTTTCTCTGCATACTTTGTTAGCCCCCTTTTACCCTGTTCTTCAGTGGTCAGGACCCCCATGGACCCTCACAGAGCAGGTACTATTTGGGTGGTGGGTCATTCTCAGCACTGCAGTAACACTGACGTGGTGGTGGTGTGTTAGTGTGTGTTGCGCTGGTCTGAGTGGATCAGACACAGCAGTGCTGCTGGAGTTTTTAAACACCTCAGTGTCACTGCTGGACTGAGAATTGTCCACCAACCAAACATATCCAGCCAACAGCGTCCTGTGGGCAGCGTCCTGTGACCACTGATGAAGGACTAGAGGATGACCAACACAAACTGTGCAGCAGCAGATGAGCTATCGTCTCTGACTTTACATCTACGAGGTGGACTGACAAGGTAGGAGTGTCTAATAGAGTGGACAGTGAGTGGACACAGTGTTTAAAACTCCAGCAGCACTACTGTGTCTGATCCACTCGTACCAGCACAACACACACTAACACACCACCACCACGTCAGTGTTACTGCAGTGCTGAGAATGATCCACCACCTGCTCTGTGAGGGTCCATTGGGGTCCTGACCACTGAAGAACAGGGTAAAAGGGGGCTAACAAAGTATCAGAGAAACAGATGGACTACAGTCTGTAACTGTAGAACTACAAAGTGCACCTATATAGTAAGTGGAGCTGATAAAATAGACAATGAGTGTAGAAACAAGGAGGTGGTCAGAATGTTATGCCTGTTCGGTGTACGTTCCATGCAGGTGGTCCTGTCAGAGCTCAGGTACATGATCACTCCAGTCAAATGTGTTGTAGGTACAGTCGCATGCAAAAATGTAAACACTGCTGGTCAAATGACACATTCTGTAATTTTTTAAAAGTGAGAACAAGTTAGCGCACCCTCTACAGAGAACACACTTAAATATGGTCTTTTTCCGCAAATTTTAGTGCTTTTACTTTGATAAATTGCAAACACACCATAAAATATCAGTGTGTCATAACTTTTGCACACGCCACATTTTTTGTTTTTAATTTCATGCCAAGTATGTTAAATTCAGTGACTGTGTATTCAAATGTGATGTTTCTACAGAAGACGTGTGAACTTAGAAAATCAACAAAACATGTCATCTGACCAGGGGTGTTCAAACTTTCGCATACGACTGTATATTAATGAAACTAATATTGGCCCCTCTATATCACTGCAGCCACACTTACATATCTAACACATCTGGCTGGACAAAAAAGGTTGTTCTTAATTTCACTGTTGCCGGACAATATAGTGCAACAGCCATCAGTTCCAGTCCAGCACAGTTTGGTGATTTTCCTGCTCAAACACACCTGATTGGGCAGTTAATGACCAGCAGTGTCAGAGCAGGTGTTTGAGCAGGTGTGCTGAACAGTCCTCCAGGACCGTATGTGCTGTAGTTTCTCTCCTCCGGCTCTCAGAGGTTGTCCTGTGCCAGCAGGTGGAGCTTCTCCCTGTCTGAGGGCTGAGGAACTGTGAGAGATTGCTTCAGGAAGTGGATCTCCAGCCTGCCGGACTGCTTGGCCAGAGCCACACCAGAGTAACGGTTCTGCCTGGCAGCCTCACCGAACACCGCCATGGCCATCACACTGGAGGACAAAAAATGTGAATTTTGACATAATTGGTCAAAATCTCAAAAAAAAAATCTTTCTTTTGATATAATAAGTCAAAATCCAGAGAAAATAAACCAGTAATTTGACATAATTGGTCAAACTTAATTTGACTGATTTTTTGAATAATAATTTTGAAATTATTAGTTACAATCTTGAGACAATAAACCCATTACTTAGACATAATCTAAATAATAAAAAAAAAATTCTTGAGAAGATAATCCAATATTTAGATATAATCAGTTATAACCTTGAGAAATTAATCCATTTAGACATAATCCATCAAAATTTCAAGAACATAAGGCATTATTCTAATCTCATCGGTTATAATCCCAAGAAAATAAGTCTGTAATCAGTCAAAATGTGGAGAAAATTAGCTGATTTTCTAACATAGTCAAACAGAACCTCGAGAAAATTAGACATCATTCTGATATAATCAGTGTAAGTCACTGTTTAGAGACAAAAAGTCAAACCTCCAACATAATAATACGTCTACATACTGCTGCCAGAGAGAAAGAGAGAGAGAGAGAGAGAGAGAGAGAGAGAGAGAGAGAGAAACAGGTGATTTTCTGCTTCTCTGCCTGGCAGAAATCGATCTTGATTTATGGGAGGCTGATAAAATGAAAACTATAACTTTGTAAACTCAAGTCAAAGTTTCATTGTAATAAAAAGTTGAGGTTTTCGCCCCCCTCTAATAAAAGTGGGGTGGGGAGGGCAACACAATCTAACTGTTCTTATTATGATCACATATGGGATATGTGTCTGATCTAGTAGCTCAGAAAGTGGCCTTGATTGGAAACCGATTTTAAAGACTCAGATTTGTGTTCACACAGCTCCAAAGAAACCAGATCACATTTAGACAAAAAATCTGATTTGGGCCTCTTTAACCATTTAATGTGAACGTAGCAAAAACATAGACATGGACGTAAAGTATAGCAGGTCTTAAAGTAAAGGTATCCGCTGTCACATGGTGGCTTAGGAGAGAGCGTCTGGTTCTTCTGCTCTCTTACCGGTCAGTGGTAAAGCTCTCTGTCATGACTGGAGAGGAATCTTTCTCTGTGAGGTCCCAGATGTGCAGGACAGAAGCAGCGTCCAGAACACAGAAGACAGAGGGCCGGGTTTTGGACCACTGCACAGACAGAACCGGAACATCTCCAGAACTCGTGGACCACTCCAACACCGGGTCCTCATGCAGAACTGAGTGGAGCCGGAGCGACCCGTCACTGCAGCCCACCTGCAACACACATACAGTTCATATTCACACACATTGCACAGTCTCCATGACCAGAATATGAGCTGTGCTCTTCCACAGTCGGCAGAGGAAGTTAAAGTTCAGCTTGTAGATGCTAATTTGTGCAGTATAAGCTTCAACTATTTGTTGTAAACTATGATTCTAGAGAAATTATAGAGAAATGTAGAGTACTGTGAACATTACTAGAGAGAAAAGTAGATTGCATAGTATAAACACAGTAATACACGGAGGGCGACGGCAGCGAGGTGCCATAACTTCAGAGAACTCCAATTCCCAGGAGCCTTCGGGCTGATTAGGCCCAACCTGACACACCTGTGAACTCCTCTACTTAAGGCTGTGGCAAAAAAGCAGCCCTTTGTCACACCTTTGTAGGGGGGTGACTGGTACGGTAGCCCAGGTGGGTATTTAAACAAAAAGAAAAGGAAAGAAAAGAAAAGCGGGCTGGAAAAAACAAGAGAGCAAAATTGCCCAAAACTACTTAAAACCAAAAGAAGGCTTGAGCTACAAACGGCTCCAGGCCATACAAAAAGTGTTTGTTCCACTAGGAGTAAACGGATGAAACATAAAGTCTGCCTTCCTCTCATGATCACAGAGGAAGTAAATTTTGTTTTCTGATTATCTTTTATTTCACTTTCCTAGAACAGCCTTTTCCCGCCTTTTTATTTCGCAGCGGTAACTCCTCGGACCACCAATCAGTGGTTCGAGCCTGGCTCTGGCCCTCTGGGTCAACTCCAACATGCACATCACCAAATTCACACTCCCTTGCCTCAATAAATTCACTGAAGACCCTTTCTCAGGGGTTTTCCTCTCTACACTTGGGTCCGCCTCCCTGCCGTCCCATAACAATTTCCAGTTTCACATATATTTGACATGTTTGCTTCTTTAGTTCTGCACTGGAACTGCATAGCTAATTTGACTTAACAAATAAGCGAAGTTTATACCACACCAATTAGCGCCGTGTTAACTGCATGCGGAAATGACACTATATAAATGTTTATCTGTGAACATGAACCTAAATTAGGGGGAAAAATCAGGCTTTAAGATGACTGATACTGTTTTTAACTACACAGCATACATTTGTCCATTTGTGTAGGTATCAGTGTCAGAAACCACATAAGCAAGGCATTCACAAGCCGTTTACATGATGCTAATCTGTGGCTATAAGCCTTCATTACGTGTTGGCTACATTAGCCAGTAAAAAACTGAAGAAGCATAGTTTGAACATGTCTCGTTGATTGACCACATTTGGGATAACTGGCTTGTCCTCACCAGAAAGAAGGGCTCTCCAGTTGGGCAGAAGTCCAAAGCAGTGACCTCTGCTGGTCTCTCACCGTCCTCAGACATGTAGAGCTTTGGGACGGCTCTCAGCCCGTGCCTGGTGCCTCGCCTGACCAAACCCTACAGTCAACAAACAAACAAAAAAAACAAAACCCCCATCTTTACCTTTGTTTAATTCGGCCAAATACCAAAAAAAAAATTTACATAATTATTTCAGCAATGCAAACACATTTACATTTTACATTTACATGATTCTACAATCACATTTCACCTCTGCATTTAACCCATCCGTGTAGTGAAACACCCACATACATACTAGCGAACACACACTAGGGGGCAGTGAGCACACTTGCCCGGAGCGAGTCGGCAGCCCTATCCACAGCACCCAGGGAGCAGTTGGGGGTAAGGTGCTTTGCTCAAGGGCACTTCAGTCACGTACTGTCGGCTCAGGGGATCAAACCGGCAACCTTCCGGTCACAGAGCTGGTTCCCTAACCTCCAGCTCACGACTGCCCCCAGATCAGTAATCAGATTTTCATAAATTGGAAATATCAAAACTAAATGCATTTTTCTTCTTGCCTCACAACATCTGAGTGTCCTCTAAAGCAATGCAAACGAGGAATGTCTGCCAGTGACACACAGTGATGGGGGCAGTCTAAGAGGTCTTAATGCATGTCCTAGAGGTCTGAGCATGTCTGAGAAGTAAAGTTCTATATGCTTGACTGAAGCTGGCCTTCAGTTTTAAAATTCATGTTATGTCTACTTGTAAAAAATACATTTGAAAAATCAGAACCAGTCGATACTTCCTGGCTGCATTTAAGTGCATCATGACCCCCACTTTTCAGACACCACTGAGCCGAATCGACTGCTATTCATGTTCTACCTGAATTGTCTACTTGCTTTTCTACGAAACACTCCACTCACCATGCTGGTGCCGATGAAGTAGTGGTTGGAGTCTGAGGGGAGGAACTTCAGCAGGAGACTCAGGGGAGGCGTGACCCCAGTGGCCTCTCGAGGAGTGGCCTTTTCTGACGTCTGTATAGAGGAACTGTGGAGGAGCTTCACTTTCCCACCTGGGTGCAGACCTGCCAGGGTGAGGACAGCCTTGTTATGACAGGTGAGGGGGTTCTACAGAGTTATACCCTCAGAAGCTCCACCCATACAGGCATGTTGACCAGGTGGTGCAGTGATGTGTTTGTATATGTGTGTGTGTGTGTGTGTGTGAGGGTGGACAACATGGACAGGCTGCTGACTGGCTACAGCTGCTAAAGGAGAACCCTACGCTGGACACTTGTGATATTTTAAACATCTGGTATTTTTACATAAATTGTTATGGCTGTATTGATTTAATAAACAATAATGTGGTGGGTTCACCAGACCACTGAGTGACAAACACATCAGCACCACACCAGAGTCAATTAGCTTCCGAGCAAGAGAGATTCGTTGCGTTAAAACAAGTCTGTCATTTTGTCTTTGGTGTTACTGACACAGCATTTGAACCACCACTTTTGTTTCTTGTGAGTCTGTTTTTGTTGCAGCACCCTTTCGACCACTGTCTGCCCCTTTCTGTCATGCAAAAACAACAGCCTGTGGTTGGTTATTCCGCATGCCAGTCAAACAGCTTACTGTCGTAGGCGGCTTTTGTTCACACTGAGTCACAAAACCTACCAGACTCTCTACCAACAGCAAGAAGTCCAGCTTGTGGGAATATCAACATTAGGACTGAGGGACGGGGCAGCAGTGTTAGCACACTGATACATGACTCACCGAGGTCTGTCTGGGATCCAGAGTCATCAGCTTTGGACAACTCAATTACAACCTACAGAAATGAGAACAAAGATGAAAATACGAGTCGATTATTTACAATAACAAACATTTACATTTTATATTGACGTTGGTTCAAAAACATTTATTTATCTTACTAGAGCAACTTGCAGGCAGTAGATCAGTCAGCAACGTAAAGAAACAAAATGTTCACTATTTAAAAAAGTAAATGATCACTTACCCAAAGATTCAAGAGGCCATTTTCATCCAGCGATCCCAACTGGAACGAGAGCCCTAAAGACTCTGAGAGTTACAAGAGAGAGGAAGTTTCCTCAAATAATGAACTGATTATATAAAGAATTACACATAATTTTGATGCAAAGTTTTCAACTTTCAAATTAATACACAAATGACAATTATGCTGTTTTTTGGAGGGTTTTTTTTGTTTGGTTACTTTATTTTCAGTGATTTAAGGATTTTATCTGATATATTAATATTATCACTAATATAAGTGAATAAGTGAAAATGTTAAAATGAATCAATAGAACATTTGTTGCTGGTATTACCTTCTTGGTCCGCAAGCAGTGGACCCCTAATCCCCGGCTCCACATTGACCAGAACGGGCTCGACCGACACCACAGAGCGGAAATGTCCTGCTCCTGATAGCACAGCATCTGTACAAACACACAATCCCACTTCCAACATCAAACCAAGTCTGGAGATTCACAGGTGTGAGTGCTGAGGTTTGTGCGCTGTCTGGTAAAAGTCATGTTTACATACAATAGCAAAGCAAAAATCAAGTTTCACAGTTTTCCCTCTTATTGCAAACATGGTAAATCAGATCTTTAGTGTCAGAGGTTTTCTTCTTTAGTTGGAGCTGCAAAGCTAAATTAGCTAACAAGCAAAGGAAACTTTAACCCTACCAAACAGCAAATGGGCAAAAGCATGTTGTCCATGTTTATAGGTAACAGTGAGTCATACAGTATCAGAAACCACACAATCGGGACTATAGGAGATACTGAACAACTCCACACAGTTTGAGGCGAGTTGTGATGATTTAGGCTATCCATCCATCCATCCATCCATCCATCCACCCATCCACCCATCCACCCATCCACCCACTGCATTAAACACTGGGTGTAAATGTGAAGAGGACATCATTTGTAGATCAGCAGTTGTTTTGCAGCAGATCAGCTGAATGAACTTGATTACAACTCACATGTTGAGGTGGATCATAAATGTATGCTGGCTGGGGAAGCTAACGGATGTGGTTGTGAACTCCTGTGTTAAACTAACCGGTGGAGAACGTTGGGTGGCGCAGTGTCCACTCCTCCCCGTCCACTCTGAGGGACGTGTGAGAGCCAGAATGCTCTCGAAGATCCCACAGCACGACCGAACCCACAGCTGTTCCAGCAAACACCAGCGTGGCCTTACCAGGACTGAAACAGCAGCAGCGCACCTGAAGATCAGAATGTTTATTCATGAATTAATTAATTTATTCCTTTTTTTTGCCATCATGAAAGTACAACAAAATTTGGTTTGCAACTGTCTGGGTTTGGTGCTGTGGGTAAAGGATAGTTAAAATACAGTGTCAAACAATTAAAAGTGTAAATATAAAAATATTACATTTAAATATTTATATTTAACTATATATTAACAACATTTATTAGTTATTTTGTGCTTCTAAATTGGACTACATATAAAACAGCTCTTATATAGTGCAGTTCACTTAGTGTAGACAGGCATATTTTTAATTCTATTCTGGAATTTAACTTCATATATCCATGAGTGCTGGAGTGCCCAGATAAAGCAAACCAAAAATCCCCAACTGCGTAAAGTCAAATCAGATTTCTGAGGACTAATTCGGCCCATTTTTATTAATTTTACTTATTTATTTATTTATTTTTATTAGCAACAAGCAGTAATGACAATAGCATAGTGTACTCTTTATGGTACTGATATGGACCACATAAGCAGATGTCTAACACACAGCACTCAAATGCAGTGTGCATGTACTCGTCTGGTTCACATTATTTACATCATACAATCATTACACATATGAGCCACAGTAAACATAAATTGTGTGTTGGGAGGGAACACTCGCTGATTCTGATCATGCACCCTTACTAACAGCTGTCTGCAGTCTTATGTCTACCTCAGCCTCGTAGGAGAGAATGCTCTGGGGTGCCGAGGGCTCCCAGATGTTCCACACACAGATTAACGTTTTACTATCAAGCATCACACCATTCGATCCGGAGCACGGGGCGTGAATGGAGAGCAAGGTGTGTGTCTGCACCTGAGAGAAATGCAGCAACGTCACCTGCCGACCTGCACACACACACACACACACACACACACACACACACACACACACACACACACACAAACCTCAGAAAGTAGTGACAAAACAGGTAAAACATAACACTTTATCGCTTCTGTCGGATCAAAACCTCGTATCTCCAAAATAGTAACTTTACACAAGAAGGAAAAAACTTACTTTACTTTTAATGTAAGTCAATGGAACCAGACTTTTTTCCAAGTAATTTTGGGTCATTTCTGTTGGTCCATTCATCATGAAATGTACACACAATATATAGGACCACGGGTACTTTCAAATTATGTCAAAAACCGAAAAATGACAGCAGATATATATGTGCCTAAATTTAACAAGAAAATGTCCAATGTGTGTTAAACCTATACACCAACAGGCCTCTTCATTAAGTCCACCTCCCTGTGTCCACACTCATTGTCCATTTTATAAGCTCCACTTACCATATAGGAGCACTAAATGGTGCAAATATGATATACAGTCTGTAATTGTAGAACTACAAAGTGCACCTATATAATAAGTGAAGCTAATAAAATGGACAGTGAGTGTAGAAACAAGGAGGTGGACTTAATGAAGTGGCTGGTCGGAGTATGTAAGTGCCTATATAGCATTTATATTTCTTGTATGGGTAATGCCTACTCCCAAAAATGTATACCATTTAAAAAGTGTCCCATATGTTTTATACATGTAACTATTTTTATACATGTAACTATTTAATAATAATAATAATAATAATAGTAATTTTATATAGTGACTGTCTCATACCTATGGTCACTATACAAGCCAAAATCCAAAATAAACATGACATTAATACCACCAATTACTTAATAGAAGGGAGGAGTGGGGGGGGGGTCACCTGGAGGTAAAAGGTAGCGACAGTTTTGCAAAAAAAAAAAAAAACTATAAGCAGAAATTTAGTTAATTTAGACACACGCCCAGAGACGACATTCAGAACAGGAACTTTGGTGTCGAAGAGTGTGTTACTGAGTGGAAAGAGCAGTTTGGTGAGGTGTCTGATACCATGGAGAAATGGGAGTTTGGTGTTTAGATGAAGGCAGCCATCGCTGAAAGAGAGCGAGTCTGTTTGAGAGTGCAGCTTTTTCACAGATTTGCTCTCAGCCCTGTTCTCCTCCAACAGCACTGCCACCACCTGCGACACGTATAGAAACACATAATTTCACAGATAAAACCAAAAAAGCACTTTGAGTGAAGAAATAAGTCTAACTTTAATCACCTGTGCAGCAGAGCGCAGAAATGTGGTGAGGCGCTTTGAGTCAACGCTCATCCGGACCAGAGACTCATCTGAAGCATTCTGGGAAACCTTGGGGCCTGTGGGTAAACAAAACAACCATAAAACACAAGCTGTGGAGCATTCAGTGTCTTGACAATTAAGAAGGTCAGGAAGATTCACTTAATCTTAAATATCTTTCCTTTTCACTACATATTTACTCCTGTCTATAACATCAGTACACTAATACGTTTATTTTAATGTATTGGTATAAATGTATAATGTTCACAGTCCCAGGAAACACAGTGTAAAATAAAGCATTATAGCAAGGTTTGAATGAAAAAACAAGACGGAAATGTATTAAAACACATCTTAAAAACTGCTGACCAAAACTATCTGAGTTAATGAGCATGCATGATTGATATTCCTCAGTCCATCACATCATCAGCCTGAAGTAGAACTAAACACAGCAGTGTGAATGAAGCAAGGAGAAATGAGTTAAACAGGCTCTACATATACAGGCAGCGTCGTATACCCCGCTGTGTCCACTCGCTAAACACATTATCCAGCTTTTGTGAGGCAATGTCTCATCCAGGCAATGCTGGTATTGTAGGTTGAACAAACACACGGATGGACAGACAAACAAACAGACTGATGACAGGCAGTCAGATGAGCTAGCCAAATAGCTCAGTAATGCTTGCTAGGTTAGCTTTTGCTTGGTGGTTAGCTTTCTCTTGGTACGTTTCTCCGACTCAAACAGAGAGAAAGAGACTGTAGGGGAACAAAGTTTTGTCAAAGCTAAACCAAATTAGCACTGTAATTGAGGAAAGTATTGCTTAGGCCCAGTTTACATCGACAGAAAAAAAATACGGATATATACATCGGTCATTTAGTGGACACTGGAAAGTTATTCATAGGACAGTTTAGCGCAAAAGTCTTGTACCTGAGCACATTATCTTAAGCCGGGGTTACATTATACAACCTTTACCACGATTTTAGCTCAGATTCTCAGTCTAGCTAGTCGGCTCTGGTCTGCAGATTTTTGAGTCAGCCAGAGTCGACAGTTGGAGAGAGAATCGAGTCGTGTTTGAGGGGCGCAGACTCTGATTTTTTGCCTCCCGATCGCTTTTCAGACCAGTCAGAGTTTATCAAACGTCTGATTTTTTTTTACCTGACTCTGAGTGTAATCTGGCGTAAAAAGGTTAAAGACTCAATCTGAACGGATTCCTGCAACAGCCAATGAAAACTGAGAGCACGAAAGAAGAAAATACAGTAGGTAAACAAAGAAAAATGGCCAAGTCTTTCACATGTGGAGAGAAGCTTTTTAATGAGCTGAGTTTAAGGCACAATCGAGTTTATGTACATTTAAAACTCTAAAAAACACCAAACTGATCACAGTTTTAAGTCAACGATCCTCACTTAAACATGTTTACCTGCTGCTTCTTTACTGTGTCGGCGCAAACGGCAGAGAAAACAGCAGCAGCAGCTTCACGTTTGTTTATTTGGGTCTCCCAGCAAAGGGAGAACGCGAGAGTTCAGTTCAGCAGCAGCTGAAAAGTTGAGTAGTGTGTGATCCCTAATCGTTTAGTGTGGATCCCCAATATTTCAGTCGCTCAAAAAAATCTGCAAAACCAGTCGGATAGTGTGAGACACCCAGTCTTTTATCATCTGTTCAGACTTTAAAAGTTGTGTAGTGAACTCAATATTTTAGCAATGAGTGTGTTTTTGCCAGAAAAATCACCATATATCATTAGAATAGATGTAAATAAACAAATATTAATAAAAAGTGACAAGAATTTCTTATTTTCAAAAAGTGCTTGAGAACTTGTGCTAGTTTGAAAAACAAAGTTTGGTTCCAGATTTCTCCTGGATGCCCCGAGACATCAGATGGATTTGTTAAACAACATCACCGAAACCCTTGATTTAACATAATGAATAATTATTTATACAAACAAGGTACTGAAAAATGTCTGGTGGTGAGGTGCCTGAAACTTCTGCGCTTCTGAAACTTTTACCGTGATGCCCACAAGAACAAGACTGACCTACACTATTACTTCATGTGGCACCAAGCAAATGTGTTGGTTTTATTCAATTCAAATAAACACAACGAATGAACAAATGTTAATATTTATCTTACACTAAAACAGTAAAAAACTATTTGTGTATTGATTTTGCATGTTCACAGTGCACTGGCTATATGACACTAACCACTGACGGTGACTCTTTATATCACACCTATTTCAGTTTTCTCAAATTTAATGTGGTATTTCCAAGAGAAAGATCCTAACTGAATCATGGATGTGTGTGGTGGATGTGGTGTGTTCAGTACCCCCACACGCGATGTTGGTCTCTGGTGGATGTTGAGTCCATTTGTCCATGTTGTCCGTCTCCTCTGTCTGAGTGTCTCTGTCAGTGTTGTCTTCATTACACTGCACATAGGCCTGCAGCCATAACAACAAAGTGCTATCATGCTTGACAAGCATTTTTCAAACATTTTTATTTTTCATTCGTTTTCTCTGTTCTTTCTTCATCTCGCAAAGAAAATGTTGATATGATGTTGTTGATCCAGCAAGATTTTAGACAAAAATAATAACAGGCCATTTGAACAGTGGACAATATAGCAATAAACTGGACGCTATGCAGTTCAGTGATTTTACTACGGTTAAAGGGTGTTGTTAGGCAAAGCATCATATCATTGGCTTTTGATAAAGTACATTAATGTTCAATAAAAAAATCTATTGTTATAAACAATTCTTCCAACAAGCAATACTGTTTGCTAACAGTAGGCTAAAGATGCCAAGCATACAAATTCTTTATGTATTTACAAACAATTAATGGACTTTTTAATAATGTAGGACATTACAAAATAATTTTCTTTGTATTGTTTATATTGAGTTTTTTCAGTGCTTTTAAGCAGATCTTAGGACTGGAACTTTTCATCTTCTAATTACTGATTTAAACCAAGTAGAAACATTACATGGACATTACATGAGATTATGACCACCTCCTTGTTTCTATGATATCCAGTTGTTGCACACAGTTTACACGGTGTACAGTTTTTAAAGTAAACAAAAGAAAAGACCTGTTTTGTGTTCGCCATTCCGAAGCTCTTGATGTACATGTCGTACTCGCTGACCGGCGGCAGGTCCAGAAGACACTCGGTGACAGAAAAATCCAGATCAATCAACCGCAGGAGCTCTGCGCTGCGTTTCCTGCATCACAAACAGCCAATCAATCGACCTATTCAGTCACGTCATCTATCAACTGAACTCATTTGCTGACTCACAATAAATTAATCTTCAAGGCTGCTGAAAATGTGGCCACTTCTACAGTATAATATACTGTTTTTCTTTGATAAGGTGATTTCTAAACACTGTTGCTACATTTATTTTGATATGTAAAGAATGTGATCTGATAAAGATTAGTAGATATTTATTTTTAGCTTTTAATTTTAAACACGTTAATGCATGAATAGGAATACAGGTCACACATCAGTCATGTTTTATTATTACTCTGATGTAATAAATCAATCAATAATAAGCATTACCGATCCAAATTGCACTCTGAATTAGCCTGTAGTGAAACTATTGCTGTTCATCCAACAAGAAAGGCAGTATGGAGCTTCTTTTGAACAGTGATAGTTAACAAAGTAGCTCAAAGAAAACTCCAGTCCTACATTCTGTTTTATGATGATCTGTTTTACAACGACAAACAGGGACATGTACCTAACTACCGCTTCATATTTTACACAGAAGAACAAATTTCCAATATTGTACTAAATTGTAAATCATCAAGATGAGAAACAATGTCAATTTACAAAATTCTGTTGATCAACCAAGACATGTTCGGAGTGTGAAATCTGATTTATTAGTTACTCGTTGGCCTTATGAGGCTAATGTAGCAAACAAGCAACGTAAGCAATTGGTAATGGTAATGTATAGCCCACTAATTAGCATGGTGGTAACTGCATGCCTAAAAAATGCATGCTTGCCTCAAATCGTGTGGAGCTGTCAGTGTTGTCTTCATTACAAGCCTGCAGCCATAACAACAAAGTGCTATCATTTTCAAACATTTTATTTTTCATTCGTTTTCTCTGTTCTTTCTTCATCTTGCAAAGAAAATGTTATGATGTTGTTGATCCAGCAAGATTTTTGACCAAAAATAATACCAGGATACCTTGATTATGTGGTTTCTGACACTGTATGACACACTATTATCTAAAAACATTGACTCAGCATCAGGCATCTTTAAACCTAAAATATGTCTGTGTAAATCACGAAACTGTGCCTTAAAGATGTGTCCAGGTTACTCACTTCTGTTTGTCAGCAGCCTGCTGGTTGACCTCTCTCTGCCTCGCTGCTGCAAAGTCAATAACCCTGCCGTGGGTTCGGCCTTTCTTCGAGCGGCTCTCTGAGTCAGCACTCACTAGTATTCAGAAGACAACAGATACATGAACACAAGCTTCTCCACAGCTTGTAGCTGCAAACAATCCGATGATTCAATTTGACAGATTTAGTACAATTCTGAATAAAAAAATACACTGAATACACAAGTGGCACCAAAACAATAGCACGCATCGGGCTGTTTTCAGCAGAAAATGCTGTCGTACAGTGGATCATCACAGGTGTTATTTGCTGTAACGCTTGATCTCAAGTGTTATATTACTGTTATACAACAGCTCTGCAATTTAAAGAAAAAAGTAGAGCAAAGAAGCCTAAACATTGAACCAAATATGCTGTAATATTGGCAATTCCTTCCGCTAAGAAAGTATGGCCTTTTACGTTAGAGACAGAGCCATGAGACTGCTGCAATATCAGGTTCAGCTCTGCTTTATCAATATCTGCCAGAGGAACCTGAAAGAGATTTCCTTCCAGTCTGTCTGTAAACCATTTCACAGCTCATCTGTTTGCTGAGTTATATTGTGTACATTTCCAGTTTGTTTAGTTGTTCCATCACAGCTGCCGGCTAAAAAGCTTGCATCGGGCCAATGACAGGTTCAGAATATGATGTAGTCCTGCTTTCTTACTCTTTTTCAGAATCTGACCAAACGAGCTGCAGGTTAAATATTATCTTATAGACGTTCTGTAATGTAACGTATAAATATACTAATGATTAGCTACAGCTTAACATTGTTACTAAGCGACCAGTGCTCAGCAGAATGATAGTTATTGCTATCACAAAACAGTGCGAGTAGAACACTTCTCAACCAAACAGACTGCATCAATCAGAAGGTGTCTGTTCAGCTGCACTGAATGTTAGAATCTATAATAATCGAACTGCCACCGTCTGACTGATGCAGCAGGGCACTGATTGGTGAGTCTACCTTTCTGAGTTGGTTCAGCCTTTCTGGTTGAGGGTCGCGAGTGGGCGGAGCTGACCAGCTCGTTCTCCTGCTGCATCGCTCTCTGGATGGCCTCAATCTCTTCTCTCCTCCGTGGGCTCAGCTCCCTCTGTCCCTCTCTCTCTTCGTTTTCATCCTCCTCTCCTCCTTTGTCTTCTTCTTCCTCCTCCTCCATCTCCTCAAAGTCTTCCTCATAGTCCTGCAGCCGAAGACGTTAACTTGGCTTAATTGGTTGATAAACACAGGTGAACACAAAAATGTGAAAATATCTATCTATCTATCTATCTATCTATCTATATGTCTATCTATATGTCTATCTATATGTCTATCTATCTATCTATCTAAGAACGTAGCTCCACTGCATGGAGTCCTTTTGTTTTTGTAAATCCAATGACATTTACTGCCTTTTTCTTAGCCCAAAGTCAGACTGACTGCACTTTAATCTAGTAAAACTATATCAAATCCACACTTCGTGACTATAACAGCTGTCTAAACTGGGAAATTTGCTCTATATGTAAGGAGAAAGCCTGTTTTAAATCTTTGTCAATGTTGCAAATAAAAGCATCTGCTAAATTTATAAGGATATATTTTTTATGTTGACTTGTCTACTTCACAGTTTATTTCTATAAAAAGACTGAAGTGAGACGAACAGTGTTTGAACTTCATTACACAAAACAGAAAGTGTTCTTTTTCAAAAATATCTTGGAGGTAAAAGGGAAAAACACAATTACGTCATATTGCAGTGCTTAGCATCTCACAAATCTTTAAATATCACAACAGAATCGTATTGTAGCTCAAGAATCATGATAATATCGTAACATGGAGTCTGCAGTGACTTCCAGCCCTGCAGCATAAGTATCGGCCATACAGTTTAATTTTTTTATGTACAGTTTTGACAGTTATTTGATATTGTATTAAAATCACTACAAGTTTCTACATTGGGCTCTGGAGTGCTACATTGGGGGGGAAAGCATAGATGGACGAAAGTCTCTCTCTACACGTCTATCTCTTCTGCACAACAAACTCACCATTCTCTTGTAGAACACAGTTCATTTGAAGGCATGCATTAAAAATCAAAAACAAAACAACATTGTGATCATGTGACCCACATGCCTGAACACCACAGGATGGTGAATAATGACTCATCAGAGCAAAGACAGCACATGAAACGTTCTTCCTACCTCAAAATCCTCCTCGTAGTCGTCATTCCCGTAATCCTCAGCTGCCTCATTACCATCCTCAATGACTTCGTCCTCCACCTGCTTGCACACATGCGGGATTAATTAGTGGCCCAACTCACAACACTCATATCTGCTAACCAATCGGAAAGACAGGTGAGCATGCAGATGAAGAACTGTGAATATACAGACTGTGATGAATATTCATATCAATTTACATAATTAATGAAAGCACTGTGGATACTAAAATTTGGGTTTATTATAATAAAACATATAATAATAACAGACCAAACTGACCAGCTGCTTGGCTATTAAAGAATCTGTTATTATCTCTGAATCCCTTCAGTTCAATTACTGAAAAATAATAAAATATCAAAACATCATGTTTAATCCAGCAATCTGCTTCAATATAAAACTATAATCAAGATGATAAATATTGATGCTCCTCACTTGTAAATCAGCAAATGAAGAACAGCATGCAGAGTTTTTTTCGTAAGAAAATATGAATAAGGGATAAAGAAAAATCAAATAAATATTTAAATATTAAAATTACTATTTTGCCTATTAGTACTTATAACAACACCAATAAATATGACATTTTATGGGCCAGTTTAAGAGACTAGTCTTAATTAAGACTACTTAATCCACATCTGGGAAACCAGTCTTGTGACTATATTTATTATACTTATATTCATAAATGATGAGGTGAGAGTGAGACACCCTCGGACAGGGGTGGGAGACAAAGTAAATGCAGTATATTATTGCAATATTTTGGGTTTAAAAATCAATAATATCAATACACCACATCAATATTTGTCAATAGGTATCAAATATTGATATTTTCTGATTAAATTATTAACATTTTCAATGTGTATTAAGCCCATTTACAGACTAACAGATTACCAAATGCAATTTCTGATTTATCTGAGTTCAAAAGTGTTCAAAATATTTGGAAACCAAGATTGACTTTGAAACCAACTCTCAAACTTTACTTTTTTCAACACTCTCTTTTAAATTACAAGCCAAAAGTGGGTGTCGCTTCAGTGTGAAGTGCCGTAAATGAGTGTGAAGTGGTTGCATTAATGGACCCCAACAGATTACAGGCTAATCAAGATGCACTGATGTTAATAACATGCATAAATTAGACAATGAGCACTCTAGATTTTAGAACATACAACATGTTTATTGGCTCACTGATGCTTATAAGATGACTTAGGTATTTAATTGAAATTCGATTTTGAATGACATGGAATTTTTCTGTGCACTGTAGTACTGAAGCAACTTAGTCAGGACATAAAAGTACTGAATTTATTCATAAGTGATTAAAATTAATATTACCCTGAAGGCACACACTTAAAAAAATATGCTTCAAGAGTTTTTTAGTAAAGAAAATTATTCTATATAGAACCCTAAACACTCAAAGAACCCTTTACATGATTAAAGGGTTCTTTACATTGTGAAGGGGTTATTCAGACTGATGGAGAAAGTGCTATAGATGGTTCTATATAGAAAATGGTTCTATATAGCATCCAAAGGGGTTCTTCTATTGTTATGGCATCAAGCTTGGGTGCAATATAGTACCCTTATCAAAAAGGTTCTATGTGGAACCATCTATAGCACATTTGTGCACACATTCCATCAATCCGAAGAACCCTTTCATGATGTATGTGTCTATGGTTCTATACAGAACTGTTTTCTTTACTAAAGAAACCTTGAAGCACCAAATTTTTTAAGAGTGTAGACATTCAGCCAGGACATGTTTGGTGTCTGAACTTTGCTTCTTTAGTTTTACACTGGAGCCACTAGGCTAATGTTGCTAGTAATGGGAGCTTATAGCCCACCAAGTAGCATGGTGCTAATGTGTGCTTAAATCATCACACACTCACCTCAGACTGTGTGGAGTGGTACAGTATCTTTAATAGACTTGATTATGTGAGTGCTGACCTAATAATCCGTTAATAATCCAACTAATAGCTCAATCGGAACAGAACACGTAAACACCTCGATCAGAACAGACTAGTCCGATTGGGGCCATACAGACTGCAATTCCTATCTGATTGAATGAGGTGGGTAATCCTGTAAATAATCTGTTAAATAAAAGAATAATATCCGTGTAAACGCCTGTATCTGATTACATTCCCTATCGGAAAGTTTAAGTCCGTTCTGATCATGTTCGTCACGTCATAGTGAAAGTTTATACCGTTCAACGTGGCGGAGCAGAAACTGGTCTGCAGAGGAGACGAAGTTTATGCTCTGATCTTTAAAAGACGGCGGTGGGACGGACGTCCAGCTTATGTGTCTCAGAACACGACGTCTTCCTCTCGGCCTTCTTTAATAAGGACATGTGAAGGACGTTTTCCTGAGTCTGACATCATTTTAAAGTAATTAAAAACACAAGCGCTGCTCACTGCTGCTCATCTCACTCTGACTGGACTCACATGATGCTCGTTGTCATGGTAACGTCTACACTGAGTGGTACTCTACCTACGCATGTAATTTTGGATCTGATTACTTGTAGTGAGCATGTAGACAGAGATTTTCCATCAGATCGTTGGGTAGAGGGAGCATAAACACCTCAGTCTTAATCTGTAATCGGAATGTATTCAATGGGATTGGCTAATATATTTGCATGTAAACACAGACACTGTGTAGCATATTGTCATCTATGAAGATGGACGAAAGTTGCGTAGCTAGAAACAACAACGCTGGTCTTAAAGCCAGAGTCTTGACCATACTTTTGTCCTTTTTCACAGATAACAGTGTGTCATACAGGATGTCTCTACAAGACAACACAACGATGCCTTTAATGTAAGGATGCTCTTAAAAATGTTCTGCCGTTTCTTACCTCTTGCTCAGTGCTCCTGTGCTTGCTCTCTGATTTTTCATGTCTTTGATCGGTGCTGCTCTTCTTCGACCCTTCGTGCCTCTTTTCTCTCCGTTTATCTCTCTCCTCTCTATCTCTCGTTCTTTCTCTCTCTCTTTCACCCTCACGGTGTCGTTGCTGTTGCTCTGTTTCCCGAGCGTCGTTGAGGTCTCTCTCACCAGCTTCCTACGGCCGACAATGACATCAGAGCTCACAATCACAACCAGAGATTACAACTTTAAAGAGAAAGTTCAGAGAAAAAACATAATTTACACAGTTGAGTTAAAAATGTACACTTACTTCATAGTCGACCTCTACTGTTTTTAACTGACATACATTATATATTCGTAGATAATAGTATGTCAAGCAGCATCAGAAAGCACATATATTAAAACATATATTTAGTTTCTTATTCTTACCTAAGAGGAGTTTCATAGATTTTTGCTAATCTTTCATCATTTCTGCATAATTAAAGCTTCAAGATGTGAACAGTCATTCAGGGTGGTTTGGTGTGAAACGCTCTGCTCTAGAGAAACTTATCAAGTCAGAATTGTTCACAGTGGTGGTGATAGGAACCAGATGTCCACCTCTAAAAGCTCCCTCACAGAAAGTTATTACATTAAATGGCTATGAATTCACTGAGACACAGTTTGTGTCGTACGGCAAAATAGCCTCCAAAGAAAGCAATGTTTTTTTTTTAGATTTACTAGTATTATCTCAGAAGACACGTGTAGAATCTGCTGGTTTTGGATAGTAAATAAAAGGTCTATATCTGTGTTGTAGTCATGGCGACCCCTGGTTCTTATCACTACCACTGTAAAGAAATCTGAGTCTCTACAATCAACCATTTCACACCAAACCACTCTGAATGACTCTGTTTACACTGAATTATCAAGAAATTTTGAAACATTGGTGGAATTCCCCTTTATGACGCTGTACGACACAAGACATCTATTACCAATATTTTCATTGTAGTTAACTTAGTTTGTTTGTTTGAATCTCTTCAATCTTACATAGTGTTCTTTCTCTCTTCGTCTCCGCTCCCTTCTTTCCTCTGAAAAACAAGTAGAAAAGTAGATTTATGAATTCATTAAAATATGACAGTTCATGAAAACAGCAACCTCAGGAAAACCTACGGAACAACTCCCTAAAGTCCCAAACACATAACAATAAAAGTATTAATCTCTCTTTTTTGGGCCTCACCTCGGTCCGCATGTCCGGAGTTCTCTCTGTGGCCGTGTTTCTCTCGCCTTTCTCGTTCTCTCCGTTCTTGTTCTTCATCTCTGTGGCGTTCCTCCCTCTCCCTGTGCCTCTCTCTCCTCTCCCTCTCTCGCTCTTTATCTTTCTCCCTGTGCTTTTCCTCCACATCTCTACTCCCCTCCTTCTCTTTTCTTCTTTCCTTCTCCCTCTCTGCCCTCCTTCTCTCCCTCTCTCTATCTTTATCCCTTTCTTTCTCTTTATGTTTCTCTCTCTCTCTGTCTTTCTCCCTCTCTCCCTCTTTTTCCCTGTACCTCTCTTTCTCCCTCTCTCTGTCTTTTTCTCTTTCCCTGTTTTTCAGTCTATCCCTCTCTTCCCTGTCTCTGTCTCTATCTTTATCTCTATCTCTAAGTCTCTCTCTCTCTTTCTCTCTGTATCTCCCCAAGTCTCCCTCTCCCTCTCTATCTCTGTCTTTGTATCTCTCTCTCTGTCTCTCCTTCTCTCTGTCTCTGTTCTCTTTCTCATCTCGATCAGCCCTCCTCTCCGAGCCTCTTTTCCCTCCATCTCTCTCTTCATCTCTCTCTTTTCTCCTCTCTCGTTCGTCCCTCCTTCTCTCCTCCTCTCTGTCCCGCTCTGGCTCTCTGTGCTTTGCTCTCTCTCTCGTGCTGTCTCTCTCTCTCTGTTTCTCTCTCTCTCTCCTCTCGTCTCTCTCTCCGTCTCTGTGTCTGCGGTCTGTGGACTCTCCACTCCTCTGTTTCCTGTGAGTTTCTTCCCTCTTCGATCGTTCTCTCCTCCTGTTCTCCTCATCCTGCCCCTGCACAAATCACACACCACTTCAAATCAACTACACAACACGACTTCCACCCTGAATTTAGCCTGGATTCTCAGTCAGGCCGAGAGAGAAAGTCAGAAAGCATGCGAGGGGCAAAGAGTCATAGATATACAGTTGGAGTGAATCACTGATTTAATCTAGAAATTTATATTGGTCAAGGACTCGATCTGAATGATTCAGACAGAGCAAATAATAAAAGAAATATGTCGGACAGACATTAAGCTGATCTCTGCACCATCTCCGGCTACCGAGACAGGAGCAGGCTTGGTCCAATCAGAGGTCCCAGAGGTTCCAACCTGTGAAGTTTGGTGGAGCTTCGACTCTTCCTTGCTGAGTGAAGAGTATCCAGTTATTATCCAAGTTATTTGGGAAAAGCATGTTATCTCTGGTTCCTTGGGGGATACAGGATCAGTGCAGAGCTCATCCAAAGCAACAGCGAGATCTTTAACTTGGCAAAATCTGGAGCAGATGCATTTTTTTTCTTCATGGAGGAGTAGCGTTGGGAAACTGGCCCCATCACCCTTCAACATCACTGGTCCCCCAGTGCCTGGAAGGTTGCGGTGGCTGAATTCAGGGGGCCTGGATCCAATCAATGGCTGAAGATACAAGACCATGAAGTTACAATTTTTTGGCCAGGTCTAGATAGCGATACTGGTATCGGGAATCGGGCCGATA
Organism: Colossoma macropomum; assembly: GCF_904425465.1. Lineage (NCBI taxonomy): Eukaryota > Metazoa > Chordata > Actinopteri > Characiformes > Serrasalmidae > Colossoma > Colossoma macropomum. The sequence continues at coordinate 4,868,669 of NW_023494805.1, forward strand.
CCACGCTCATTTACTCATACTCATAAAAATCCATCGATACCAACATTCCGATACCAGCTGATACCATGAGATGTAAGCCGAGTGTACACTGCCGTGTTAATGAACAAACGCCTCAAGCTGGCAGTGAAGGAGGCTCTGCTCACACAGAGAAGAGTTCCTGACTCTGTGGAGGTCGGATGCAAACTCACTGGTCACTTTAAACATTCCACCTTGGCACAGGAGGATGGGTTCCCCTTCTGAGTCTTGGTTCCTCTCGAGGTTTCTTCCTCTTGCTCTTAGACAGTTTTTCCTTGCCACTGTCACCACTGGCGACGCTCGCGGGGGCTCAGACCTGGATTTTTCTATGAAGCTGTTTTGTGACAACACCCGTTGTAAAAAGCACTATTTAAATAAACATTGACTTGACTTGACTTGTTATATTCCCACCAGGAATACACTGTGATTTTAGCCCTTTTTAAACATACAATCACAACCACTTCTCTACCACAGGCGGAGACACAACGGACAGAAAAAAGGAGGCAAATGAGCCGACATTTCCTACCAAAGTCCGTCTATGCTGACTTTACTCTGTTTGAATAAACTTACGAGGGATAAATGTTAATACGGTCATTTTTTTGTAAAATAGGCTGTAGAGAGTCTGCATTTTCCTATCTTGTACATCACTGCCTTGCTCAGTACTCAGAGCGCAGCATATTATTTTAAATGAAACAGTTTAACTGATAATTGTCTACAGACAGATTTGCCTACAGAGTCTGCATGTTCACGTAGCATGGACAGAGCGTTTTCATACAGTGAGAGAATATAAATCGTAGGCTTTGTCCGAATCGCTTTTCTGACGTGTAACAAAACCCGCTCTTCTCCACTGCAGCACTACTTGATCCAAGCTAACTAATGTAGCATATCTAGCTAATGCACTCCATTTAAAATCAGCCAGATTTAATGTTTGACTGTTAAGGTACACTGTACTCATTTCCACTAACCACTAAATTCTAAGTAGGTTACTTAATATGGTATCGGACTCGGTATCGGCAAATACTAAAGTATGTGTACTTGTACTCTGTCTGAAAAAATGGTATTGATGCATTCCCAGCTCTAGGGAACCTCAATATGGAGGTGTTGGGTTGGGGCTGGTGCTATTCAATGGAGGCCTGGGTGGCCAACCTCTGGGCCAAGTCTCATCCTAGTCACGCCTTCTATCTCAGAATTACACCCTCTAAATTTCGCAAGCAGGTCAAGTGGTTTGCAGAGGGGTGCCATCAGGATACTAAGCAGGACGGTCTGCTGAGCTGTTCTCTGCTGTCGACCTTTAGAGTGCGGTACCTGTGGTTCCCTGGAGGCTAAAGAGATGGGGGATGAGCAGAAAAGGGGAGGCTCCTGACGATCCAATCTTCGGTTACAGAGATACCATATACTATCATACCATGTACCATGTATGCCGTGTACCATCATGATATGATATTCCTGCCCTATCGCTCATTCCGTATGATCAAGTCTCAAACTGAAAGCCTCAAATGTGTTTTACTTGTCTCTTCTTTATTGTTTCAGCAGAAATGGTGGCGAAAACAGCAGCAGGAGGAGGCTTCTATACTTCCAAGTTTTTTTCTATGTGCATTTCCTAATAATAATGGGAGAGCATGCGCATTTGTGTATATTCAATGGGTTTATTTTGGTTCAACAACAACTTACAAGCTATGCAGTGTGTGAACCCCAATATTTCAGCAGCCAAACAAATCTACAAAGTTTAGTCAGGATGCCCAGTCTTTTATAATCTGTGAGGACTCTGAAAGCAGTGCAGTGTATAAAAAGCTTATCTTAACTCAACTTGATTCAGTTCAGTTCATCAGTTCCACACAATTCAATGCAAATTTGCTCAGACCCAAGAGCCCGGCACTCTTCTCTTCCTTCTCGGGAGGTGGAGCTCAGGCTGTGTACCCTTGTGTTCATGACTGGGACCTACTTACTCTTTTTCAGGTCCAGAACATCAGCAGCAGAGGCCAATGCTAAGCTCACAACTCACTTCAGTTTAACGTAATTCAACTCAGCTCAATTTGACTCTCATCCATACGACTCGACTCAACTTAACAACAGCTCAGCTCAGCTCAACCTTAAGGACTGTTACACTGCGTTTACAGGCTGGCTTTGGGGAAAAAAAGTTGTTCTGTGCTTAATAGCAGAAAACACATACACACACATGCATAAGCTTACCTGTATGTGCTTCATTAACTCATAGGATCTCCATGTGTCTTCTTTCGTTATTTTCTGAAGAAAGAAAAAGAAGAGAAAGAAGACAGAGCTGGTGTTCAATGTAAATGAGTGCTACAAGGGTTTTTTGACCACTGGCATTGCAATTTCTAGGACTGGACTGGACTGTATCCTACAATAGCATTGTATTTTTCCAGTGAAATAGTTTGTGTGGTTTTCTGTACCAAAATCATACTTTGCACATCCATTTTACCCCTTAGAGGTGCAGTGTAATTAAAACACAAGAAAAAAGTAAGACGTGTGCACGTTAAAGCTTAACATCCCATAATGAATCATTTAAAGCTGCTTAAAGAGGTGAGAAAGTCAGTGTCATGGGAGAATGACAGGAAAGAATGATGGAGGGTCTTAGAGACTGAGTGAGACCTGATTAGGTTTTAGGTTTATCAGTTATTTATTAATCTAAGCTAAGGCATTTAGTCAAACTGTATTTCTGAAACGAGGTGACAGCTCAGTAACCTCGGTTATTAATAGTTACTGAGAGTTTAAAATGCATTAACTAGCATTTGGTGCACAGTAAATCCACAGTGTTCAATACGAAGCTGAAGTCTCGTTAGCTAGCTTCTTATTCTCCGTTCCACCTTAAACAGTAGCTAACTTCTGCACTATTTAAGGTGGAATGGATAAAATGGTAAAAGAATAAAAGAAGCGGGCGAGTAAGAAGCCAATTTCTCTACTTTTTGAATTTGTACACTTAAGAGGTGGAGTTAGATGTTTAGTAGAAGTGATAATATCGACACAAACCTCACGTTTAGGCTGTCGGGTGGTAAATGTCTCCTAGATTACCGTCTAAGCGGGATACTGTGAATGAAACTGTCGCTAAGTTAGCGAGGAGCCGTACTGTAGCTAACTGACGTTAGTGACAGGCTGTGCTCAGACTAACAGCGATTTAGACACCACAGCTCGCTGTAAGTGGATCCTTATTACCATCTAAAGCCCCTAATAAGGTAATAAACCGTGTATAAACGCTCTTACCTTCTCGGAGTGCATTATAACCCGGAATCTCCCCTCGTTTCTCCTCCGGTCAGCTTCGTGTTTACAGCGCTCAGCGCCATGAGCGGCTAACGGCGCGTGCGCGTTCCCAACAAAACCATAGCAACTGCGTCATGTCTTCTTGACAACAGGGCGGGCCAATCGAGCACAGAGCAAGCGCTCTAACACCAAGCTCACCATGGAGACGCCGTGCAAAAGATCATCGAAACATCGAACACCCAGCTTTCTGGCTTGGGGAAGTTTAGACAGACAGACAGACAGACAGATAGATAGATAGATAGACAAACAGACAGACAGACAGACAGACAGACGGATAGATGGATAGATAGATAGATAGATAGATAGATAGATAGATAGATAGATAAACAGACAGACAGACAGACAGACAGATAGACAGACAGACGGATATATATAAAGATAGACAGATAGACAGACAGACGGATATATATATATATAGATAGATAGACAGACAGAAAGATAGACAGACAGCTAGACAGACAGATAGATAGATAGACAGACAGACAGACAGATAGACAGATCGATAGATAGACAGACAGACAGACAGATAGACAGATCGATAGATAGACAGACAGACAGACAGATAGACAGATCGATAGATAGACAGACAGACAGACAGACGGATAGATAGATATATAGATAGATAGATAGATAGACAGACAGACAGACAGTCAGACGGATAGACAGATAGACAGACAGGCAGACAGATAGATAGATAGATAGATAGATAGATAGATAGATAGATAGATAGACAGACAGACAGACGGATAGATAGATAGATTTTTTACAGATTTTTACAGAACTTTTGCACTTTGCACTTTAAATTCTCTCAGCTGGACAATACCTGTTGCCTCCCTGCTGAAAAAGCACCATTAAAACCTAATGGTTTTGCTTTCTAGTGGGAACTGGCTTAATGGTTTCCATTAAGGTAATGGTAGACCACTACTGTCCCGTAGAACATCTTTAGATCCCATTAGGAAGCCATTGAAAGCATTTAGAGTCAGGCATCTGTTATACCATTAGGATCCTTTACACTGTGATATTAGCCCATTAAAATTTCAAAACACATCACAAAACCATCAGGAACCAACAGAAACACTTGATGGTGCGGCCACGCATTATTTTTATTTATATGAGATGTCACCAGCAGGGCCCCGTAGGGGTGTGGGTTAAAGTGGGTGGTGAGTGTGTTCTTCCAACGACACGAGGGTTTGGTTTATGTACCTACAGCCTGTGAACGCCAGGTGGCGCCTCAGTCCGGAGTGTGTTCAGCTGTTCACGCGGTCAGGTTGAGCCAGCAGTGCTGTTCCCTGTGCTGTAATGTGTTTATTATGAGGTTCGCTTCTCTCGGTGTGTCCTGCAGTACTGTGCCAAAGTCTTAGTCCACCTGAGAACATCGTACTTAAACACTTAAAGCCAGATAACTGGAGCCCAGAGATCAGGACTGTCCAGTAGGAATGTCCCTCAGCTCCTCTCCTGTCGGACAGGCGTCACTATGGGCTTAATTTATCTGGCTAAACTGAGTAATTCTGCTTTGTGAAACACCACCACCCCCAAGAAAGGGGAACGCCATGGTGCCAAACTGAGCTGGCCAATGACAATCCGGTGTGAAGGTGAGGAGGGGGCGGGTCAGCTGTAGCCCCGCCTCCCAGAGTTCTGCCGAGGCTCTGAGGACCGTCGGAGTCAGAGAGCTTCAGCCATGGAGCGAGACCGTCACGTGCGAAACCGGTGCACTCCGTAAAGACCGCTTAATCGTCATTATCTAAACTATCACTGCTGTTATTATCACTAATATCGTTATTAATATCTCGTAGACGGGACCACCGTGTCAGGATGGGCTGAGCTCACGCGCGCGCCCTGGATTACCCTCATCATTTCTGTGACTGCGAATGTCACGAGACTGATCGACCGTGACAGGATGGGCTGCTGCGCGTGCTGAGCCCTAATCAAAGCTTGGAGGAAGGACCGGCTTGTGGAGAGTAAATAAAGTGTGATCGCATGGCTGAGAGCGCGGCAGCAGGCGCGAGCGCACCCGGACCGGCCAGCAAGTGCTGGACTCGCGCCGCAGGTGAGGTGGCGCGCGTGTGGTCGCACCTGGCCCGCACGCTCGTGCTCGTGTTCCCGGTGTACGCGCTCGGGTACCTGGAGCTGAGCGCGTGCTGGCTGCTGCTGGGGCTCGCGCTGCTCTTCATGTGGAGGAGGAGGAGAGCGCGCAGGAGCGAGAGAGCGCGGCGCGAGGCGGAGGGCGGAGAGCGCGCGGAGGAGCACTGCGAGCTGCCCGCCTGGGTGAGTTAGACGGAAACAGGTGAAAAGTTTTCCGCGAGGCTGTTCGAGTTTTCCCGTTCCACCTTAAATTGAGCAGCCGTAGCCCTTAAATTCATTTAAGGTGGAACGGGCAAGTTCGATCAAAAAGCTGATTTCAGCCTTGTAAGTTTTCCTCGCTTTTCTGTGAAGTGGCACTTAAAAAAGTTGGTTCTTTAAGGGTTCTTTAGGAAAGGCAGTGGTTCTATTTAGAACCATGAGGTCTATATAGAACCATTGCATGCTTAAATGCTTTGCATGGTGAAACGGTTCGTCAGATTGATGGAGAATGTGTTGTAGAGGTTCTATGTAGAACCAGAACGGGTTCCTCTGTGATGATGTAATGGTTGTAACCACAGCAGAACCCTCCCTGGTGCTACATAGAACCATAGAACCACAACACATTCATCTGAAGAACCCTTCTACCATTCAAAGAACCATTTGAACATGCAAATGGTTCCATATAGGACTCATGGTTCTAAATAGAACCACTGCCTTTACTAAAGATTCTGTTTCTATTTGGAACCATAGTTCTATTTGCACACTTTTTTTGTATAGAACTCATGGTTCTAAAGACCCCTTGAAGAACCATCTTTTTTGAGAGTGTGGAAGAACACAGGAACCAAACATCAGGTTCTCCAGTGAACGGAACCTATCAGCTCTCTCTCTGATGGGGCCGTAGCTGAGGGACAGAGGCTGCACTTGAATTTAGAGAAAATCTCTCACAGAAAACTATGAAAAATGTCGAAATCCAAGACGGTGAGTTTGTTTCTCTGCAGTAGCAGTAATTTCTTATTTTGTTTTGTTGATTTTCTAAATGAAAATGAGTCAACAGCCCCTCTAACGAGCACAAGAACACAAAAAATGGCATTTTCTGCAGATTTGTTTGCTAAATTTCTATTTATTTGCTGAGTTTAAAGGGGAATTTCTGTGTAACTCAGTCATAAAGATGTAAGCAGAGTCATTCAGAGTGGTTTGGTGTGAAACGCTCTGTTCTAGAGAAACTTACAGAGTCAGAATCGTTCACAGTGGTGGTGATAGGAACCAGGCGTCCACCTCTAAAAGCTCCCTCACAAAAAGTTACTACATGAAATGGTTATGAATTCACTGCCTGATGACTGAGACACTGTTTTACGATAGTTTTGAGAAGATTTTGGTCTGAAATGTGTTTAAATAATCAATTCGTGGTGGAGGGATACATGGAGGTCTTTGTGAGGAAAATTAGTCCCCACATAAAATGTATTATTCAGATTTTGTACTGTTTTATCATCATCAACATTCCATATGAAGCTCAGAAGACTAGTGTAGGTTCACTGGTGGTTTTGGATAGTAAATAAAATGTCTATATCTGTGTTGTAGTCATGGTGACCCCTGGTTCCTATCACCGCCACTGTAAAGACATCTGAGTCTCTACAATCAACGATTTCACACCAAACCACTCTGAATCACTCTGTTTACATCTCAGCCACTAAACGATGCAGAGTTAGAACAGATGGGCTGTTTTTTACAACATCAAACAAAATAATGCATTTTTGTTATATTTCTCAAAGGAGATGTAATTAATAGTTACTGAGAGCTGCTGAGACAATCAGATGTGCTGAGGTGTTACAATTTTCTGAACAGAGTTGACTGTCTTAGTTTTATATTATATGTTTTTTGAGTAAATAAAAATTTTGGTATATGGTCAAATAAAAGTGGCTCTTGGTAGTGGGCCTGGACCTCTGGACCCTATAGTAGCTGATTTATCCATTTGTATTGCTCAGTATTAGTTATGAACATTAGGAAAACCAATTGTCTGTGACTGAATTCAGCTGATGGGTAAATCCTAAGGAGGAAAGTTGGTGACCACTGACATCTTACAGGGCTTCACTAGTTGTACAGCAGTTCCTGACCCGGCCTTTGGTCAGAGCTTGGCAGTGATCCATGCTAAATTTGGATCGTGGAGGAGATCAAATTCTCCGTTTCACTTTTGAAACCTGTGGAATAAATCAGATATTAAAGCGATAGAGTGCAGAATAAATCAGGGGACATAAACATGTCTGTTTGAGATTATTGAAGGAGAATTCTGCCTTTTTTAATCAAAATGGCTGTAAAACTCAGTCATAATGATCATTCGGAGCAAAGATAATCACAAGTCGGTTAATGTGAGACAGAGTCAAGTCTCGGATCTCTGGGGTGCGAGTGTGAGTCGAGTTTTGAGTGTTTAGTAGAGAATTCTAGACCCTGTTTACAAGTGTAAACTCACCCAAGATGCGTTTAAAACAGATACAAATCTCATCACCAGTAAAACCACTGCAGGAAGTGGAGTGAGATGCATCTGAGCCACATTATAACAGCGCAAACACATCTATCTCTCAAATTCGACAACCAAAACTTCTCCCAGCACAACTGAAACTCCTCCCAGTACACCCAAAACACCTCCCAGTATGACCAAAACTCCTCCCAGCACACCTAAAACTCCTCCTAGCACACCCAAAACACCTCCTAGTACAACCATAACTCCTCCTAGCAGAACAAAACTCCTCCTAGTACAACCATAACTCCTCCCAGCACACTCAAAATCCCTCCTAGTACAACCCAAACTCCTCCCAGTACAGCAAAGAACTCCTCCCAGTATGACCAAACTCCTCCCAGCACAACGAAACTCCTCGTGGTACAACCATAACTCCTACCATGTCACCCAAAACCCCTCCTAATACAACCAAAACTCCTCCCAGCACACCCAAAACCCCTCCCAGTACAACCGAAACTCCTCCCAGTACAACAAAAACTCCTCCCAGTATGACCAAAACTCCTCCCAGCACAACAAAAGTCCTCCCAGCACACCCCAAAACCTCTCCCAGTACAACCAAAACTCCTCCCAGCACACCCAAAACCCCTCCAGGTACAACCGAAACTCCTGTATGGGTCATTCTCCATTTGGAGTGGAAAACCGTGTCACACAGACTGCAGGGCCTAAAAAGAAGCTTAAAATATTAGGCACAGCTCCAGAAGTCTGTATGTACATTTACACAGTTGACCTAAGATTAAATAATACTTTAAATAAATATTAAATAATCCTGATTTTTCTCTTCATAGTCACTCTGCATCTGTAAAACAGCTCATCACAAAACCACTTTTCACCATTTGAGAAACCATTTTAATATAAAACATTTTTAAGAGGTTTAACTTAAACAGATTCGTGTTTACTTTTCATATCATCAACATTATATTCAAATTTTAAAAAGTATGTATTTTATTTGAAAATTCCTGTGTCACAGAGATTTTGGTCACCGGTGTTATCAGGACTTATATTACACTTTATCACAGTATTTTCAGCTCTAATAAACTGCTTCTTTGGGTCGAGGCTCATCAGAGAGGAAGCATCTCAAGGCATGAGAAGGCGAGTCACACTCGCTCACTATATTCCGTTAATTTATTAATAATTTTGTTTGTCAGGCAGCACATAACTTCTATGTGTCACCGGTGTTATGTGTTTTAATGGGTGGGTAATAAAGATTTTGTTAAAATAACACCAAATATTATTTTTATTTCTGATTTTAAATAGTTGCACGAGGTCACCTGATCAACCAATGAGTCAGCCAGTTTACAGGATCCTCAGTTTTAACCGTCACTGGTGTTACACCATATTCATACAACACCAGTGTCTGTAACATATGTTTGGAATTAAACTCTCCTTTTTGTATATATGATAATAGGAGATGTTAATGGACATATTAAGATTATTTAGTTTGGGGATGAAACTGATTTTTAAAAAATGTGTCCACCTGAATTCCCACTCCAAACGGAGAACGACCCGTGTACATTTGATTGTTTGCCAAACTGTTATTTAAGCCCTGGCTGTATGAGCACTCTGTTCCTGGGACAGACCACCGCCCCCCCCAGCAACCTCACAGTCCATGCTACGTCAACTGCAGACCGTGGCAGCTGGTCAGTGTTATGGTGACCCTGGTGAGGGACATATCTTACATTTCTGTGTCACTGTAGGTCTCGCTCGAGTTTAATTCTGATTAGGTCTCCATTTCAGCCACGCAGCGCTCAGCTGGTCAGAATTCCAGACTGAAACCTTGCTAAGGCTGATCAGTGCATGTGCACCACATTCACAGTGGCCCTCATAAGGCTGTTTCAGGATCAGTTTTGACCTGTGTGATATACACTTTTGAAACAGATGGATCTACAAGGGTTCTTTAGAAAAGACATAGAACCATAAACACTTAAAGTGTTCTTTGCATTGTGAAATAGTTCTTCAGATTGATAGAGAACACGCTGTATGTGGTTCAATATAATAATCTTTTCATAAATGGTTCTGTATAGCACTGAAAAGGGTTCTGCTATTGTTACAGTGTCAAGCTTGTATGTTCCACCCCCCCTCCTGCTCCCACCTATCATGGAGAGGAAACGCTTAGCTCGCTCAGAGACGCTCCCCGATACTGTGCTTCAGTCCTAAATATGTTCTTGGTTCGGATGGAAAATGGGTTATGAATTTACATTCACTGTGGGGGCAGCAGTGACAGCTGTGGAGGCTGTTCTGTGCATCGCAAATCTGACTTGGCACCGGTTTAGCTGAGTTGCTAGATTTGGGGTAAGCTTTCCAGTTTTCCATTTTTTAGAAAATATCCCCAAAAAAGCTTAGTCCTGCTATCGCTGAAGTTGCTTTGACTTTGGTTTCCAAGGTTAAGCATTAACGCAGATTTCATCATAGCTGTCCCAACTGCATAACATTATGACCACTACAGTGCTGAGATTGATCCACCACCCAGATAGTACCTGCTCTGTGAGGGTCCATTTTTAGTAGTACCTGTAATGTTTTGTTATATTACAAACCCGGTGAACAGCTGGACTGCAGTAAGAAAACAATCCATGTGTCGTGTGTCTTATCAGTGTTAAGAGTAATTGCCAAAAAGTCAGAGAGCAAATATTTGAAATGCAGTTCCATCAGTTGGGACATCTGAGTATAGGTCAATTGAACTGGGTCAAAAATCACAGCTGCATTCAAGCCAAACGAGATAAAGCTGCAACTGGGAATGAAGAACAAGGGCTGTCTGTCTCTGTGTCACATAAACTGCAGCAGTCTCTAGGTGAAGATGGGAGATGGCTCTGGTTAGTTTATGCTTTTGAGTTTGTAGAGGGGACTAAGATATGGGTGTCATGTCTCTCTTCTGTTTTTGCCTGTGATTTGAGGACCTTTCCCAGTGAGGTACGCCCAGTGAAGAAAGTGGTCCCAGTTTAGTTTACTGGGGCAGTGTCAGCTTGTTGGATACTTTCTTACCTTTATGGATAATAGTGTAATCCAGTGATTTCCAGTTACTTTCCCAATGGTCTAGTTCAGTGTCCAGATCAAAATTCAGTGGGGGTTCCATGTGACTATTGGAGGCTTTTGGGGACCACCTGGATCTTTTGGGGGCCCACTGAGGTCTGTTGTGGACTATTGGGGATTACTAAAGAACAATGTCATTTTAACTCTGAGAGATGCAAAGTTTGGGACTGATGATTGCTGAAGACTTGAGGACTACCCGGGACTATTGGGGACTGTCGTGAATGATTGGGAACTGTTGGGGACTGTTGTGAATGATTGGGGACTGTTGTGAATGATTAGGGAGGGACGATTTGGACAGCTGAAGACTGTTGGGGACTGTTGTGAATGATTAGGGACTTTTGGGGTATTTAGGGACTATTGGGGACTGTTGTGAATAATTGGGGCAGTTGGGGACTGTTGGGGACTGTTGTGAATGATTAGGGACTAATAGGGCAGATGGAGACTGTCAGGGCCTGTTGTAAATGTTTGGGGACTTTTGGGGCATTTAGGGACTATTTGGGACTGTTGTGAATGATTAGGGACTATTGGGGCAGCTGGAGACTATTGGGCACTGTTGTGAATGATTAGGGACTATTGAGGACTATTGGGGGCTGTTGTGAATGACTAGAGACTTTTGGGGCATTTGGAGACTGTTGGAGACTGTTGGAGACTGTTGTGAATGATTGGGGACTATTGAGTAATGTTGTGGGGACTATTGTGGCAGTTTTAGACTGTTGGGGACTGTTGTGGGGACTATTCGGGCAGTTGGAGACTATTTAGACTGTTGTGATTGATTGGGGACTATTGGGGCAGTTGTGGACTATTGGGGACTGTTGTAGGGACTATTTGGGCAGTTGGAGACTGTTGGGGACTCTTGTGAATGATTAGGGACTATTGAGGACTATTGGGAACTGTTGTGAATGACTAGAGAGTATTGGGGCAGTTGGAGACTATTGGGGACTGTTGTAGGGACTATTGGGACAGTTGGGGACTATTGGGGGCTATTGTGAATGATTAGGGACTATTGGGGCAGTTGGGGACTATTGGAGGCTGTTGTGAATGATTAGGGACTTTTGGGGCAGTTGGGGACTATTGGGGGCTGTTGTAAACGATTATGGACTATTGGGGCAGTTGGAAACTATTGGGGGCTGTTGTAAATGATTATGGACTATTGGGGCAGTTGGAAACTATTGGGGGCTGTTGTAAATGATTAGGGACTATTGGGGCAGTTGGAAACTATTTGGGGGCTGTTGTAAATGATTAGGGACTATTGGGGCAGTTGGGGACTATGGAGGGCTGTTGTGAATGATTGGTGACTATTGGGCCTGTTGGGAACTATTTGGGGCTGTTGTGAATGATTAGGGACTATTGGGGCAGCTGGAGACTATTGGGGGCTGTTGGGGACTGTTGGCAAATTTTGTGGACTATTAAAAAGCAGTGTATTTAAACAATGAGAGACTCAGTGTTTGTGACTGGTTGCTGGGGACTTGGAGACTGTTGCAGATGATTATGGACTATTGGGACTCTAGGATTATTGGGTGCTACTGTTGACGATTGAAAATTTGGTAATTTTGTGGTCTGTTGGAGGCTGCTTGGAAATAGTGTGGACTAATGGGAACTACTGGTAACTATGGTTAAGTACTGGGCACTGCTGAAGGCCGTTGGCAAGTCTTGGGAACGTTGCTGTTATTGCACTGCCTTTTTCATCTCAGGTTATAGATCTTACTGCAGATTTTTGTCTATCTATCTATCCATCCATCTACTTGGGACTGCCAGGAACTATTGTGAACTACTAGGCACTGCTGGGGGCTATCAGAAACTAATGTGAGCTACTGGACACTGCCGTGACTGTTGGAGACTCTTATCAAATAAGGGTAGTTCCACTCAGTATTTGGGACTGCATTACCTAAACTATTATGGTCCTAATAGCATATTAACTGATACAAGATCCATTACCTCAGTTATCTTAGATCTTAGCGCTTCGCTGTTCCTGAACAGTCCAGCTGAGCCTGGATAATGCTTTGCATCAAGCCCAAAGCTGTTGTTATGATCATAAAGCAAAGGCAGGACCACTGTGACGTGACTCAGTCTATGTTTGGATCCATGCTGATCCCCTGGTTTTCACTGGTGGCCAGAGAGGCTCTGTGCTGTCCTTTCACCCGAGAAGGTGACCACTGTTTACATGGAACAACACGTGGCTCCGCCTAATTTTCACCCTATTTTAATCTCAAATACTTCAACATTGTCTTGCTGCCAGTAGAGCTGAAGCTTCATGACAAAATCTGATACCACCTTAGAATAAGAGTACCCTCATAAAGGGTTTATGATTGGTTTAAAATGAGTTTATTATAAACACCTCAAAAATCATTAATAAACAGTTATAACATAAATAAAAAGGGCAACAGTGACCTGTTGTTTGCCGTTTGCAGTGAACCCACGTTCATGAACCCACATTACTGATCTTACTTTGTCTTCTCCATTAGTCAGCATTAACCCTGTATAAACTGGTATTCGTATTCATCATTTTTATTAATGGCTTATTAATGATGTTAAGGTGTTAAAGGTCTGATTAATAACCAGTAATAAACTATGTTTTAATAGTACTTTTATTCTAAAGTGGTTCCGGAAGTCTTGATAGAGCTGATGTGTGTTTCTTTTATAGTTTTGATCCAACAAAGTAGTTTTGGATTTAGTCTCAACTTTGGATTTTCTGAGCATGGCGCACTTTAGTGTTTTCCCTGTTATAACTTTCCAGGTCAGCTCACCAGTTAACTTTCTAAAGCCATCATAAGTCGAACAAGATGTGCTATAAAGCATTATACAGCAGGTAATTCCGGCCACGCAAGCTGACTGGTTGAGAAGCGTTCTAATCGTGCTGTTATTTCACCATTTTTCACAAACACTGCATCACTCCGCTGAGACACTGTTGCTAAGCAACGGCTTTGACAGCTGTAGGAGACGCTCAAGCCAATTGAACGTTTTTACTTCTTATTTTGCCACAAACAGAAAACGGACACTTTTAAGATCACATTTGACCGACAGCCGATTTGGTCAGACTCTGAAGATGAGACGACACTAAATTCCCAAACTGTCAGTTGGTCTGTGTGGAGCTGGAGAACGAACTGCTGGCTGTGCAGCGAGTGGGCGGAGCTCGTTACTCTGACGTTTCTCAAAGCCACGGTTGCTTTACAGAGGCAGGGAGAGTTTGGCGGCCATGGCGCTGAAAGATCTCCAACAGTGACCAGTCTGTATTTGGGGACAGCTAGACGACCTGTGTTGGGCAGGGCAGTAAGGAGGAGGAGATCAGCTGAACAGGCTGAGGCTAGACCATGTAAAGTTTTGTGAGTTAGCAGGAGGACTTTAAACTGGACACCAATGAAAGGGAGTTGCAGTAATCTAAGCAGGATGATACGAAAGCGTGAACCAGAGATTCAGTATCTTTCATAGAGGGGCGAAGATGAGCAACATTGCGGAGATGGAAAAAGCTGCTTGACCAAAACCCTAAAATAAGGTTTGAAATAATAAATGAGTTGTTTTCATCATCAATCGAATAGTAAACATTAAGTAGTTTAGGTCTCACCATTTGGAGGAGCAAACAGTCACATTAGCACTCAAAAAACACAGGTTTTACCGCTTTTGGTCCTACTTTTGATTTCAATGTGTGTATTTAACAACAGTTTTGAAACTAAAACTGTGAACCCCTTAAAATCACAGGCTTGTTACATGCTAAGGCTTATTATTCAGTAACTACAGGGACTTTATTGCAAGCTGGCTGAGCTGTTCTTATGTTATAGCAGTTTGTAAAAAAAACTTTGGGCCCACCGGTGGGCACTGGCTATTTAAGGGGTTAAACCAATCTTGCTCTTTGTACCATTTTTTCTTCAATTTTTTCTGAAAGTCTCCCCTATTTAGACGTATCCAGTTCCACCCACTTGTTAGGCCTCCCCCAATCACACGATACCACCAGCGCTAGGTTTTTGAACTTTATGAACTTAGGCTAACGCAACAACATTGGAGATCTGAACGCGCTCGGAAGAAAGTACCAACTGCCAGTTCTGTTACGTCAGCTAACAGACGTCTGCGCTGACTAGCATTGCGCTGGGTGATGGAGGGAGATGTGGGGGCCATCCTGCCCACCCAGAGAGAGCGAGGCCAATTAAGCTCTCTTAGACTCCCGGCCATGGATGATTGTAGCATCACCAGGGATCAAACTCGCAATCTCTTGATGACAGGGCTTAAGACGCTTAGAAGGTTGCGCCACTCGGGAGCCCAAAGGGGACACTTTGGTATGAACGTGAAGCTGAGTGCTGAAGCTAAATATGCTCAAATGATGCCTTTGCAGGATTTGTTAGCATAAACCATCAAAATCAAAGGAAGGAAACTCCTGATGGGGATTGTGTCTGATGACTTGAAGGTGTTCTAGCAAATAAAGGTATATCACCAACAGAGAATCACTTCTTGGTTTCAGTTTGATAGATGCACAGGCTCTGTTCTCTCGCAGCGCATCCTGCAGGCAGGAGTGATTTATCAGCTCGTACTGTAATTCACAGCGCCGGGCAGACTGAGCTCCAGCCCATTCGTCTGCAGGGACGGATCTCTTTGAGAGCGATGGCTCGCTTTTTCAGCCCCTCTCGGCGGCCTGAGCGCTCAGAGTGTGATATACGCTTTAGAGACAAATGGATCTGAGCTGAAGGCTTTTCTGAAAGATGATTGAGTTAATTGTTTTCACTGGAAAATGAAACGTCAGGCACCTCTGAGAGGAGCCGGCGTGAAGCAGAGCAGATCAGACTGCTAACTCATCCAGTCTGCTGACTCACAGGATGTTGTCGCAGGTTGTGGTGATCTTGGGGGCAGTGTTGTTACGACACCGTTGCACGAGATGCAGACGTACAGTCTTCTGCAGGTTGAGAGAAGTTAGTCTGTCTTCTGTGTCCACACCACCTTCGTTCTGAGAGGGATTTCTCAGTCCTGAGGTGGTGAATAAACTTCATTTTAAGGGGAAAACTTCACTTTTAAGGGAATTCTGCTGATTTATCAAACTTAGTGGTTAATTCAGA
Source organism: Colossoma macropomum (assembly GCF_904425465.1). Lineage (NCBI taxonomy): Eukaryota > Metazoa > Chordata > Actinopteri > Characiformes > Serrasalmidae > Colossoma > Colossoma macropomum. The sequence goes on from NW_023494805.1 coordinate 4,884,593, forward strand.
TGTAAACAGAGTCATTCCGAGTGGTTTGATCTTTGGTGAAATGGATCATTTTAGAGAAGCTCAGGTTTCTTTACAGTGGTGGTGATAGGAACCAGGAGGATATGGCAGGTTGTGGTGATTTTGGGGGCAGTGTTGTTAGGACACTGTGGCGTGAGTTGCAGCTGTTAGTCTTCTGCTGAATTTCTGCATAGTTCAATGGTTTGGATGTAAACAGAGTCGTTCGAGTGGTTTGGTGTGAAATGGTTGATTGTGAGGACTCAGATTTCTTTACAGTGGTGGTGATAGGAACCAGGGGTCGCCATGACTACAACACAGATATAGACATTTTATTTACTATCCAAAACCACCAGTGAACCTACAGGAGTCTTCTGAGTTTATATGGAATGTTGATGCTGGGAAAATAGTGGAAAATCTGGAAAATACGTTTTCTTTGGGGATTATTTAACCTCACAACACCCTGCACTAAAAAGATGGTCTTTCAAGGTTCTGTAGTAAAGAAAATGGTTCTATAAAGAACCATAAAAAAGTTCTGTACAGAACCATCTACAGCATATTCTCCATCAATCTGAAGAACCCTTTCATGATGCAAAGAACCCTTTAATCATACATGGGTTCTTTGAGTGTTCAATAGAAGATCCCTTTTGGGTGCTATATAGAACCTTTTCAAGAAAGTTCTATGCAGAACCATATACAGCACATTCTCTATTAATCTGAAGAACCCTCTCACGATGCAAAGAACCCTTTAATCATGCAAAAGGCTCTGTAAGTGTTCAATAGAAGACCCACTTTTAGGGTGCTACATAGAACACTTTTCAAAAAGGTTCTATACAGAACCATCTACAGCACATTCTCCATCAATCTGAAGAGCCCTTTCACAATGCGAAGAACCCTTTAATCATGCAGAGGGTTCTGTGAGTGTTCATGGTTCTATATAGAACCATTTCCTTTACTAAAGAACCCTTGAAGAACCATCTTTTTTAAGCATGTACATTCAGATTCAGGTTCAGCTGTATTGTCATTGGGCAGATTACAGATACACAGCCAGTGAAATGCACTTTAGTGTCTAGCCAGAAGAGCTAATAACAGTAATGTTATGTATTACAGCACCTATTTAAAGAGGTGATGTGCTGTAAAGTATAAGTCTCAGTGCTGGTGCAGTGATCAGAGCAGTGCACACTGCATGTTCCTCGCCGCCAATAAGAATTAAACAAGTACCTTTTAGACCTAAAACGTATCTCAAAACTACCACAAAACAATGTCTCAGACGTCAGGCAGTGAATTCATAACCATAACGGAGGCATTAAACTCTCCAGACGTCTGGTTCCTATCACCACCACTGTGAACAATTCTGACTCTCAGAGGTTCTCCAGAGCAGAGCGTTTCACACCAAACCACTCTGAACAACTCTCTTTACATTTTTTATTCTTTTTTTGATCGACTAAATTTTTTCTCTGAAATTGGCCACACTGTACACTTTCAGTGGTAGAAAAAGTGATTTAAATAGTGGAAAAATAAGTTCATATGATTTATGGAAGATATGTTAATTTTTTTGGCGCCTCTCTGCCAAACGCAATTTAAACAAATATGTTTTAGGCCAAAACTTTATCTCAAAACTATCACAAAACAAAGTCTCGGACGTCAGGGAGCAAATTCATAACCACAAGGAAGCTTTTAGAGGTATTAAACCCTTCCGACGTCTGGTTCCTATCACCGCCACTGTGAACAATTCTGACTTCGGTTTCTCTAAAACGGAGCATTTCACACCAAACCACTCTGAATGACTCTGTTTACATTTTTTGTTGGCCAAAATGTACACTTTCAGTTTTCAGGCAGTTTTGAATAAATAGGCCCTACAAAAAAGTGTCAAAATATAACACTTTATTAATAACTTTACTGGCTATTTTAATTAGAAAAAGTGATTTAAATAATGAAAAAATAATGATTTTATGTTTTCCGATGATCCATTTTATTTATTCAACACCTTTTATTTATTTAATGTACACTTTGAGTCTCGAGTGGACCCCCTCCGTTGAAACCGAACAGTGCCTCCCACCTAATCTGGAAAAATACAGCAACAAGAAGGTTAAAACCGTCCAGAATCCAGCGCTGATCCCAGCTTAGCTGCTGCTGACTTCAGTCTGAGCGGTGGACCTGATGAGAAGATTAGAGAGATTGACGGACCGTCAGCTCTTCATATTCAAATATAAAGCCCTCATCAGGTTACAGTACATTCCTGTCTAACTGCTTTATAATGAGGACATGACAAACATCGGACGAGTGTCTATGGTAATGTATCCTCAAGGTTAGAGCCTCACAGAGCAACTCTGTTAAAATAAACACAGAAAGACTCATTCATCTCCTGTATCTACTGCCGCCATAGAAACACTGTTGCCATGGTAACCTCAAACAGCCGCTGCCTTTTCCCTCCTATTAGTCTCCACTGGAAACTCAGACAAACTGCCTCCGACCGGTCAAACACAAACAATGGAGGGGTCAGTTTTCCAGCCAAAGTTTGGATTCTGGATTGGCCGGTTTAGTTTCCGTGTCATAAATCCGGTTCTGAAGCTCGAAGGAATAAAACAGTTTCAAATCAGTGTCGAAAATCAGTAAATGAGTGCTGGAGTTTGACCTTCAGCTGACCACTCCATCATTTCCTTTACTTTAAATGAAATAATGCACCTGCTGTTCTGGTGTCGTCTACAGTCCATGTGAGATTGTGTTGGTGTCTCTACACTCTTAAAAATTAAGGTTCTTCAAGGGTTCTTTAGTAGAGAAAATGGTTCTATATAGAGCCATGAACACTCAAAGAACCCTTTGCATCATTAAATGGTTCTTCAGATTGATGTGTTGTAGATACCTTTACCTTTTTGTAAAGAGTTCTATGTAGAACCATTAACACTCAAAGAACCTTTGCATGATTAAAGGGTTCTGTGCATCCTTAAAGGGTTCTTCGGATTGATGGAGAATGCATCGTAGATGGTTCTATATAGAACCTTTTTGAAAATGGTTCTATATCACACCAAAAAGGGTTTTTCTATTCTTACAGGCTTGACATCGTACAAATAGAAGAACCCTTATTGGTGCCATATAGAACCCTTTTCAAAAACGTTCTTTTTTTACACTAAAAGATGATCCTTCAGGGGTTATTTAGTAAAGAATATGGTTTTATACAGAACCATGAACACTCAAAGAACCCATTGCATGATTTAGAATCATAAAAAGGTTCTTAAGAATGTGCTGTAGAAGGTTCTATATAGAACCCGGTTCTATATTTCACCAAAAAAGTTTCTATTGTTATGATGTCAAGCTTGTAACAATATAATAACCCTTTTTGTTGCTATATAGAACCCTTTTCAGAAAGGTTCTAGAACCATCTACAGCACATTTTCCATCAATCTGAAGAACCATTTAATGATGCAAAGAACTTTTTAATCATGGAAAGTGTTCTTTAAGTGTTCATGGTTCTATATAGAACCATTTTCTTACGAAAGAACCCTTGAAGAACCATCTTTTTTAAGTGTGTGGACTTTTGGGATATTTTGTCTAGACATTTGTACAATAAACAAAATGTTGGCATTAAAAATGCAAATTGAAGATCAATTAAATTTTTTTCACTGAAGCCCAAATTCATCAGGTCTGTTTTGGTAATAAACAGTGCAGTCAGGCTTCGACTGCTACATAAATAGATGGCTCTACATCTGTCTGCTAATCTCATATGAGCTATATGCTAAACTGACATTAAGCTGTATATGCTATGATATAACATCTGTATATGCAAAACTCTAATTAAACACCTTCGTGGCTGCTAAATGCAGACTGTGCTCACCTGTGTGTGCGAAACTCATCTGATAATCTCAGATTTTGCTCCATCTGCTGCAGAGAGCAGTTTCCTTCCTGACAGTCAGGAACAGCACAACAACTTCCCACATCTTACGGTCCAGTGACTCTGTTTGAGTCTGTCTGCAGGAAAAAAGTTCTCTCCAAAATGGTAACTTTACAGTGGAAAGAAAAAACCTTCTTTACTTTTAATGTAAGTCAATGGAACCAGAGTTTTTTCCAAGTATTTTGGGTCGTTTCTTTTGGTCCATTCACCACGAAATTTACACACAATATAAAGGCAACAGGTATTTTTAAATCATGTCAAAAACTGAAAAACGACAAAAATGGAGATACTAGGTTTTGTTCTGACAGTGGTGATATATATATATATATTCATTCCAAACCAGTTTAGCTCCGCCCATTCCACCAGACAGTCTGTGTGGGTTTCCTCCAGCTGCTCTGGTTTCCTCCCACAGTCCAAAGACATGCAGTCAGGCCAATTGGACACACTAAATTGGCCCTAGGTGTGTGTGTGAGTGTATGTCTTTCTGTCTGCCCTGTGATGGACTGGCGACCCGTCCAGGGTGTTTCCTGCCTTCTGCCCAATGATAGCTGGGATAGGCTCCAGGTCTCCCTGTGACCCAGAAGGATAAGTGGCTTAGAAAATGTGTGTGTATAAAATTATTTGCGTAGCTTTCAGAGGATCCAGACATTTTCAGATTTCGGTCTGAACTTAACAGTTTGTTCTGTACATTTCAGCCTGGACTGAGTTTATGTTTATATCTACACTCATTGTCCATTTTATCAGCTCCACTTACTATATAGGTGCACTTTGTAGTTCTACAGTTACAGACTGTAGTCCATCTGTTTCTCTGATACTTTGTTAGCCCCCTTTTACCCTGTTCTTCAGTGGTCAGGACCCCCATGGACCCTCACAGAGCAGGTACTATTTGGGTGATGGGTCATTATCAGCACTGCAGTGACACTGACTTGGTGGTGGCGTGTTAGTGTGTGTTGCGCTGGTACGAGTGTATGTGTGTGTGTGCGAGTGTGTGTGTTTGTGTGTGTGTGTGTGTGTGTTTGTGTGTGTGTGTGTGTGTGTGTGTTTGTGTGTGTGTGTATAAGGCACAGTAAGAAAAACAGCCCTTTCATTGTAAGGGATAAAGAGAGTATGTAAATATGAATTATGACATGATTTTGGCATTTATGATAAATAAAACCATATAAATCTAGTAAGTGGCCTTATGAGTGGATTAGGGAAAGTAGAAGAAGAATGTAGGGCATGTGCTGTTTAAAGCCTCTCAGTCCTTCTGTTGCTGTGGTAAGATGAGGCTACTGTCAGCTCAGCTTTATGTAAGTGCTCAGAGTGACAGAACAGAGAAAAAGAGAGAGAGTGTGTGTGTGTGTGTGTGTGTGTGTGTGTGTGTGTGCTTGTGTGTATCTACATACTAAATATGTGTTAGCAATCCATCATCTCCATCGGCCCCTCCCACTCTGCTGCCACGGTGATGCAGTCTAAGCAGTTTTTGGCCATAGTACTTTGTCAGCTACAGGATTGTAATTCAGTGTTCTTTAGCTTATATACATTCACAATGCAGACAAGTGTCCAGTTTGTAAATGTCTGTAATTCAGGACAGTGTTCAGTTTGTGGACGTCTGTAATTCAGGACAGTGTTCAGTTTGTGAATGTCTGTAATTCAGGACAGTGTTCAGTTTGTAAATGTCTGTAATTCAGGAAAATGTTCAGTTTGTGAATGTCTGTAATTCAGGACAGTGTTCAGTTTGTGAATGTCTGTAATTCAGGAAAGTGTTCAGTTTGTGAATGTCTGTAATTCAGGAACGTCAGTGCAGGGCTGGTCTATTACAGTGTGTTCAGTTTGTCAGTGTTGGTGATGCAGCTCTGTGTAATGTAGGAATGTGGTCAGTTTGTGACTGTAGTCCAGAAGCTGAGGAGCACTGCCTCCGGACCCTCTTTTATCAGCTAGAATAGTTTTATCTTTCTGTGTGACGGTCTTTATTTATTCATTGTGTTTATCAGCCAGCAGCAGTAGTGTGTGTGTGTGTGTGTGTGTGTGTGTGGGTGTGTGTGTATGAGTGTGTCTGTGTGACTGCTCAAGGCATTTCACTGCAGTGTAAATTATTGTCCCTCTCTCTCTGACTCTGACACACACAGGCACATCTCTCTGTACACTGTAATAATATGTGAGACAGATCTGCAAAGCTAAACTCTATAATCTCATAGACAATCAGGTAAATTGGGTTTGAATGTTATCCTGACTGTTCTGTGCTTTACATTGTGCATTAATATTGGTTTTGATCTACAGATTATTCTTTTGAATAGATTTTTTCCTCAGATCTTCAGTCAAAGTGTTTTCTCTTCAACTTTTTGTTCTTGTTTGATTGATATTTTTTTTTTTCATTTGTTTGTTTTCTTACCAGGTTCACTTCCCAGATGTGGAGAGGGTGGAGTGGTTAAACAAGGTAAGAAAATATTCTGTTCTCTCTCTCCCTCTCCCTCTCTCTCTCTCTCTCTCTCTCTCTCTCTCTCTCTCTCTCGTGAGACTGTGTGTGTATGTTATTAGTATCAATATTACTGCTCTCCCTGGCCAGAAATGGTCAGTTTGTGACCCCAGAGCTGCTCTTGTTTGGATATTATTGGGTGGTGGTCCATTCTCAGTCTAGTAGACACATTGATACACTCGTACCAGCACCACACACATTTCCATGTCAGCGTCACTGCTATGCTGAAAATGAACGACCACCCAAATAATATCTGGACAACAGCGGTCCTGTGGTCAGAAACTGACCATTGATGAATGGGGTAGTTAGTGGAAGCACAAGGTAAGTGTTTCTAATAAAGTGTCCAGTTAGTGGAAGCACAAGGTAGGCGTTTCTAATAAAGTGGCAGTTAGTGGAAGCACAAGTTAGGTGTTTCTAATAAAGTGGCCAGTTAGTGGAAGCACAAGGTAGGCGTTTCTAATAAAGTGTCCAGTTAGTGGAAGCACAAGGTAGGCGTTTCTAATAAAGTGGCAGTTAGTGGAAGCACAAGTTAGGTGTTTCTAATAAAGTGGCCAGTTAGCGGAAGCACAAGCTAGGCGTTTCTAATAAAGTGGCAGTTAGTGGAAGCACAAGGTAGGTGTTTCTGATAAAGTGGCCAGTTAGTGGAAGCACAAGGTAGGTGTTTCTAATAAAGTGGCCAGTTAGCAGAAGCACAAGGTAGATGTTTCTATTAAAGCGGCCAGTGAGTGGAAGCACAAGGTAGGTGTTTCTGATAAAGTGGCCAGTTAGCAGAAGCACAAGGTAGATGTTTCTATTAAAGCGGCCAATTAGCGGAAGCACAAGGTAGGTGTTTCTAATAAAGTGGCCAGTTAGCGGAAGCACAAGTTAGGTGTTTCTAATAAAGTGGCCAGTTAGCGGAAGCACAAGGTAGATGTTTCTAATAAAGTGGCAGTTAGTGGAAGCACAAGGTAGGTGTTTCTGATAAAGTGGCCAGTTAGTGGAAGCACAAGGTAGGTGTTTCTGATAAAGTGGCCAGTTAGTGGAAGCACAAGTTAGGTGTTTCTAATAAAGTGGCCAGTGAGTGGAAGCACAAGGTAGATGTTTCTAATAAAGTGGCCAGTTAGTGGAAGCACAAGGTAGGTGTTTCTGATAAAGTGGCCAGTTAGTGGAAGCACAAGGTAGGTGTTTCTAATAAAGTGGCAGTTAGTGGAAGCACTAGGTGGGGTGTTTCTAATAAAGTGGCCAGTGAGTGGAAGTACAAGGTGAGTGTTTCTAATAAAGTGGCCAGTTAGTGGAAGCACAAGGTAGGTGTTTCTAATAAAGTGGCCAGTGAGTGGAAGCACAATGTAGGTGTTTCTAATAAAGTGGCAGTTAGTGGAAGCACTAGGTGAGTGTTTCTAATAAAGTGGCCAGTTAGTGGAAGCACAAGGCAGGTGTTTCTAATAAAGTGGCCACGGACTGTATATAATACATCAGCCTTTTAACACTTGCCTAGGTAGGAATATTTAATGCATATATAGAAACTCTCCATTCACAGTTCATCCCTTTTCCTTTCTATCCTCCATTGCTCACACACACACACACACACACACACACACACACAAACACACACACACACACACACTACTTATGTTCAATATCAGGATGGTATAAATAGCCTGGCATCTGGAACAGCCAACTCACACTCTCCCTGTCACTGTCTCTCTCCCTCTCTCTCTCTCTCTCTCTCTCTCTCTCTCTCTGTTTCTTATTTCTCTCTCTCTCTCTTTCTCTCTCTCTCTCACTATCTCTCTCTCTCTCTCTCTCTCTCTCTCTCTCTATGTCTCTCTCTCTATTCTCTCTCTGTTTCTTATTTCTCTCTCCCTCTCTCTCTCTCCCTCTCTCTCTCTCTCTCTCTCTCTCTCTCTCTCTCTGTGTCCCTCCAGTGAACCTATAAATTTATACATGCTTTCTGTGTATAATGCAGTAAAAAGTTTAGTTTTTCACTCTTTTATTTGATGGCTGTTGTATTTAATAAAACGTTTGTATATTTTATTGGAAGTTTGCCCTTTAGCTTAATTTATGCATCTGTCTTGTTGCAGTTTTGCTGCATAACTAAATTTTTTTCATTAAGCCTTCATTTCCATCCTTCGTTTTTGTTCTAGCACAGTGAGCGGAGTGAGCGGAGTGAGGATGTTGTGACAGGAGCTGCTGTTGTGCAGTGTGTCTGTTCATCTTCGGCGCCTCTGCTTTGATTACATTTGTTTAAACCTCAAAAGTTCACGCCTGTCGTGTTGTTCTAACAGTCACCGGCAGCCCTGTTTTAAATAAAGCAGCTGGCAGTTCCACCAAATGTTTAAAGATCCTGCCTTTCTAACTGGTTAAGATGAAAACAGAGTCATTCAAAGTGGTTTTGGGCTGAAACGCTCTGTTCTAGGCAAACTTATAGAGTCAAAATTGTTCACAGTGGTGGTGATAGGAACCAGACGTCCACCTCTAAAAGCTCCCTCACAGAAAGTTACTACATGCATTGGATATGAATTCACTGCCTGATGACTGAGACGCTGTTTTAAGATCAAACACAAATCAAACACATTCAGTGGTGTTGAGGTCTGGACTCTGGGGTGGTCAGTCCATCGTTCAGCTTCTTTGTTTGATGTGTCCGTCTCCTTTTCTCAGTGAGGTTCTTCTTGATCAGCTACACATCCTTTCAGACCCACAGCGCTGAGTCGTCTTCTCACAGTGGAAGGATGGACAGAAACACCTGTGGATGTTTTCAGATCTGGAGCAGCTTGATTTTCTCCTCTCTCTCAGAGATGAGAGCTTTGAGTGCTGTTTATCTGATGGGGGCAGTTTTAGGGTCTACCAGCTCTTCCAGGTGGTTGTTAGGAGCCCCATTTTCTCTGTAGCTTTTAAGCAGTTTTTGGACTCCAGTTTTGGAAACTCCTGTTTTTTTCCACTTATTTTCTTTTGACCTTCTCCTTCCTTGTGGAATATCTTGGAATCTCCTCACAAATTTAATAATGAATAACTTATTCTTAATGCCTGTTAAGACTGGAAATGAACAGAAGAATGTTTTCTTAGTCTTGAAATTGGAAAATCTCACTCTAAAGAGTTACTAGAGTGAGATTTTTCCAGATTTTCCAGATTTTCCAACACCACTGCAGCAGGTGAGTAGGCATGGTAACAGAGGTAGATGCAGCAGTGGTTGCATTTTTCAGTTTTACCTGAGTGCCCCTTTTTACATAGTTTATAGTGTTAGGAGTGAAGGTCCAGAAACACACTGCCCACATATACCACATATAAAGGTATATGACAGGTATTCAAAATGTGATGTTAGATAAAACTGTTAGGTCAGGAACTTGCAAAGATGATAAGATCATTTAAAAAAGTCTTTTTCTACCAGTCAAGGATGAAGATGAAGCAAATTTGGTTTTGTGTGTTTTTGCTTGTGCAGACGGTGAAGCAGATGTGGCCGTATGTGTGCCAGTTTGTGGAGAAGCTCTTTAGGGAGACCATCGAGCCGGCGGTGAAAGGAGTCAACTCCCACCTCAGCACCTTCACCTTCACTAAGATAGATCTGGGGGATAAGGTACAGTCACAAACACACTAACCCTGAAATTGAACACTAAACAGTGGCTATTTTTGTCATTTAATCTACACTTTATTGTTGATAATATTAATAATGTGTATAAAATTTTGTTCCATTGACTTCCATCCCAAAAAAAGGATTCAGCAGCACTGCTGTGTCTGATCCACTCGTACCAGCACAACACACACTAACACACCACCACCACGTCAGTGTCACTGCAGTGCTGAGAATGATCCACCCAAATAATACCTGTGGGCATCCTGACCACTGAAGAACAGGGTAACAAAGTATGCAGAGAAACAGATGGACTACAGTCTGTAGAACTACAAAGTGCTCCGATATGGTCAGTGGCGCTGATAAAATGGACAAAGAGTCTGGATACAAGTGGGTGGACTTGATGAAGTGGCCGGTCGATGTAGATGTTAATAAGTAGCACAGTACAACGTCACAAACAAACACAATCATTCTTTGACACATGAAGAGTGAGGTCATCTGCTGGATGCCACTTTAAAGACGCTGGTCAGTGTGAGCTGTTGGCTACTGTTGGATGTTAAGGCGATCAGTGAAACTGAGCCTTTCCTCAGCTGTGTCACTGCGTGCTAAACTGAGAGGAGGAAGAGGAGATTCCCATCAGCTGCCGATTCCACAGAAATGCTCGGTCCCCTGTATTATCTTTCATCACCATGGTCTGCTGCAACACACACACACACACACACAGTGGTTAGATCTGAAACCCGTTTATCTAGCTGACATGTGATATGATCTGATGCACATGCATGCCACCAGACTCCCTCCCGTTTCTTACTGATCTCATACTTTAAGACGTCTCCTTATTCACTGTGTGTGATGTGGTGGGTCTTGTAGGAGTGAATGTAGGTCAGCGCTCCAGTTGCAGAGCCCTGTGAGCTCAGAATATCACTGAATAACACTGACTCCAGGTCAGTTTATCCCTCCAGAAGGACTGTTCTGGGAATTTTTTTGGGGCTACAATCAAGTTCACAATTTTGTGAGCTACAGTCGGTTCAGACAGAATTTTGTGGGCTACAGTCGGTTCAGACAGAATTTTGTGGGCTACAGTCGAGTTCAGACAGAATTTTGTGGGCTACAGTCGGTTCAGACAGAATTTTGTGAGCTACAGTCGAGTTTAGACAGAATTTTGTGGACTACAGTCGGTTCAGACAGAATTTTGTGGGCTACAGTCGGTTCAGACAGAATTTTGTGGACTACAGTCGGTTCAGACAGAATTATGTGAGCTACAGTCGAGTTTAGACAGAATTTTGTGGGCTACAGTCGGTTCAGACAGAATTTTGTGGGCTACAGTCGGTTCAGACAGAATTTTGTGGGCTACAGTCGATTCAGACAGAATTTTGTGAGCTACAGTCGAGTTCAGACAGAATTTTGTGGGCTACAGTCGGTTCAGACAGAATTTTATCAGCTCTAGTTGGGTTCGGACAGAATTTTATGGGCTACAGTTGGGTTATAATTGAGAATGATTTAAATCAGTAATAGGGATGCTCTGGAATTTCTAAAGCTTTGAGCTCATCAGATTAAAACAAGAATGAAACAAGAAGTTCCCTTGAGTTACGTCAAGCAGGAACATGCAGCCTGCAGTCAAGCCAAAAGATGTGAAATGTGTCATTATGAACACGTGCAGCATATTTGATATACAATATACATTGCAAAGTGTTTAGCTGCTGGAACATCCTTATAGCTACAGCGGTCAGTACACGCAGCTGTCTGGTGGGTGGTTACTCCAAATAGTTTCCACTTCCAAGACAGAATGCACACTGGGCAATAAAACGCCACAGTGTTTGGCATGCTTCCAAACACACACACACACCCACTCTTACACACACACATATAAGCAGCGGGACGTCTGTGTTTCTGTTTCAGCCTCTCAGGGTCAACGGTGTGAAAGTTTACACCGAGAATGTGGACAAACGGCAGATCATAATGGACCTCCAGATCAGGTGATCCCAACCTGCCTTGTTTCCGTTGGACCTTCATGATCCAATATTTTTCCAAATGGACCTAAGTGCTCTGAGAATTCACTAAGTTTGTTTTTTTTTCTCCACAGTTTCGTTGCAAATACAGAGATTGATGTGGACATAAAGAGATACTACTGCAAGGCTGGGATTAAGAGTATACAGGTACCTCAGCGCGTCTTACTCTTCTCAGTGTGAAAATGTTTGTGCGCCCTGTGTTGTTGTTGGCTTTGTGAGTGAAAATATGTTTTCACACGTTTTCTGCAGAGAACCCACTTCTGCACATTTTAATACATCGTTAATGTGTATTTGCTAAATTTAACATACTGGAAAAAATAAAACATAAAATGTGGCCTCTGCAGAGGTTTTAGCACATTTTATAGATTTAATTAATGGGGCCGTTTTGCATTCCCTCGCAAATGTTTTGCATTTCCTCACAAAAAAATGCGTTCCCTCTCAAATGTTTTGCATTCCCTTGCAAAATAAATGCCTGTCAGACAGCAACCAAACATAGGACCAGAGGCGCCCAACGACGTTGCCTCCATTAGAGCTTTGTTTTTAGCATTAAAAAAAGCTGTTTTCCCAGTTTCGCCTGTCTGTGCTGAGTTTATTCAGCAATTGTTCTCTGCCGTCTCTGTAAATGTAGGTTTTACTGTACGAGGACACTCAGCCTCAGTTTCAGTTTGAGTCACTAACAGCAGAATCATGTCTGATTTTGAGAAGCGACACTACGTCTTTATATTTCAATCCAAGATCAACGTAAATTCGATGGGCTGCTCCGTGTCTGAGCTTAAGCAAAGCACAGCTTTTGCAAGCGAATGCAAACCGATGCATCGTAATGCAAAACATTTGCGAGGCAACGCATTTTATTTTCAAGGGAACGCAAAACATTTGCGAAGGAAGGCAAAACATTTGCGAGGGAACGCATGTCATTAACTACCACGACCCCTTAGGAGCTCCATAGTTCTCTGTGGTGGAACTTATTTTCACATGGAAAATCAACATAACATGGAATTTGACCTGGGGGTGCTTCAACTTTTGCATGCAGATGTATATCTTCCACTCTGAAGTTGCTATCTTTCACTGAGACACAGTACAGCTTAGCCAATCAACACAGACCTCATTTACATATGTTAGTCTTAAAGGTACAGTAACAGAAGCAGCCTGTTCAGTTCTAAGAAAGAAGGAGAGGCTGAAAAATGGAAAATGGACAAAATGAATTATGACGGTTTTAGTACATAAAACGTACTCGCCCCAAGTGGACAGTCACTAACAGGGTACAACATTGTGTGTGGTCTAGTTCAGAGTTTCTCAGCCCGTGGGCTGCAGACCCCCTGTGGGCCATGAAGCTCCCTCTAGTGGTCTGCAGGCCTGTACTCAGGTACTCAGTAATAAACATTATCAGAGATGTATAAATAAACACACAGCAGTTGCAGGCTAATTAAACGTCATCAGTTTTGGGACAACACAGCCGCGGCGCGCAGTGCAGACAGTTCCCCGGAGATGGAGAGGTTCCTCAGGGCGCTTTCTCCTGCCTTTTTCACTGCCGACCCATCAAATCCACTGTAGTTCTGTCTTTTTTGACATGTGTGAACACTCTACCCATCCACCGGTCCGGCAAAACCTTTACTAAGGCCCCCTTCCAACCGAACCCTGTTCAGCTCACTGCTGGTGGGACGCATTTTATGATCAAATGAGGGAATCATCAGTAGAGCCGACTCTCCTCCTCTTCTAGCAACACGTCAGGGCTGTAGTCAGCGTAATCTGCCAGTTTTAATGTCGGACTCTGCACAGACTCATTGAGTGCGTTTACATACACCTAATAATCCGATAACTGCAGAAAATCAGATTTTTGATCAAGGTGTTTACATGCGCTTGAGTAATCAGATAATGGGAAACTCCAGGTCTACATGAGTCAGACAGTAATCAGATTTCTGCTTTGCAAAGAGCCAATAAACTCACAGAAGAAGACGTGACGTAAGCGTAAACTTCGTGCTGCGGCATTTTTTAAAAACATTGTGCCACTATGAACATTCGTCATCTGTAAGATGAAGAATATTGAAATCCTTCATTTCATCAAGCATGTTTTCGGTTTCAGCGTCGCTCCAAAAGTGTTTTGCTGCGTCTCGCGGTGACGCTGCTCGCTTATTTCCGGTACCGCAGTCTGATCTCGCGCATGCACAGACCGAGAAATCCGAAAGAAATCAGAGTAAAAGATACATACACTGAGAAATCTGATTATCACGTTTCTTAATTGGATTTCTAGATCTTACTCCAATCGCAGAAAGAGTGTGCTGTTTACATGACCATTTGAATAATCAGATAACTGCAGAAATCCAATAAGGATCAGATTATTGAGTGTATGTAAACACACTCACTGTTCAGTGAAAATGCAGTGAACTGCAGATCACAGTCTGCATCCACATCTACCCCCCCCTTTTTTAACATAACTGCAAACATATGTTTTTTTAGTCTAACTGCAAAGTTTGGTTTCTGTGAATTAAACTGAAATGGACAATCTGATCTTCTTCAGGCCTGAATTCACGGGTTTTCAGCGTGAGGAATTAAAAACAAAAAGAAAACTATTTTTAAAAGTTTATTTTATTTTTCTGTGGTGCTGCTGTGCTTTATAGTTATGGACAGGTGGGCGTTAGGGTGGGAAAGACTGAGAACCCCTGCTCTAGTTAACATTTCCCCCATAATCCTGTAGAGCTTGTGTAACCGAGGGATGTTGTGTGAGTTTTCATGTTGAGGAAAAAGGACTTTAACTCTGTTCTGCTGCTTGTTTAGTGCTTCCTGGAAGGAATGATCCCGGCCTGAATGCGGCCTATTTATAAAGAATGGGTGTGTGTGTATTTATAGTGGGGCACGTAACCAAACACTGAAACGTCCTTCTGCTGTAGGAGGAACTGGACGACACACGTGGGCATGCAGCACACATAACACACGCCTGTGTCCACACAGGTCATTCTGCGTTTGAGGCGAAGGTGTAACTGTGGGCTGAACAGGAAACTCCTCAGCTTTAATGACCCTTAGTAGTTTTGATGACTGCTCCCCTTCTAAATGATGTAATAGAGTACATTAACACTCATTAGAGAAGTCCAGCAGTGGTCAGTCAGTTCTACTCACTTAAAAATGATGGTTCTTTAAGGGATCTTTAGTAAAGAAAATGGTTCTATATAGAACCATGAACACTCAAAGAACCCTTTGCGTGAATAAATGGTTCTTCAGATTGATGGAGAATGTGCTGTAGATGAAAAGGGTTCTATATAGCATGAAAAGAGTTCTTCTGTTGTTACAGGCTTGACATTGTAGTAATAGAAGAACCCTTTTTGGTGCTATGTAGAACCCTTTTCTGATAAGGTTCTATATAGAGCCATCTACAACACATTCTCCATCAATCTGAAGAACCCTGCAAAGCATCATGCAAAGGGTTCCTTAAGTGTTCATGGTGCTATATAGAAGCATTTTCTTTACTAAAGAACCCTTGAAGAACCATCATTTCTAAGTGTGTGCTGAATTAGATAGTGAATGAAAATGGTTTTATATAGAACCATGAACACTCAAAGAACCCTTTGCGTGAATAAATGGTTCTTCAGATTGATGGAGAATGTGCTGTAGATGGTTCTATATAGAGCCTTTTTTGAAAACGGTTCTGTATAGCACAACAAAGGGTTCTTCTGTTGTTATAGGCTTGACATTATAGTAATAGAGGAACCCTTTTTGGTACTATGTAGAACCCTTTTCTGATAAGGTTCTATATAGAACCCTACAGCACATTCTCCATCAATCTGAAGAACCCTTTAACGATGCAAAGAAAACCTTTTAATCATGCAAAGGGTTCTTTAAGTGTTCATGGTGCTATATAGAAGCTTTTTTTTTTACTAAAGAACCCGTGAAGAACCATCATTTCTAAGTGTGTGCTGGGTTTAAAGTGGCTGAAACAATCCAGATGTTTTGTTTTCTAAAAGTCAGAAAGTCAGAAGCTTTTAAAAAGATTTTTAATTTATCTAAATATTACATTTATTTAAAAAGTTATGGGACTTTCCACATGTGTGAAGAGCAAATGATGGTAAAGAGCACAATTAATAATAATGATAATAATAATAATAATAATAATAATAATGATAATAATAATAATGATAAAAGAGTCAAAGTGTCTGTTTTCACAGTTAAAAACTGAAAAATATGTCAGCAATAAATAAATAAACTGTGTTGCTTTAAAGTTACTGGTTAACTTAAAATGGATAAATGTTAAGAAAAGTGCATTTCAGTTAATGAAAACTGTTTATTTTGATCCAGTGATAATTCTGTCCCAGTGAAACTCAAATAAATGGCACTGAAATGTTTTCATTTTGTTCCATGAGCCATTTAACTTAATGTCGAAGTTCCAGACTCTGTGTATAAAGACCCTGTTTGACTGATCAGAGTGTGTAACATACAGTCATATGCAGAGGTTTGAACACCCCCCATACCCCCCCCCAGTCAAATGACATGTTTTTTTGATTTTCTACATGAAAATTTAGTGAACACATCCTCTACAGAGAACACACTCAAACATGCCATTTTCTCTGATAATTTTAGAGCACAAAATCTGTTTACTTGCTGAGTTTCACATATTGGAATAAATAAAACATAAAATATAAAAACATATATTTATAGAATGTGCCATAACTTTTGCAGAGGCCATATTTTATGCTTTATTTGTTTCCAATATGTTAAATTCACTAAATAAACAGTAAGTGTGTGTTAAAATGTGCAGTAGTGTGTCTCTGTAGAGGGTGTGTTCACTTATTTACACTCAGAAAATCAACAACACGTCATTTCACCGGGGGCGCCTAAACTTTTGCACATGACTGTATGAGGCAAAACTGAAGTTGATACACGTGTTATTACATAGGCTGTACTTCTGTAATACACCTGTAACATCGACCAAATCATCAGTAGTTACGTTGTTGTTGCGTATGTTGTTCACATGTAACTACATAGTTATTAGAGACACTTAATATAAAGTGGGACCCTTTTTCTTTTGGTAAACAGAGGAAGGAGGGGGAACGTCAAAACGTGAGCACCTGAAAGCAGCAGAATAGGTACAGAAGTTGAGTCAGTGATTTTTTAGAAGAATTTATAGACTTTACAGTTCATGCTAGGCCAAAGAATCATTAGCATATTGTCGCTACTGCGCAAAAACATTGTATCTCCGTTTTTATCGTTTTTACATTTTAACATCATGTAAAACAACCAATGATTCGTCTTTATTTGATGGCTTTATTAGAGCCTGTTATTTACAAATAAAAGCAAATGTGACGTCACACTGAGACACTAACAGAGGAGAGGAGCAGAGTAAAGGGCAGAAATAGCCGCCGATGTGTGCTGGCCTTGAAGGGTTATTAAGGGTTAAAGGTCATTCGGAGTGCGCAGGCTGTGTGACTGTAACACACAGAAGGAGCTCAGTAGAGTCGACGTTTATTCGGCCTGGACAGAAGTGGACAGAAGGATGGTCAGCCGCAGCTTTCTGTCTGCAAACATCACACGTTCTTTGTCAGAGTGTGAGGACGTGTTCAGCTGTCAGAGTAAATCAGCGTTTGAGCCTCAGGAGGAAGATCTCCTCCGTGAGCAGATCACAGTGTGAGACTGGAGAAGAGCAGCTGTGGAATTCCTCAGAGCAGGAAGTCTGAGGAATAAAGCAGTGTGAAAAATAACCAGCCGGAGTCCTGCTCTAAAAAAAACTACAAAATTTTGTTCTAAAGTTGTTTTTTTTTCTTCTCCATTACAAAAAAAAACAGTTTTTTTTCCTCTGGCCTAAATGAAACAATAATTATTATTATTATTGTTTATTTTTATTATTATTATTAATATAGACATGTTTATATTAAAAATAAGTTAGTAATATACATTTTCATGTGTTCTGAAATAAAAAATTAAATTAAATAAGTAGTGATAAAGATGTTGTTTTCTGCTCCTGCATGTTTCTCACTCAGAGAGTTAGAGGAGCTCTTTATGGTCTTTGTTTGTGATTGTTGTTCCTTTGTGTTGGTTCAGCTCCACGGGGTCTTGCGGGTGGTCCTGGAGCCGCTGCTGGGTGAGATGCCGCTGGTTGGTGCTTTCTCCCTCTTCTTCCTCAAGAAGCCGGTGAGTGTTTGACCTCTGACCCTTCACTCATCCTTTTAGTGCTGTCTATCCACACTATTTCTCATCCACACTGTTCCTCATCCATACTATTCCTTATCCACACTGTTCCTTATCCACACTATTCCTTATCCACACTATTCCTTATCCACACTGTTCCTTATCCACACTATTCCTTATCCACACTGTTCCTTATCCACACTATTCCTTATCCACACTGTTCCTTATCCACACTATTCCTTATCCACACTGTTCCTTATCCACACTGTTCCTTATCCACACTATTCCTTATCCACACTGTTCCTTATCCACACTATTCCTTATCCACACTGTTCCTTATCCACACTATTCCTTATCCACACTATTCCTTATCCACACTGTTCCTTATCCACACTATTCCTTATCCACACTATTCCTTATCCACACTGTTCCTTATCCACACTATTCCTTATCCACGCTGTTCCTCATCCACACTATTCCTCATCCACACTGTTCCTCATCCACACTATTCCTCATCCACACTATTCCTCATCCACACTGTTCCTTATCCACACTGTTCCTCATCCACACTATTCCTCATCCACGCTATTCCTCATCCACACTGTTCCTTATCCACACTGTTCCTCATCCACACTATTCCTTATCCACACTGTTCCTTATCCACACTGTTCCTCATCCATACTATTCCTCATCCACACTATTCCTCATCCACACTATTCCTCATCCACACTATTCCTCATCCACACTGTTCCTCATCCACACTATTCCTCATCCACACTATTCCTCATCCACACTGTTCCTCATCCACACTATTCCTCATCCACACTAATCCTCATCCACACTGTTCCTCATCCACACTGTTCCTCATCCACACTATTCCTCATCCACACTAATCCTCATCCACACTGTTCTTTATCCACACTATTCCTCATCCACACTATTCCTCATCCGTGCTATTCCTTATCCACATTGTTCCTTATCCACACTATTCCTCATCCACACTATTCCTTATCAATACTATTCCTTATCCACACTATTCCTCATCCATAGTATTCCTCATCCATGCTATTCCTCATCCATACTATTGCTCATCCATACTGTTCCTTATCCACACTGTTGCTCATCCACACTATTTCTCATCCCCACTGGTCCTTATCCACACTATTCCTTGTTCACACTATTCCTGATCCACATCATTCCTTATCCATGCTATTCCTCATCCACACTATTTCTCATGTAAACTATTCCTCATCCATAGTATTCCTCATCCATGCTATTCCTCATCCATACTATTGCTCATCCATACTGTTCCTTATCCACACTGTTGCTCATCCACACTATTTCTCATCCATGCTATTTCTTATCCACACTATTCCTCATCCATGCTGTTCCTCATCCACGCTATTCCTCATCCACATTATTCCTCATCCACATTATTCCTCATCCACACTTTTCGTTATCCACACTATTCCATATCCATGCTATTCCTTATCTAAACTATTTCTCATCCACTATACTTCTCATCCACGCTATTCCTCATCCACGCAATTCCTTATCCATGCTATTCCTCTTCCACACTATTCCTCATCCACACTATTTCTCATCCACGCTATTCCTCATCCACACCATTCCTCATCTAAACTATTTCTCCTCCACACTATTTCCTATCCATACTATTCCTCATCCACACTATTTCTCATCCACACTATTTCTCATCCACACTATTTCCTATCCATACTATTCCTCATCCACACTATTCCTCATCCACACTATTTCTCATCCACACTATTTCTCCTCCACACTATTTCCTATCCATACTATTCCTCATCCACACTATTTCTCATCCACACTATTTCTCATCCACACTATTTCTCATCCACACTATTTCCTATCCATACTATTCCTCATCCACACTATTCCTCATCCAGGCTTTTTCTCATCCACACTATTCCTCATCCACATTATTCCTCATCCACACTTTTCGTTATCCACACTATTCCTCATCCACCCTATTCCTCACCCTCACTATTCTTTATCCACACTCTTTCTCATCCACACTGTTCCTCATCCACACTGTTTCTCATCCATACTATTCCTCATCCACACTATTTCTCATACACGCTATTCCTTATCCACACTGTTCCTCATCCAAACTATTCCTCCTCCACACTATTCCTTATCCATGGTATTCCTCATCTAAACTATTTCTCATTCACGCTATTCCTCATCAATGCTATTCCTTATCCACACTGTTCTTCATTCACACTATTCCTTATCTACGCTGTTCCTCTTCCACATTATTCCTGATCCACATCACAGAAGGTCAGAAGTTTGTAATCAGTTTAAAAGTGTGGAATCACAGTTCAGAAGTGTAAAATTCAGTTCAAAAGTGTAGAATCTCAGTTTAAAAGTGAAGAATCACATTTTAAAGTGTAGATTAACAGTTCAAATTGTCTGGATTCAGCTTTCAATAAAGTATAGAAATATTGCATATAAATGTATGAAATGATTGTGATATGCTGCCACTACTATACCTCCTCTACTGCTTCATAGATTTCCTAACAAGGTTGTGTGTGTATGTGAGTGTGTTTGTGTATGTGAGTGTGTGTGTGTGTGTGTGTGTGTGTATGTGTGAGTGTGTGTGTCTGTGTGTGTGTGTGTGTGTGTGTGTGTGTGTGTGTGTGTGTGTGTACACTCCATTCCAGAACTGCCATCATTTCTCTTGATGTGCTTATTTGGTAAAACCTGCATGACAACTTTATTCTTAGCCCAGAATCTTAATTTAGATCAGAAATCATCACAAATACTCTTCTCTCTTCTCTCTCTATCTGTCACTCTGTTCTCTCTCTCTCTCTCTCTCTCTCTCTTTCTCTCTATCTCTCTCTCTGTTCTCTCTGTCTGTTCTCTCTCTCTCTCTCTCTCTCTCTCTCTCTCTCTCTCTCTCTCTGAGTAAAAGTGCTTCACAGGTAGATTAAACTGATTATTAAATAACAAATTCAAGTTTCAACAAATTTCAATTTGAAAGAAAATCGTAAATAGGAAAATAAAATAAGATGAAAGGAAAGAAGACAGAAAGGAAGAGTGCTTAGGTGGTGTGTGTGTGTGTGTGTGTGTGTGTGTGATCAGTAGAGAAGCAGCTCTGCAGTGTAAGCAGTAACACATGCTGCTGTTCTGTTACGGTATTGATCCACTGAGAGGCCACTCAGGTCAATGAAGACATAAGAGAAATGGAGGATTTGGGCTCTTTAAGCTCTTCTCTAAATGATTAACTCTTCTCTAAATGATAAAAACTCTTCTCTAAATGATTAAAACTCTTCTCTAAATGATTATAACTCTTCTCTAAATGATTATAACTCTTCTCTAAATGATTAAAACTCTTCTCTAAATGATTATAACTCTTCTCTAAATGATTATAACTCTTCTCTAAATGATAAAAACTCTTCTCTAAATGATTAGAACTCTTCTCTAAATGATTATAACTCTTCTCTAAATGATTAAAACTCTTCTCTAAATGATTATAACTCTTCTCTAAATGATAAAAACTCTTCTCTAAATGATTATAACTCTTCTCTAAATGATTATAACTCTTCTCTAAATGATAAAAACCCTTCTCTAAATGATTATAACTCTTCTCTAAATGATTATAACTCTTCTCTAAATGATAAAAACTCTTCTCTAAATGATTATAACTCTTCTCTAAATGATTATAACTCTTCTCTAAATGATTATAACTCTTCTCTAAATGATTAAAACCCTTCTCTAAATGATAAAAACTCTTCTCTAAATGATTATAACTCTTCTCTAAATGATTAAAACACTTCTCTAAGTTATTGTCTCTCTGTTTCAGCTCGTGGACATCAGCTGGACTGGCCTGACTAACATTTTGGATATTCCTGGCCTGAAGTAAGTCAGCTCCTCTAAAATACACGGAGGCCTTTTTCATTTCTGTCTTCGCTCCTGTTTAGAAATGGCATAGGTTTCAACTAGGGGTGGGCATTCTGCTTGATATTCGAGTATCCATAAGACATGAACAGATATCCAGTTAATCGCAGGGAAGGTAAAAAAAAACACAAAGAAAAACAAACTTTGACTGAAAACAATGTAAGGCCTTTTAGCTGACAGTACAGAACCTCTGGAAGGACGAGGTACTTCTTTTTTTTTTACAATCATGTTCTACTATCATGTTCTCACCATATACTATCATGTGCACAGCATATACTACCATGTGCTCACCACATATTCTCATGTGCTCACCATGTACTCTCATTTGCTCACAACATGCTATCATGTGCTCACCCTATACTATCATGTGCTCACAATATACTATCATGTGCTCACAACACGCTATCATGTGCTCACAACACGCTATCATGTGCTCACAAAATATATCATTGCCTCACAATATACTCTCATTTGCTTACCACATGCTATCATGTGTTCACCACATACCCTCATGTGCTCACCATATACTCTCATGTGCTGACTATATACTACCATGTGCTCACAAGTTACAATCATGTGCTCACCATATGCTACCATGTGTTCACCATATGCTACCATGTGCTCACCACATGCTATCATGTGTTCACCATATACTATCATGTGCTTACCATATACTACCATGTGCTCACCACATGCTATCATGTGCTTATCATATACTGCCATGTGCTCACAAGATACTATCATGTACTCACCACATCACTGTACTCAGTTTTTATAGCCTTTTTTAGGCATGTGGCACTGTTAGCTCCATCTGATCAAACCTTCCATCAGAAAACCAAGATATGGTTTTCTACGCATATCATGATGTCATATATTTGCCATATCACCCTCCCCCATGGCTGATGTGAGGCGCAGCTATCAGAGCTCAGATTGTGCCTTTGCCTCTCTCCTCGCCTCCTTCATTAAGGTCGTTCTGAAGTCTCAGATTGTGTGTTTGGTGAAGGTGAAGTAAATCGGACGGAATTGGAGTAAACACAGGCTGGACTCAGCTGGTCGAGAGAGAGATAATGAGGGTTTTTCCCACCTCTGTGTCTCTCTCTCTCTCTCTCTCTCTCTCTGTCCCTTTCTGTCTCATGGGTGTTTGAGCCTCCAGAGGCTCTCTGAGTTGGGCAGATTGTAGTGCTGCTGTTTCTTCATTTCTCTCACTCACTCACTCATCATCTAAGCTGTGGGGGGTGCTGGAGCCTATCCCAGCACTCATTGAGTGGAAGGCAGGAAACACCCTGGACAGGCTGCCAGTCCATCAGACACACAGACATACAAATTCACACACTTACACACTCACTCACTCACACACACACACACACACGCCCCGAGGGGCAATGCAGCATCTCCAGTTGACCTGACTGCATGTCTTTGGACTGTGGGAGGAAACCCACACAGACACAGGGAGAACATACAAACCCCACACAGAAGGGACCCTGGTCACCTGGCTGGGTGTGCTGTGAGGGGTCAGCATTATCCACTGCGCCACCGTGCTGTGCTTCTTCATTTCTGCATTACCGTAAACATTGAAATGTTTGAAACGTTTCTCTTTTTTTTTGTATATTTTAGTACAAATCTACATTTGTACTTTGACTGTTTGCAGTAATTTACAATACTGAATAGAAATTTGTTTCTTATATTTACAAAAACTGCGAAAGTAAAGAAACATATCACTGTTGTTGTAAGAAAACCTCGTATCTCCAAAATGGTAACTTTACAGGAGAAGGAAAAAAAACCTACTTTACTTTTAATGTGAGTCAGTGGAACCAGATTTTTTCCAAGTAATTTTGGGTCGTTTCTTTTGGTCCATTCTTCATGAAATTTGCCCACAATATAAAGGGCAACACGCATTTTTCAGATTATCTCAAAAACTGAAAAATGGAGATATGAGATTGTCTTCAGCGATATGTCAAAATCGCTTATCTCCAAAATGGTAACTTTACAAGAGAAAGAAAAAACCTCTCAACTTTGAATGGAACTAAATGGAAGATTTTTTCCGAGCGATACCAAAACATTCTAAAGGACATCTGGCTTTTTCAGATTCTGTAGAAAAATAAAAAAAACAACAAAAATGGAGATGTAAAGTTTGTTCAGACAGTGAAAATATGATAACAATAATAACACCCATGCACTTTACCCTCTTCTTGTGATGTCAGCACCCATCAGCACTAGGACTAATTCTGATATTATATATTATATAAGTGTCCTTAAGAGTTAATGAATGGATATCCGGTTAACTGCAGGGAAGGAAAAAGCATCAACAAAAAAAAAAAAAGAGAGACTTTGTCCAAAATTAGTGTAACTTTTCAGGAGATGGCACTGGAGGAGTAATTTGAAAACATTTTATTATCCAATAATAACTATGAGAAATCGGTAGGTTTCCATGTTGGATGAGTAACAGAAGCTGCCACTTCTGAAGAGCTAATGAGCTCACACTGTCCCACATGTAGCTCATCAGCTAATTAGTAAGGCCTTCATGAGCTGAATTCAAGTGTTAGCTGAGGGTAAACGCTAATATCCGCAGTAGTTTGGCCCAGAAGGTCCCCAGTTTGACCTGCCTGCGCTATCCAGTGCGGCGCTGGGTGCTGATGAGATTTACTCTGTTCCTGGGCCAAAGCTAACATCAGAGTAGTTAGCCTAGTTAGCGGAAAAGCTACGCCATAACGCGTCCTTGGCAACGCACTCACGTTCAAACACTCGTGTTTCGCAGCAGCAGAGTAAAACATACTTACTTGGAAAACTGGTGAGGACAGTTTGAGTCTTCAAAAGGAAGCAGGTTGACAGATTTGCTCCATGAGCACTGATGACAGCAAGAAGCTGAAACATTTGCTCAACTTGTGCCTGTTTTTTTCTTATTTGTACTCAATTTAATGGCATAAAAATATATATATTTTTATATATAATATATATCATTTTTGCTAGACTTGTCTGACTTTTAAACAGCGTGTGGGCAAAACTCTTTCTACTCTATATAATTCAATATTTTTGCTTTACGCACCTGTGGCAATCTACTTTTTAGGAAGCATTACAATAATTTTTGCCTGGACAACTGGCACATTTTACAGGTACAAAGTCTACTACATTTCACAGAATTGAAATTTGATCTCCTCTTTCAAAGTATGATGAATTCTGACTGTTTATTTTATTGTAACCTGATATTTAGAATCATTTTATACATTCAACCAGGTTGTTTTTATATTATTACACACCTAAAGGATTAGCACATGGTTTTTGCATTCTAACTAAGCCTTTGGAGTTTTTGTTTTTTTTACATTAAAAGCAACAGTGAAAATCAAGCATGGCTCAAAAGAAGGGAAGCCGTCCCCAAACTTTTAATGTGACAGCATGCTGTAATATGATAAAGTGACGTGTTGTTGATTTTCTGAGTGTAAATAAGTCACACATCCTCTACAGAGACACACTTCTGCACATTTTAATACACAATTACTGTTTATTTACTGAATTTAACACATTGAGGAAAAAATTAAAACATAAAAAGTTATGAAACATCTTATATTTTGTTTTATTTTTTTCCAATATGATAAATTCAGCGAATAAATAGAAACTGTGCACTAAAAATTCAAATATGCACTGATGTTTAAGTTTGTTTAGTGTTCTGTGTATTTTTACTTAGAAAAGCAACAGAACATCGTTTCCCAGAGGCAGTGAAACTTTATACTGTGTTTGGGTGATGAGGTTTTCTGTGCTACATTGAGCTGTTTGTGCTTCACAAATATCCACCCTTCTGTTAGATTCACTAAAGATACACTCAAATGTTTCAGTAGTGACTGTGTCGGTGGTGACAATTTTAGCTCATTTTGAGCAGAACTCAAAAACACAGCCAGTACATGACCAGGAAACATGGCAGAAAACAGCTGTTCACACATAAAATCGAAATGTTTTTCATTAAAATACAAAAAGAATTATTTTGTTACAGAAAATCTGTGTGTCGGTAGTGACAGTTCTTAATGTTCCACACTGATTTTCAGACTTTGGGACACATTTACTTCAAAACAATGGGATCTAACAGGGATGCAACCTCACTTCCTGCTCCAAAATGCAGGGGCGTGGCTAAAATAAGTCTCTGCCTACAGACTAAAACTCTTTGTGTTTCGGTACTGACACGAAAACATGGGACAGGATTATTTAAATAAAGTTTTTTTTTGTATTTAAAAATTCAACTTGTGATAAATCTAAAGATTTACATCTTTAAAAAAAGTAAAAAAAAAAAAACGTAAGTATCATTTTTAGGGTTTGGGACAAACACCTCTCAATAGACAGATGTAGCTTTTGGATATATTTGGTGTATAACTATCTCAAATAATGCCTCGGGTTTAAATAGATCATAACATAATCCTTGTAAATATGTAAGGTCCGAATACTTCACTGGTTTTTATGTAGTTATGTTATAACTGAAGTTTGGGGGGGAGGCATGGCTGAAACTCCTCCTTCTTTCAATCCAACGCCCTATAAATCCACGGGAACCTTCCGTTCACACCGCCACCCCATCTCCTCCCCGTTCCTCAGTCCTGCATCAGTCCTACTACAGCTAGGAGGGGGGATCTGGCCTTTTAGCTACAGGCAGAAGCTGCCTAGAACTCCAGCCCAAGTTCTCAGAGTTCTCCCCCCTCCCTCAATCAGTCTTCCCTTGTACTACCACTACATGTTGAAGGCATGGTCTGAACTCACAAACATCTTTTTATTTTTATTTATTTGTCTCTTTTTCGCTGTGGGACTGCAGTATGTACTAATTTGGTAGAATGGTACAGGTACAAGGTAGGTGGACCTAATAAAGTGGACAGTAAGTACGAATCCATTAATGTTTAACTGGAATACGTGTAACCGAGTAGATGGAGCTACTTACTGCCCACGTCTGCTACGCTGTAACAAAGGTAACCTAAAAAATAAACCAACAGTAATAAATCTAGACTTATAGGGGTTAATTAGGGTCACAGATGATCCTCTCTGCTTCTCCAGCTCTGCCTGTCTGGTGTAAACTCAGTAAAGCACACACTGGAGAGCCATTCATCCACTCAACACTGCAGTGCTATAACAGCAGGACCACCAGCCTCCACTGGGAGCAGTTATATACACAAACACCCACAGACCAGCTTTATTTCTGTCACACTGGACTTCGCACGGCTGCCTCATACACTTACCACTCAGCACGGCCGGACTGGGACCATTCAGGATAGACTGGAATCGAGATTCAACCCAGGCTGCACACAAACACACACACACACACACTGATCAGGCATAACATTATGACCACCCTCACAGAGCAGGTACTATTTGGGTGGTGGATCATTCTCAGCACTGCAGTAACACTGACGTGGTGGTGTGTTAGTGTGTGTTGTGCTGGTCTGAGTGGATCAGACACAGCAGTGCTGCTGGAGTTTTTAAACACTGTGTCCACTCACTGTCCACTCTATTAGACACTCCTACCTTGTCAGTCCACCTTGTAGATGTAAAGTCAGAGACGATAGCTCATCTGCTGCTGCACAGTTTGTGTTGGTCATCCTCTAGTCCTTCATCAGTGGTCACAGGACACTGTTGGCTGGATATGTTTGGTTGGTGGACTATTCTCAGTCCAGCAGTGACACTGAGGTGTTTAAAAACTCCAGCAGCACTGCTGTGTCTGATCCACTCAGACCAGCACAACACACACTAACTCACCACCACCACGTCAGTGTTACTGCAGTGCTGAGAATGATCCACCACCCAAATAGTACCCGCTCTGTGAGGGTCCATGGGGGTCCTGACCACTGAAGAACAGGGTAAAAGGGGGCTAACAAAGTATACAGAGAAACAGATGGACTACAGTCTGTAACTGTAGAACTACAAAGTGCACCTATATAGTAAGTGGAGCTGATAAAATGGACAATGAGCGAAGAAACAAGGAGGTGGTCAGAATGTTATGCCTGATGGGTGTATAATGTACATGTGCGTACATTTTGTTAATACTGTTTTCTTTTCGGTGGCATGTATATACACCCCCATGTGAAATAAATGGGCCAAGCTCAAAGTAGCGAAACATTAAGCTATTAATGGTCTTAACAACAAGTCATTAGTCAATAAATCATTAAGAATTAAATATACAGATGTCAATATTGTTCCTCTCATTTCAAATTGCGTCACAAAATGAAAAATGACAGAAATGGAGGTGCGAGGTTTCGTGCTGACAGCAGCAGCTTACTAAGTTCAAGTTCAAGTTAACGTTACTGAAGCGGTGTGAAAGTGTGTGTGTGTGTTTGTGTGTCTATAACCGTTCCTCATCATAAACTCTTTTATTTTTTTATCTGACTCTGCAAACAGGCGCAAACTGCATTGTGTCCAGCCATAACGGCAGGTCAGTACGAGCTGACTTAGTGCAAAATCGCTGTGCGCTCCGACGTGAAGCTGCAGATTTATAGTTATTGCTCACAGCCGTGCTGACAGATCAGCTGCTTAAACACTGCAAACCAACGTATAGATCCCACACACAGCACAGCTCTAATGATCTCCACCATATTTCACTTTGATGCACCCACTCGCCCACGCTTCACAGATCAGGCTGTGTGAGTAAAGGGCTATAGATTATATAGCTGCTGTTCATTAGGCTTGGGTTGTGTTGTTTAGGCAAATTAAAGTGATTTTTTTTTGTCCTAAAGAAATTGCTAGTGGTGCTAGAATTCATTAGAACAACAGTACATCGGACAAACGTTTAACACAAGGTTTACTGTTATGTTTCTTCATGATTAATTATGACAATAAGCAGTTTGCATAAAATAAATATACTAAAATTGTTACAGTATTTATGTGTTGCGCATCCCTCTAACCCTGCTTCCTCTACGCACTCGATCTCCCATGACTCCCCGGGAGATCACCTGACTATAGCACTACAATATAACACAACCAATCACCAGTACTGATATGCCTCACCTGTTCCTTGTAATGATTGTTTGGTATAGGTGGCGTTTAAGGCTACAGTATGAAATTCCATCGTTCTTGAGAACAAAGAATAGTTAGTCATCCAAGACAATGAATTCCATCCCATTTTTAGTTATTCCTTGGCTCTTCTTTGTACATTTTACCAACATTTCCGAGTAAACTGACTGTACAGGTGGTGTCGGCACACTGCAGGGACTTCCCTTCCTGCTTCTGTTTTTTTGCCGTATTCTAAGTAGCGATATCATGTTTTCAACTGCAGTCAAACCCGTAGTGGAGAAGTTCTCAGTGTTTATATCTCCTCTTGATCCTCAACATGAACAGAGATTATAGGCCTTTCTTAATCTTTGTTTGTGAGTTCAGACCATGCCTTCAGCATGGTGGTGGTAGTATGGGGGAACTAATTGAGGGAAGGGGGGAGAAGTCTGAGAACTTGGGCTTGATGTAGGACTGAGGAACAGGGAGGAGATGGGGTGGCGGTGGGGATTGCGAACCCATCGTCAAGGGGACAGAAGGTGAGGATGTGAATTTATAGGGTGTTAGATTGGAAGAAGGAGGGGTTTCAGACATGTTCCTCCTTCAGACATGTTCCTCCTCTCAAACTACATATATTTTAGGTCAAAATTTTCGGCTCTTTTCTTAAAACTAGTATTTTCATTTTTCAGCTGAATGTTTTCAGTTTTCATGGGTAGAAGCCATATCGCCCCCTACACTTCCTGTAGTGTATTACAGTCTGTCAGAGTGACTGTGTGGATCATATGAACATTATAGAGGCTTTTTAAATGAAACAGTAGAAGCCATATCGCCCCCTACACTTCCTGTAGTGTATTACAGACTGTCAGAATGACTGTGTGGATCATATGAAGATTATAGAGGCTTTTTAAATGAAACAGTAGAAGCCATATCGCCCCCTACACTTCCTGTAGTGTATTACAGTCTGTCAGAGTGACTGTGTGAATCATATGAAGATTATAGAGGCTTTTTAAATGAAACAGTAGAAGCCATATCGCCCCCTACACTTCCTGTAGTGTATTACAGTCTGTCAGAATGACCACATCAATCATTTGATCATTTTAAAGTGTTATTTTTTACATACATTTTGCATTACCAATAAAACTGTGTTGGCTAATTGTCAACTAATGGTTATACTGCTGTGTGATGTTTTTGTATGACAGGGAACTGGCAGAGCCAACTCTGGCGTGTAGGACATTCCTGCATTGAAAACTGTGATATATTAGATTTGTGTAATTTAATTATATACATGAATGTCCACATGAATAAAAAATTACATCAACATCATTTTTGTCTATCAGTTTACTTACGCTTGGCAATATCATGTTGATGTAGCCATATTTTATTCATGAAAATATGCTGTACACATTTGAATCAAAGAATTTCTGGCTTAATTTGACTCATTCAGCTCATTAACATGCCTTTTATACACTGAATAATGCATCAGGGTGATCTTAGCTGTAGAAATGAGACCCCCAAACAGGCACAGCCTATGATACAATATTTTTTCCCTTTAATTTAATCTGTGAGATCTCAAGACCCTTGAGACCCCTTCACTCCCTGCTCAGGCTGTTTCATGAGGCTGTTGAGACTGTAAACACGATAAACGTTTCTTTAGCAAAAACAAACAAATAAACGAGCCCCTAATACCCATTAACCCTGCAGTCCAGCTGCGGGTGCATCTGTTCCTTCTTCGGCTCTTGAAGTCTATAAGTGCCTGAGAGGAGCCGGGCAGGGATGTTTACTATTACCGCTGATCCTGAGTCAGCTATTATCTGCACTTCCACAGAGTTAATGATCATATAAAGGAAAAACTGCGCTTGATTCAGTTGTGGTGCACTGTCAGGGTTGTGGTGCACTGCGACAAGCAGGCCACTGTAAAGAGTGCAGAAACAAACTACACTTATCTAGAAGTAGGGTTACTTCAGAGACGGAATGTCTTGAGGGTTCTAGGAAACATATACATACATACATCATCTAAACCGCTTATCCTTCTGGGTCGCGGTGGGGTGCTGGAGCCTATCCCAGCTGTCATTGGGCGGAAGGCAGGATACACCCTGGACAGGTCGCCAGTCCATCGCAGGGCTTCTAGGAAACAGTTCTAATAAAATCTTAGAAACTTGTCTTACGACCATTTTCAATGGTAATGATTGGTTCTTATGATAAGAACCGAAAATAATCATATATATACATCATAAGAACCAAAAAGGTTCTGCTCTTACGATGTCTTTTAAGCTTTTGACAACAGAAGAACCGTTTTTGGTGCTATATAGAACCATATACAACACATTCTCCATCAATCTGAAGAACCATTTCACCATGCAGATGCATGCGGTTCTTCGGGTGTTTACTGTTCTATAAATGGTCTTTAAAAAGATGGTTCTTCAGGGGGTTCTGTAGTAAAGAAAATGGTTCATGAACACTCATAGAACCCTTTGCACGATTAAAGGGTTCTTTGCATGGTGAGATGGTTCTTCAGATTGAGGGAGAACGTGTTGTAGATGGTTTAATGTAGAACCTTGAAAAGGGTTCTTCTATTGTAAGAAGCTTGATATCATAACAATGGAAGAAGCCTTTTGGTGCTAGATGGAACCCTTTTCAAAGAGTTTCTAGATACACATTCTCCATCAATCTGAAGAACCCTTTCATGATGCAAAGAACCCTTTAAATCATGCATGTTCTGTGAGTGCTCATGGTTCTATATACAACCAGGTTCTTTACTAAAGAACCCTTGAAGAGCTTACTTTACTCACTTCAAAGCACAGTGTCCGTAAACTTTTGGCCGGCGTTCTGGGTCATTTAAGTTACGGTGTCTGTCAGTCGGCTGGTGAAAGGAACTGCAGTGAAAATGATCTGAGTGGACAGGAGGAGGGAGGAACGGGTCAGCAGTGACTTTCAGCTTCCAGCAGAAGAGCTGACACTTTTAGACACGTAATCACACTGAGAACTGCAGAGAACGCTCGAGCCTTGGAGCCCTGGAGCCCCCCAAACACCCCCCAACCCCCCATCTTTGTGCTGACTGTGCACTCTGCACTGTGAGTTTGAATATACTGTACTGTGTAAAATGTTTTGAAGCCATT
Organism: Colossoma macropomum; assembly: GCF_904425465.1. Taxonomy (NCBI): domain Eukaryota; kingdom Metazoa; phylum Chordata; class Actinopteri; order Characiformes; family Serrasalmidae; genus Colossoma; species Colossoma macropomum. Next base: position 4,916,601 of record NW_023494805.1, read on the forward strand.
TGTCTCAGCTGTAAGAGTGTTTCGAGTGTAAGAGTGAACGCCAGATATCTGATGTCTTGCTGCTGTCCAGCTGTTGCATAGATTTGTTAGATTCCACCAGCAGCTGCTGATTTAATTTAATGAAAGATTGATTAGAAAAACTATGTATTAGACACAAATAATGCTGGGCTTCCTTGAGGAGAGGTCTTAAAAATTCGTATCCCTCTGGCGTCTGAGAACGTTTACTCGATTTTTCCATATCTTCTTAAACTGTCCTTTAAAAGCTTTTACATATAACATGATCCTCATATGTTTCATATCAAAATGCTCCGTTATCTTCATCACTACTTTCCAAAACAACTGTAAACTCTCTGCACACCATTTCACATGAGTCTCCGATGTGGACTGAATGAAGAATGAAGGGTTTCCGGCGTGACGGTCAGTCCTTAGTGATTTCCTGAGTGTCCATTGGTTAGTTTCACACAGAATGTAGACGGACACACGAATCCACCAGTTCCACGCGGTGAGAGGCAGATGACGTATATCTCAGCCCCTCTTCATAGGCTCATAACTCCGGATGTGAGTCTCGTATGATCTCGAGATAAGATGGAATGGAAAGGGCGACTCTACAGATTCAGGAACTGAACCAGATTTTTGATCATCACAAAGATACAGAAACAGATATAGAAACATTGAATTTGAGACGCAGGCCATATTTGTGGACCCCAGAGGGTTAAAAATAGTGGTATCTATGGGGGATCCTTGGGACGATGCCATAGAAGAACAACTTTTGGTTCCCTAAAGAATCCTTTAGTTTCTCTAACACTCTTAAAGGGCCTTTATAAGGGAAAACTGAATTTCCCCCCTTTTTGAAATGAGTTTGGTGTAGTATGTAAACATTGTTAGAGTTTAAAGCAGACCTTTCAGTCTTCAGTCCTCAAATGGAAACTGTTGTGATTTTGTGATGTCACGGAAACCAACACATTTACACATATCGGCCCATTCAGCCCCCAGCAGCTCAGCTCCGCCCGTTTGCACTGAAGTTATAAGGAGTGTTACAACCTGTATTAGTTTTGAATAAGACACAGTACAGGGCAGCCAGTCAGAACAGAGCTCATTTACATATCTCAGTCTTAGGCTGGGAGTACGCCACATGACTTTTTGTCTGATTTCAAGCTCGATTTGCCCTTTGTGACAAATGTTCACAATCTGAACTGATTTTCCAGGTCAGGAGCTCAATCAGAAGCGACTGACGATGCGAATGATCTGTAGTGTGAGAGGAGAAACGAGTGAATCTTTAGCCCTTCGATCGAACTCTGAAGTGATCAGAGGCCCTCCAATATTATTAAACATGTTTGATATTTACACCTCAAAATATTCACGAGTCCTGCAGTGTGAGAAGGTCAGAGATTTACTCAACGAGCAATTCAAACAGCCAATCAGAGAGCAGAAGAGCAGAGAAACCGGTGAAGAGACATGCATGAACAGTGGAGGCAGAGGAGCTGCGTGTAAAACACAGGCAGATAAAAGCTGATATCATGTTTATATGTTGATCCAGTCATCAGGTCACTCTTTTTACAGTTCCAGCTCAGCTGCCAGTTTGTATTGAAATATTTCTCCAGCTCTCAGAGTGATATCAGCGTTTCTCACTACATATTAATCCCCGGCATAAAAGCACAAACAGGTCCAGTGAGTTTAGCTTTGTTTGTGTCGTGTGATCTGAGGAGATCTGGGAGTTTGAGTTCTTATGTGTAGCCCAAACTCGTTATACTATATGTGTTATTCTCTCTCTTTGCCTCGTCGTCTAGTCCGAGCCCCCTCACAACAACAAGACAAGACAAGCAATTCTGTGACAAACTGACGTTACCTTTGTGATGCTCTCCGTTTTAGAGATGTGTTGAGATTTGAAAAGTCATGTAGTGAACGCCTGGCCTTACAGGCACAGTAACAAAAACAACATTTTTAACTGTAAGGGATAAAGAGAGACTGGCAAAAATGAATTATGACTGTTTTTGGAGCATAAAAATACACAGATGTTATAAATGGACCTCATGGGGAAGATGTCATTTAGGGCTGTGTTCTCTGTAGAGGATGTTTCACCTTATTTTATCAACAAAGCATGTAATTTGCCTGTGTATGAGAGGGAGGGCCTGTTTTTAAAACAGAAGGGTGAAATTTACATGACCAAAAATCTGCACATGGGGGCGATCGGACGATGCCTTTATAGACACGAGGGCTGCTGTAGCTCGTGTTTAAAACAAAGCAGTTGTGCTTCTTAGGGGGCGGGTTAAAGCGTTTGATTGACAAGTAGGTAAACGCCAACACAGCGATTTGAGAGAACAGGAAAGACTAAGATGATCAATGAATATTCAAAAACTCATAACACATATAATAATAAATAGAAAACAGAGTGTGGTAATCTTTGTGTGCTGCTCAGCTCCACATGTTGAAAAACAATTAAAATGTCCAAAAGTTTGTAGACACCTCCTCATCCAGCGTTTGGTCTGAAGTGAAGGGTGTTAATAGGGAGTTCGTCACACTTTGCTGCAGTAAAAGCCTCTGCTCTTCTGGGAAGGCTTTACTCTAGATGGTGGAACATTGCTGTGAGGATTTGATTGAGCATTAGTGAGGTCAGGTGCTGATTCTGAATGATCAGTTCTGGATCACTCCAACTCATCCCAAAGGTATTGGATGGAGCTCATCACTCCAGAGAACACAGTTGCACAGCTCCACAGCCCAATGCTGGTGGGCTTTATACACCTGTAGCCTATGCTCTGCATTGAGCATGGAGACCTTAAGCTCATGTGTGACTATTTCAGAGAGTCCCATTCTATTGGTCATTGCTTTTCTATGAGATTATGCAAGCTGCTTGTGTGCAAGTAGCTGAATTCACTCATTAGAAAGGTTGTCTGGATGCTTTTAGACATGAAGTGTAGTTTAACGCGTTGTGTGCTATAATTTGTCTTTAGGTTGAAAATGAATTTATGTAAAACTTATCTGACGATGCAGCAAACGCTACGAAAAGAACACATTTGTGGGCGGAGAATGGATATGACAACTGACCTAAATTGAATCACCATGACGAATTGTCACTGAGTGTGTTTACATGCACTTATTAATCTGATAACTACAGAAAATCTGCTTTACAACCAGCCAGTAAACTCACAGAAGAAGACGTGACGTAAACGTAACGTAAATCTCAAATTTCATGACGCTGCTTTTTTAAAAACATCACTCCACTTTACCTGAAAATATGAACATGCATAATCTATAAGATGAAGAATATTTAAATCCTTCATTTCGTCAAGCGTGTAGTTGGTTTCAGCATCACTCCAACAATGTTTTGCTGCATCTTGCGGCAACACTGCTCGCTACAGCCGGTACATCCGCCTGTTTCCACAGACTGAGAAATCCGAAAGAAATCAGAGTAAGAGTTTGCAGCACTGAGGAATCTGATTACTGAGCTAAAATCCAGTCTCTTTATCGGACTTCTAGACCTTACTCTGATCTAAGAAATCGGAGTATGGTGTTTACATGCCCGTTAATCAGATAACTGCAGAAATCCAATTCTAATCGGATTATTGAGTGCATGTAAACACACTCATTGACTGACTCGGTCAATTTTGTGACATTTGTAGAGACAGATTTCATTAAGAGCTTGAACTCTTGGCTATGTTTGTATGAGGAGGACAGCATGATTATTTGTGTGTGGTCTCTGTTCACAGTGGTTTCTCGGACAACCTGATCCAGGACATCATCTACAGCTACCTGGTGCTGCCCAACAGAATCACTATACCACTGGTGGGCGACGTGGAGCTCTCACAGCTCCGCTTCCCCATGCCTAAGGTGAACCACATAGACATGCTTGTTTTTATACCTTAACAGAATGTGGAGTCATACATACAACAGGTCAAACAGGTATATTATACACTCACTGAGCACTTTATTAGATACACTAACCTTGTTTCTACACTCACTGTCCATTTTATCAGCTCCACTGACCATATAGGAGCACTTTGTGGTTCTACAGTTACAGACTGTAGTCCATCTGTTTCTCTGCATACTTTGTTACCCTGTTCTTCAGTGGTCAGGACCCCCACAGAGCAGGTATTATTAGGGTGGTGGATCATTCTCAGCACTGCAGTAACACTGACGTGGTGTGTTAGTGTGTGTTGTGCTGGTACGAGTGGGTCAGACACAGCAGTGCTGCTGGAGTTTTAAACACTGTGTCCACTCACTGTCCACTCTATTAGACACTCCTACCTTGTCAGTCCACCTTGTAGATGTAAAGTCAGAGACGATAGCTCATCTGCTGCTGCACAGTTTGTGTTGGTCATCCTCTAGTACTTCATCAGTGGTCACAGGACGCTGCCCACAGGATGCTGTTGGCTGGTGTCAAGCCAACCCAGGAGTAGCGGGCCTTCTCCAGAGTGCTGAGGAGCCAGGAGATGCGTTTCAGCACCAGTGTTGTGGACAGCGAGGTCAACGTGGCCAGAAGGTGGACGGACTCTCATTTAGCTCGGCTGGGAGCTACTAATGAGACCCCAGCTGCACCTTGTCCACACTCTGTACCTACCCTTTAAAAAGAGAGTGAGGAGGCAGAAAGGGCGAGTTGGGTCAAGCTACCAGTTACTGTTCTCATTGTGTTCCTGTTTCGTTTTCCTACAAGTAGACGACGCCAGACCGGGCGGGAATTTCGCCGTGTGCCTACGGCTGAGCCCTGGGTTTCCTGCCCGCCTGTGCGTTTTTTTTTTTCTCCTTTTGTTTCACTTGGGTTTTCTTTTGTGTCAATAAACGGCCCTCTGTTGGGTGTGCCAAGCGTCGAAATCATCTCTTTCTCCTCTGTGTGGCCCCAGGAGTCTTTCCGACTCACACTGGACATTTTTGGTTCTCAGTCCAGCAGCACTGCTGTGTCTGATCCACTCAGACCAGCACAACACACACTAACACACCACCACCACGTCAGTGTTACTGCAGTGCTGAGAATGATCCACCACCCAAATAGTACCTGCTCTGTGAGGGTCCATGGGGGTCCTGACCACTGAAGAACAGGGTAAAAGGGGGCTAACAAAGTATCAGAGAAACAGATGGACTACAGTCTGTAACTGTAGAACTACAAAGTGCACCTATATAGTAAGTGGAGCTGATAAAATGGACAATGAGCGAAGAAACAAGGAGGTGGTCATAATGAGTGTAGAAACAAGGATGATGGTGTATGTAATTATATAAATGCATATATAAAAGTACCTTTATATAATAATAATGTCCATCATACACATGTATGAATTTTTATTATCTGTAATTATAGGTAAGAGTTTTCTGTGTGTTTTCAGGGTGAACTAAGTGTGTATACTTACTCTGTCTCTCTCTCTCTGTATTATTAGGGCGTATTGAGGATTCACTTTCTCGAGGCTCAGGATCTGGAGGGGAAGGATAAGTTCCTCGGCGGTCTGATTAAAGGAAAATCTGACCCATACGGAGTCCTGCATGTGGCCAACCAGCTCTTCCAGAGCAAAACCATCAAGGAATGTCTGAACCCAAAGTGGAACGAGGTGTTTGAGGTGAGTTCATACAGTGGAGATTATTAGTAAATGACCTCTCCATGTTCCTCCCGCAAGGGCGTTCTTTTATATCTACTGTTGGACGTCCTTACAGAACGCTGGCAATAATCCACTCCAATCTGATGCGAAACTTTTAGCAAAACACTACAGCACTGTGCAAAAGTCAGAGACAACCTGTGTTGACTTTAAGTCTAAACAGCCGTTTAGCACAGGTTATTCATTTTTCAGGAGATGTTTCTGAAGAGATTAGATATACGATAATCCACTTGCGTAAGGAAGTAGAGCATCAAATGAAAATAAGTGAAAAGCTGGAGTTCAAAAACTGATTAAAAGCTAGAGAGAAAATGGGCCTCCTAACAACCACCTGGAAGACCTGGTAGACCCCAAAACTGCCCCCACCAGATAAACAGCGCTTAAAGCTTTCATCTCTGAGAGAGAGGAGAAAATCAAGCTGCTCCAGATCTGAAAACATCCACAGGTGTTTCTGTCCATCCTTCCACTGTGAGAAGATGACTCAGCGCTGTGGGTCTGAAAGGATGTGTAGCTGATCAAGAAGAACCTCACTGAGAAAAGGAGACGGACACACCAAACAAAGAAGCTGAACAATGGACTGACCACCCCAGAGTCCAGACCTCAACACCACTGAATGTGTTTGATTACTTCAGAAAATCAACCAACTTCTAAGACTGAACTCTGGAGGTGTGTCTGCAGAATTACTTGAGGAACTGAAAGTGAGTCTCCTGAAGAGAACGGAAGCTGTTAAGAAGGTACAGAGTGACTCACTGACACTCAAACAGCCGATATTAGATTTAGTTGTTGAGGCTTTTGTATAACTTTCTGGTAAACATTTGTTTCCTACTTTGTTCTGACACAAATATCTTGTACTTAATGGCACTTTTGACTGGAAACTGAACAAATGAAGGCTGGTCTCTGACTGCTGCGCAGAACTGTGGCATTTCGCTCTAAATGACAGGCGTCAGTTCTGTCATTTAAAGCCCAAACAGGTTATTTACACACATTTTCATGTTTTAGCATGATTTATACACTGGGTGTGGCTGTGTGTTCAGGCAATGGTGTATGAGCATCCTGGACAGCATCTGGAGATCGAGCTGTTTGATGAAGATCCAGACAAAGACGACTTCTTGGGCAGGTACCACCATCCTGATGACCGCCCCCCCCCCACCTGTCACACTCTATTTCTGTGCATTTGTGTATACCTTGAGAGTTTTCTATTATATGCTATGCTTGACTTTGCTTATAATAGAGCCCATCTTCATGTTTATGTAAGAATTACGTAAGAATTTAGTAAATGATTTTATATTATTACTGTGTTCATCATATGATCATATGATTTGTTGTGGTATTTGTGAACATCCCTCTTGTTTTGAGGACTGGGTATATAATAAGTAAAGGAAACGCTGCCAGTATGTGCATTTGCTGATTGAGAGAGTAACTCTGACTGAGACTCAGTGCTGAAAGCTGATTGCAGAACTACAGTTTTAAGGGCCTGTTAAAGGTTTAAATCAGAGATGTGAGACTCCAGGGTTTATATGTAAGTATCTTGTCTCATTAAAGGGATCGTTTGGCCAAAAATCAGATTCAGAGTTTATCTCCTTCTTTATGTTAATGGGGGATTAATTTCGTCACTAAAACCTGAAAACTCCATATGGAATATCTGTTTGTTGATTTAGGTGGGCTTATTAGGGGCTTTTCCTTTTTCGCTCTTTACTAAATGAGCAGTCTGACTTTACCGACTTCAGTTCTAACCTCAACAAACTAATTGAAAAATCTGTCTATAGGTTCATTCAGTAGCCTTAATCATTACATGTGTAAATGGTGTGTAAGTGTTTTATATATGTATAAATGTATAAGTTAATTACACACACCTAATTTGTAAGTGGATAAATTCATTATGTAGTCTACAATAATAATAAATGAAGGGAGGTCTCTGACTTTAGCACTGTACTGTAAGTACACTGTTAAAAATATGGTGCTTCAACAGTTGTAAAGTAAGGAAAATGGTTCTATATAGAACCATGAACACTCAAAGAACCCTTTGCATGATTAAAGGGTTCTTTGCATCATGAAAGGGTTCTTGCAAGAAATGAGCAAGAATATGCTATAGACAGTTCTATATAGAACCTTTTGGAAAAGGGTTCTATATAGCACCCAAAAGATTCTTCTATTGTACAACCTTGTCATTGTAACAATAGAAGAACCCTTTGGGTGCTATATAGAACCATCTACATCAATCTGAAGAACATTTCATAATGCAGAGAACCCTTTAATCATGCAAAGGGTTCTTTGAGTGTTCATGGTTCTGTGTAGAACCATTTTCTTTAGTAAAGAACCCTTGAAACACTGTATATTACTGTATATTAAGTAGGGCTAATTGGAAAGTGTACTCTTTAGGCCTAATTAATGTTTGTATTAGTGTGTCGAATATGATTAATTGATTAATGTCTATCAGATAATTAATAAATGTGGTTGTAACGAGCGTGTGGTCTTGTGTTCCAGTCTGATGATTGACCTGACAGAGCTTCATAAGGAGCTGAAGGTTGACGAGGTAGGCCTCATTACTGCTGCGCTTCACTTTCTACCTCACGTCCCTAGCAACGGTTGCTAACGGTTCCAGCTGGACCCTCACCCACTCATCGGGGAGTTCTGCAGACGAGATCTCTCGGAGATTTCTCTGTGGGATTCGGAAGTGGCACATTTGTGAACTGCATAACTGAATAATTCATGTCGTATTAGAACTCAACACAAGTCATTAGTGTAGTTATTACGTAGTGTGAAGCAAAAACGTTCATTATTATTTTCCAATTTGACTCTTAATTCCAGCATCAGCTTCAAATAAAGCCACATTTATCACCCCTTAAAATTGTCAGCTTATTACATACTAAGGCTTATTATTCAGTAACTACAGGGACTTCAGTGCAAACGGGATGAGCTTTTCTTAGGTTATAGAAGTGTGTAATAACACTTTGGGCCCACTTTGGGTTCTGGGTGTTTAAAGGGTTAACGCCTTAATTGGCCAAAAGTTTAATTACATCCTTCAGTACCACTTTCGAATAAGATCACCCTTATAAAGCATTTATGCATGATTTAATATTAGTTTGTTAATGGTTATAAGTTAGGTCATAAACACTTTAAATACCATTAATAAGCAGTTATAACACATTACTAATGATGTGAGAAGACAAAATATGACCAGTAAACATCAAAATCTGAGGTTTAACAGTATAAATGAATGTGAGTTGACCATTAAGCAAACAGGTCACTGTTCCCTCTTTTATTTATGTGTTTTACCTGCTCATTAATTTTTTTAAGGTCTTTATGACCAAATTAATAATCACTAATAAACTAATTCTCAACCATTCATAAACACTTTATAAGGGTAAACTTGTTTTAAAGTGGTACCCACACTATAACTTAAGAATAGCTCAGCCAGTTTGCATTGAAATCCCTGCAGTTACTGAATAATAAGCCTTAGTATGTAATCAGCCTGGGACTTTAAGGGGTTAATAACACAGTGGGGCATATTAGTGTATTAGCTCAAATATTTCAGATCAAGTTTGTCAATTAGGTTAATTAATTATGTGCTCTCTTGATTTATTTCTGCATCTGCTGCTATTTTTGCTACGTCACATTTGTTTTTATTTTGTATGGAAACACAAACAGTACTGTGCAAAAGTCTTCGTCAGCCAAAAAAATCTCCTCATTAAGTCTGTTTCTGCCACTCACCGTATAGCTTTTTAATGAAAGAGGGGTGTGAGATTCTTAAAATATTTTGTGTAGTTAATTATATTTATCCTATAGTCTCAAATTCGGCCCTAAAGAAAGTGTTTTCCATTTAAAAAGCAATGCATGCAATGCGGTGTTTATATAAGCAGCCCAGTGTTTGTGTTACTGATATTACTGATATTCATTTTTCCTTTATTTTGCCAGGAAGTCTCGTTGAGATCAAAGAATCTCTTTCAAAAGAGACACCTGGGTGCCATTAACAGACATTCTCGGATGGTCTAAGACTTTTGCACGGTTCTGTAAATGTGTGTGAGTGAGACTGAGAGTGTGTTATGTGGGTTATTGCAGTGGTTTGATCTGGAGGAGGTCTCCAGTGGGAAGCTGCATCTGAGGCTGGAGTGGCTCTCTCTGCACTCAGACGCTGAGAAACTAGATCAGGTACATTCACACCAATGCAGTTCACACACACAAACATCGGCACCAGCGGCCGTTTTACAGAAACGTCTTAAGTCTGTAATCCTATCTGTTTAGTCACCATGACGACTTCAGTTAGGACTGAATTTAGGACAGAAGATATTACTATTAAGAACAGTTCTTAAGTTCATCATCTCATCATTAACTCCAGATATGAAAACAGTATCACACAAATATCCTAACTAGACTAAACCTCCTAAATACTGTCCTAACTTTAGGATGAACCCCAGAAGTGTCTTAACTTTTGTTTAACCGTATGTTTCTATCGTTTTATGCTGTATCAGGCAGCACAGTTCACTATAACTAGCATAATGGCGCTTTGACTTATGAGGGTTTTTAACAGCGTTTTAAAGATCTCAGACTCTGCAGACTCGATCTCCACCATCCCTCTGATTACCTTGGTGTGTTAATGTTGATGATGAAATATTACAGTGATGGTGGTGAATAATGAGGAGACAGAGCTGACGTGTTTATTAGGGGGAATAACTTTAGCACGCTCAGCTAAAGTGTTTGGGAAATGGAGACTGAAACTGCAGAGTGGCGATGCTCTGATAAACAGCAGGGGGCGCTTACACAAGGTTATCACACTTTTTTTTGTTTGACCTTTTTTTACATCAGTAACAGTAGCGACAGTTAGCTATCTGGCTAACTAACTTGATTATTTTGATTACGTGTTTACCGTTTTCATTGGTTGCTAGGTAACAGTTGATTGAAGACAGTTGATTGTTGGCTTCGATCGAGTATGTTAATATTTCCTAACTTGACGTGAGATGCTGTAAGATTAGATAAGATTCCTAAATTAAGATCAGATTTGCTTCTGTAATACGAATTTGTGAAAATCTTATCTTGACCTGTTTTAATTTAAGACAAAAAGAGAGGAAGTTTCTGCAAAATGTCCCAGAAGGACAGCTGTCTGGGTTAAACATAGCATTAAAAACACAGCCAATTATATTTGACCTATAACACATACAATGATGTCATTTTCTGTGCTGATAGAAATCATATCCAAAGGTAAAGTTCAGTGAATTCGTCATTAAAGAGGACCTATTATGTTCATTTTCATTTCTTTGTTCACCCTCTGCCTGAAACGCTCTGTGTGCTCTGATTGGCCAGACCTCCCACTCTGTTCTGATTGGTAGACCTCCAGAGCAGTACCGCCCCTCACGTTCCGCCCCTGTCCTGCAGTGAGCAGACAGACCCTTCTCTCCTGAGCAGCTGTAAACTCCGCTGTGGCTGTTTCTCCAGCAGCGTCGGTTCTGCCGGATCAGTTTGATCCAGAGTGGATCCTGAAAGTCCGGTCAGTGTCTTCACCACACGCTACAGCACTGAACACACGCTTCCTCCTCCAGGAGCTGCTGTGCTCTGTGTGAGGGCGTGCCGAGTGCTGAGCTCGCCGGTAGGCGGGCAGTAAGGACTGTGTTATGAGATGATGTCATCCTGTAACAAATTCCAACGAGGCATTTCAGGCAGCTGAGAAAAGTGGTTTCTGTGGGAGAGAGTTTCTCCTGGAAAAGCAAAATAGGTCCCCTTTAACAAGTCTTGCATATTTAAAAAGGAATTCTATCACTTTTTAAAACATTTCTTAGTGGTTGAGATGTAAACAGAGTCATTCAGAGTGGTTTGGTACGAAATGCTGTTCTAGAGAAACGTAATGAGTCAGACTTGTTCACAGTGGTGGTGATAGGAACCAGACGTCCTCCTCTAAAACCTCCCTCACAGAGAGTTACTACATGAAGTGTTTATGAATTCACTGATGTCTGAGACACTGTTTCACAATAGTTTTGAGAAGATTTTGGCCAAAAATGTCTTTGCTGTTGATGGCGTAGAGGTACATGCAGGGTGTTGTGAGGCAAAATAGTCCCCAAAGAAACCTTTTTAAACTAGCAACATGGCCAGAATGAAAGGTTACACCGATTCACCACAGTTACTGCCACAAAAGTATTTTCTGTCTAATGCATAGAAATGGTCCATAAATGATTAAACAGACAGATTATAAATACCCCCAGTGCAGCCACTCTGACCCAGAGCGCTCACTCACTATCAGACATCAACCCAAAACGTGCACTCGGTGAGTTACAGGTCACACTGTGAGTCGTCTGTATCTGGAGCCACTGATCAGGTCACGTTGACATGCACCTGTGGATGGAGTGATGAGCTAAACGAAGGACAGATCACTCACGAGCGGTCATTTTACTCAGTACTGTAATATTTTGGTTTAACAGTCACTCTCTCTCTCTCTCTTCTCTCTCTCCCTTTCTCTGCCTGTCTGCCTCTCTCTTTTCACCTTCCTCTTTTTCTGTCTTTTCCTCCCTCTTTCTCTCATTTCTACTCTGTCTCCTTTTCTGTCTTTCTCCTCTCTCTTTCTCTCTCTTGTTTCTCCTCTTTCTCTTTTCTCTCTCTTTACCTCTTTACCTCTTTCCCGCTCTCTCTCTATCTTTTTTTGTCTCTCTTCCCTCTTTTTACTCTCTCTCTACTCTATGCTCTCTCTATCTCTCTCTTCTCTCTCTCTGTTACTCTCTCTCTCTCTCTCTCTCCTCTCTACGCTCTTTCTCTCTCTGTATCTTTTTCTCTGTCTTCCTCTCCCCTCTCTCTTTCTACTCTATGCCCTATCTCTCTCTCTCTCTCTCTCTCGTTCTCTCTCTGTATCTCTCTTTTCATCTCTCTCACTCTCTGTCTTTTCTCTCTCTAACTCTCTTCCTCTCTCTCTCTCTCTCTCTCTCTCTCTCCCTCTCTCTCTCTCTCTCTCTCTCTCTCTCTCTCTCTCTCAGGCTCTGAGGAGTATGAGGAATAATGACAGTCTGTCTTCTGCTCTGCTGGTTGTTCATCTGGACTCAGCCCGGAATCTCCCGGTAGGATCTGCAGTTCAGTCTGTCTGTCACTCTCTCGCTCTCAGAGGAGGAACATTCATTTACACATACCGACTGTTTGTGTTGTGACCTTTCAGCCCTCTGACCCTCTGTGACCTCTGAACACATCATCAGTGGGTGACCTTCTTTCTGAGCTCGTCACCTGTCCGTTATGATAACATTCCAGCTAAGAGGGATTAAAGATCAATTCAGGAGATTTAAGTCACATCTTAAATCTCCCGTCTCAGCTTTAAAGTCGGAAATCAGAACACCTTGTTTTTCCTTAACGTGATGTATTTCAGACTGAAACTCTGGTGGTAAATAACTGTGCAGGACATGATTTGATTCTTTTGATTGAATTGTGAAAAACGGCTTTGTGGAACAAACACTGAGTCAGACTCAGACGGTCAGCAGGTTCTGTCTGTTTTACAGAAAAGCCAAAGGAAAAAATATAAACTACCAGATTTTGTCAAAACATTAAATACTACAATATTTTGATGTGTTTCTGAAACACGATTCATTATTTATTGCTTGATTTTAACCCTCTCAGGTTTATGGTTCTGTATGCGACATCAAAGGAAAGAATAGATATTTCGTGAATGCTCCCTGCTAGAGACGTACTTTCACCTCTGATTGGTCAACAGACTCGACTCAGGGCGTCAGTGCACGGCTAACAGTCCTCCTAACAGCAATAACTCTTTCCAACATGGAGAAATGGATAAATAATCACAGAAGACATTCAGTGTTGAATTTATCTTATCATTATGGATTAATTTTACAAAACCTCCAAAAAGAAACTGCAGTTCAAAGCTTCTGAAAGGGATGCAATCATGTCCTTTGATGTTGCATACGGCAGTGTCAACCTGAGAGGGTTAATATGTATTTTTTTACTGTATAAGAAATAGATGAGGTGAAGCAGTGACTGTGTTTGCGCTGATGATTGGTCACGTCGAGGGAAAAGAGGGAAAACATGCTAAGATTTCATTGGTTGGCATTTAGAGGAGGGCAGACATCACTACACTTCAATCAAAGCTTACAGAGAAACAAAGATTTTGTCTTTTGAATGATAAGACAAGTGTTGAGGTGTTTAAAAACTCCAGCAGCACTGCTGTGTCTGATCCACTCGCACCAGCGCAACACACACTAACACACCACCACCACGTCAGTGTTACTGCAGTGCTGAGAATGATCCACAACCCAAATAGTACCTGCTCTGTGAGGGTCCATGGGGGTCCTGACCACTGAAGAACAGGGTAAAAGGGGGCTAACAAAGTATGCAGAGAAACAGATGGACTACAGTCTGTAACTGTAGAACTACAAAGTGCACCTATATAGTAAGTGGAGCTGATAAAATGGACAATGAGCATAGAAACAAACAGAACTGTGACATTACTTTATTTTGACAGGTTCTGTAGATAGTAGTGCTGTCTAGGAAGACTGTATAAAGTGTAGCTAGCCTAGCCTGATCCAGGAAGACCACCTCACTGACCTGCTCTCCTCTGAATCCCCCTGAAGAGCGTGTTCGAGGGCAGTTTCGGCTGTGGGAACGCGAGAGAGCGGAGGGCGTCCGGGCTGGTCTTTAGTGAAAACTCTTCTTCTCTCTGTAGGAGTCTGTTTGTGAGTCCGAGAGCTCCCTGCATCCGGGTGTTGGAGCGCTAATGTTAGCCGCTCAGCTAACAGTCTGACTGGGTTTACAAAACGGTGTCTTAACAAAGTTCAACTTTAACAGAAACTGATGGGCTTTAATCCCAAGAGCATGCGGATGGTGTCAGTACATGTTTCAGCATGTCTGCGACTGATATCGTTATTTTACAGTACATATTAATCACAACAAATCCCTTATTATATTAATAAACCCCTTATATTAATAAGAGGAGTAAAAGATGAAATAAACTCAAATGACACACCTACAACTGAATAAATACACTGGATTACATCACAGCTGTCAGAACGTCTTAAAGATTAATAGATTTCTCCATAGATAGAGAGACAGACAGACAGACAGATAAACAGACAGACAGATAGAGAGACAGACAGACAGACAGACAGATAGATGGATGGATAGATAGATAGATAGATAGATAGATAGACAGACAGACAGACAGATAAATAGACAGACAGATTGATAGATAGACAGACAGACAGATAAATAGACAGACAGATTGATGGACAGATAGACAGACAAACAGGCAGGCAGACAGACAGACAGATAGATAGACAGAGACAGATTGATGGACAGATAGACAGACAGATAGACAGATAGATAGATAGATAGATAGATAGACAGACAGATAGATAGATAGACAGACAGACAGACAGATAGATAGATAGATGGATAGATAGATAGACAGACTGAAGAATACACTAAGCAGTCGTGTACATAGAAATAGGACCCTATAAAAAGCTAATGTACAGTATACATTCAGTGTTGTGTGTACGTTGTATTTATAGAATCGTGTTTATATGTACGCTGCACTCTTCTCTGTACTTCTTTAATATGTTCTGAACTGTTTTCCTCCTCCTCTTTTCATTTCTGTAACATTCTGAGTTATGACTGATGAAAGCTGGTGTAGCTGACCGTGTCCGAAACGTCTCCCACTCTGTAGTCTCTGCTCTGTAATGAAGGTCTGAAGGTTAATAGTGAGACGGCTAATGAACAGTGAACAGTGTTCAGGCTAAATGAAGGCTGTTAGCTCAGAGAAACGTTGGTGACATTTCGCTCGAGTAGTGAAGCCTCTGGAATATGTTCACTGCTCCTTCCTTCAGTTCTGCTCATTCATCATGGGATGAGGAAGTGTGCTTCCAGTGTTCTCTCATCTCCACGTCTCCGACTAGTGTTTCCTGACGAGTGTTCTGTAGTATCAGTCACTGCTTGTCAAAAGTCTGGGTGCACATTTCCATCTTCTAGAATTTTATGGAATACATATATATATATATATATAGAGAGAGAGAGAGAGAGAGAGAGAGAGAGTGCTGTTAAATTTTTTGTTGTTTTGTACTTTTTTGCAGAATTTTAAAATGCCAGCTGTCCTTTATAACGTGCTGAAATTTTATCAAAAATCAAAAATATTTATCAAATATTTACATATTCAGAAATTCGGACTCCTCCATAGTTTAAACACCTGAAAGGTTTGGACGCTGACATCACAACAAAGGGAATATAATGTGTTGCCTTTGGCTTTATTCCCAAAATAGACTCTTAAAAAGGATAGTTCTTCAAGAGTTCTAGAGTCCTTTAGTAAAGACAGTGGTTCTATGTAGAACCATGAACACACTAAGAACCCTTTGGATGATAAAAGTGTTTGTTGCATCATAGAATGGTTCTTCAGATTGATAGAGAACGTGCTGTAGATAGGTCTATATAGAACCTTTTTGAAAAGAGTTCTATATATCACAAAAAAGGGTTCTTCTATTGTTACGATGTCCAGCCTGTAACACTAAAACAACACTTTTAGGTGCTATATAGAACTGTTTTCAGAAGGTTCTATATATAGATCTATATAAAACACATTCTCCATCAATCTGAAGATTGCTTCCATGATGAAAAAGACCCCTTTAATCATTGAAACGGTTCTTTGAGTGTTCATGGTTCTATATAGAACCATTTTTTTTACTAAAGAACCATGTTTTTAAGTGTGTAGGACTTTAATCAGATGTTCCTTCAAATGGCAAAATCTAAAATGCTGTCTGTTTAGTATGTTATGTCCTTTTTTGAACCTACAAGGGAAACAGGCCCAATCAGGGAACAGTGCAGTGCTGTCAGCAGAGCAGCGCTGCTTGGTGCAGTAATGGGTTAAGGGTCTTGGCTGAGAACACAACCAGATACGACCCATCAGTTCTGAGTTTTGAACCCACTATGTTGAGTCACTGCGAACCGAAAAATGTTCAGAGACCTTTGAAGGGCGACGTCTATGTGAGCTAACCTCCATCCTCTGTCATGCACACTGTCCCTTTCCTAATAACCCTCCTCCGTTTTCTCCCCCACTCATCTTCCCCAAAGAGCGAGCAGCTTGAGTTTAACGCCGACGCTCCGAAACACCCGTACAGAGGTTTACTGAAGGTACTATGGAACAGCATGCTGAGCTTCACCTTCCACAAAGTGCTGCGTTCAGTCTGGATCACACTGCGCTTTAGTGTAGATTTGTAGGAGGCTGATTGATATTTGGTTGGTGTGCTGTTCTGCTGTACTGCATGTGTGTCAGCTTCATCATTTGCTGATCAGGTTTATTTTTTGGTCTTGGTTTATTAGTTTATGTTGACATTGTGACTGTGATGGTCTGTCAGGGCTCTCGTCTTCCATAAGGCCCGACCGATATGAACAGTTTCATTCTGATAGACTGAATTTAAGGAATGACAAATTCTGATGAGTGAAAATATGATCCGTTGTAGTTATATGAGGTTAAAATGAACCCACTTAAAGACCCACTTCTCTGAAAACTGTTAATTTTATGGGTCACACTAAGGCCCAATCCCATTTCTTATTTTTACCCCTACCCCATGTTTTCGAGTGTCATCCTAACCCCTTGGAACAGAGTTACAGTGGGTAGTGTCTGAAATCTTCCCTCTGAAATGGGACCCTCAAATAAAAAGAGCAATTAACAGCTACTAGCGCTGCTCTGTAGGAGACCCTGCCAGTCTGCAGTGACAGCAGAGGAGGGTAAAGTTCAGCTCCTCACTGCTGGGCTTTAGTTACATTTAGGGCATCATATGCCTTCAAAGAGGGGGGCAATTATTTATTATCACCCACCCCTAATTCTTCAGTGATATGAAGCTGAAGTCAGATATTCACCAGCTTCTTGTTCGAATTTTCCTATTCCACCTTAAATGGAGCAGCAGCTACATTCAGGCGCTTCAGGCGTCAGAACATCATTTAAGGTGGAACAGGAAATTTAGCTAGCTGGCTACCAAGACATCAGCACTTCTACTAGCAATTTTTCTTGCTTGTTATGAAGAAAAAAGAGCATAATACATTGAAACAACATTAAACTAAGATAATACAATAATTTTCATAATTTCTAACGGAGAAAATTCTCTCACTTGTGTGTTTCTTTGGTCTCTTGTTCAGCCATCTGGCTGTTTTTTTTTCTTGTTTTCTCATAACTCTCTGTTTGGAGTCTGAAAAACCTCCGTTTGGAGGGTCATGTAGCCCTAACGCTTCACCCTCCCCCTCTATCTCAGCAAGAATCGGGACACCCTACCCCTAGACGTGAACGCACAAAACGGAGGGGTAGGGCTAAGTGGTCGGGGCGAGGGGTGAAATGGAATCGGGCCTGAGTCATACCACTCAATACCACCTTACCACAACCTTAATGAAGCAGGTTGATAGAAGTTTTGGTGATGTATTTTGACAGAAACGACTGTTTGGGTGACTATTGAGTTCAAGTGTTAGCAATGTTAGCTTCACTGCTCCAGTTAAGAACTAATACAGCTTAATTTGGACTCCAAACATGTTTTGGCTGATCGAGGACGTTTGGGCCAAGTGAAAAGTTGTGTGCATTTGGTTTTTCGCCGGACGGTTCCTCTGATGTTAGCTGATTTTATCGATTTAATCGGCCAAATGATTTATCGGACGGGCCCTAATTTTTGTCACCGCTCATTAGCTCGGCATGCGTCACCCATCCACCCACATACACGTTCACAGAAAGTGTTTTTACCATCTGTCCGTCTCCTTCGTCCATCTGCAGCTCTATTTCAGTGTAATACGTTAGAAAATAGATTTGATTCTTACTGCTAATTGGAATCTGTTCGTCTGCCAGCAGCAGTTTAGACCCTCGTGAGAGGAGTTCACCAGAAGAAAACTCGAACGTTACTGTTCTTCTTTGAGCATTATGCATGGCAGTGAATATGATCATAAAACAGCAGCGCTTTGGGAAATGGATTCCTCATTAACATTCAGCACGACTCACTAACATGACCAGACCTGCCTGCTCAGTGTCACTGAGCTGCGCCTGTGTGTTTGTGTGAACGTGAAGGTTTGGGATTGTGTGTTCAACCGTGCCTGTGAAACCTTATAATGTTCTGTTTATATTAGTATGTACAGTATTACATGCAAAAGTTTGGGCATCCCTGGTAAATTTACATGTCTTGTTGAGGTTCTAAGTAAAAATAAGTTATACATATTTTACAGAGAACTCACTGCTGTACATTTTAATACACTGTGTATTAAATGTGTGCCTTAAACTAGCGGGTGGAATTGGAGACGACTAAATTGGGGAGAAAATCGGGTAAAAATAAAAAAATAAAAAAATAAATAAAATAAAAAATGTGTGCCTTAACTTTTGCACAGGGCATATTTTATGTTGTTTTTTTTTAATTCAGCCAATTAACAGTGATTGTTCTCCGCAGAGGTTATGTTGACTTATTTACACTTAGAAAATCAACAAAGCATGTACATTTGATTAGGGGCGCCCACACTTTTGCAAACGACTGTACATATCAACTGGAAAGAATTTATGAAGATGTGATTATCTCTGTATTAATAATTAAGACTTAATTTTTCAAATATTTTTAGTCACAAGTCAATTTGTTTGTAGCAAAACAATGACAAAATCCAAATTTGTGAATAAAACTATGATGCTTAATTACAAACGTACTGTTGCTGTCTAAAAAAAACAAGTATCTCCAAAAAAGTATGTTTACCATGGAAGGCAAAAACTTTTAATGTAAGTTAATGTACAGAGATTTTATTCCATAGTCCATTCATCACACAATGTAAACGGAAGCTGCTGTGTTTATGTAGAAAACTGAAAATGAAGGAAAATGGAGATACTTGTTTTCTTTGAACACGATGAAGTGGATTCTGTTAGGTGTTCATACCAAAGATCATCACTTTAGACCAATCAGAATAAGTTCTGTGGCATCCCTCTAAGTGTAGTTGTTGAATATGAATGGGTTAAAAGTAATGTTAACAGCTGGTGTTTCAGTGGATGAAATCGTAGATGTGTTGTTTTGCAGTCTGGGAGGAAAGTGAACAGTGATCCGAGTCCATACGTTCAGTTAACGGTGGGACAGAAGACCTACGAGAGCAAGGTGAGTAAACGATCTGCCTCTTTGTCTACCCCCCACTAACTTACTTACTTCATTTGTGAAAATCGACCTGACGCTGAACGAACAGTACCCATCGGCATCTTTTACACACTAAAGCTGCACTATGTAAGATCTGGGGATTTGGAGACCTCTCTGGTGAAAATGTGTAATTGCACGTAGCGCATAGAAGAACATTTTGTAGCGTGAGTTGTGATCCGGCCTCCTTCCCTGAGCAGATAAATCTGACGACTGAAAGAGAATTCAAAGAGAACTCAGTCTAAACTTGGTGAAGGAGCGTCTCTGAGGATGTGAGTGAATTATCTACTATTGTCATCACATCTTCATCAGTATGATGTTGATTCTGAGATCATTTGAGACCTAAACATCGAAACGGATCTTCTTTTTGAGACTGTGTGCTAAAATTAGTACTAAAGATGTGCAAAGTGGTGTGAAAAACTCCCTCTGACTTCTAAATGATTATTTCAGGCTTTACAGGGCGACTCGCAGCAGCGCACACTCACCATGTTTTAGCCTGTTTTTATTCTCCTAACTCAGTAATGAACAAATTTTACATAGTGCAGCTTTAATTGCATGTTTGTCTTCATTTCATCATCCATATTTTTCAGATACAAACAAAAGCTATATATAGCGGTGGTTGGTATAGTGTAACACCTCTAGTGGGTAACACCTCTGCCTTCTATGCTGTAGACTGGGGTTCATTCCCCACCTGGGTGAGCACCCTACACTATACCAATAAGAGTCCTTGGGCAAGACTCCTAACACTACCATCTACCAAATAATGTAAATGTAATATACATTGTTTGTTGGCAACAAGTGTTCGATCATTGAAAGCTCAAGGTACAGTTATATGTAAAAGTTTGGGCGCCCTTGGTCTTGTTTTTTTTTTCTTAGTGTAAATAAGTGAACACATCCTCTACAGAGAACACACTTCTGCACTTTTTAATACACACTTACAGTTTATCTGCTGAATTTATATTGAAAAAAACATCAAATGTGGCTTATGGCACATTTATTTTTTCAAATATGTTAAAATCAGCAAAGAAATAAAAATTGAGCACTAAAGTTTGCTGAAAAATGATGGAGGTGAATTTAAGCTTTACTCTCGGTGATTTTCTATTAACCACACTGTTCTTTCCTCGGTTGTGCTGTAATTGGTGTTGCCGTGCTTTCAGGTGCGGTATAAGACGTGTGAGCCGCTGTGGGAGGAAGCGTTTTCATTCCTGGTTCATAACCCCCGCACTCAGGAACTGCAGGTGGAGGTACAGTATTACACACATAAACACACCATTCACTCCCCAATCCATACGGTCCATACATGGAAACTGACCTGCAAATACAGCCTGTTTTGAGTTCATCTTTTTGTGATGTCACTAGTCACTCAGCAATTTAGCACATACAGCAGTTTAGCTCCACCATTCAGTCTACAGCAGTTTAGCCCCACCATTCAGCTACAGCAGTTTAGCTCCACCATTCAGTCTACAGCAGTTTAGCTCCACCATTCAGCTACAGCAGTTTAGCTCCACCATTCAGCTACAGCAGTTTAGCTCCACCATTCAGCTACAGCAGTTTAGCTCCACCATTCAGTCTACAGCAGTTTAGCTCCACCATTCAGCTACAGCAGTTTAGCCCCTCCCATTCAGCTACAGCAGTTTAGCCCCACCATTCAGTCTACAGCAGTTTAGCTCCACCCATTCAGTCTACAGCAGTTTAGCCCCACCATTCAGTCTACAGCAGTTTAGCCCCACCCATTCAGCTACAGCAGTTTAGCTCCACCATTCAGTCTACAGCAGTTTCGCTCCACCATTCAGTCTACAGCAGTTTAGCTCCACCATTCAGCTACAGCAGTTTAGCCCCACCATTCAGCTACAGCAGTTTCGCTCCACCATTCAGTCTACAGCAGTTTAGCTCCACCATTCAGCTACAGCAGTTTAGCCCCACCATTCAGCTACAGCAGTTTAGCTCCACCATTCAGCTACAGCAGTTTAGCCGTCTACAGCAATGGCTAGTTTGATCACGGCTAAAAACAGGTGGAAATAAATGTTTTATCTCAAATAAGATTCTCAGTGAGAAAATTGTGTTTTTAACTGTATCTCTGCACTTGAAGTTGAATTTGCTTTCACAGCAATTAACGATCGGCTATTGTAATTGTTTCAGGTGAGGGATGATAAACACAAGTGCATGCTGGGTAGCGTGCGAGTGCCGCTGGCAGGTCTCCTAGCGGACGAGGAAATGACTCTGACTCAGCAGTTTCCCCTCTGCAACTCCGGCCCCAGCAGCAGCCTCAAACTGAAGCTGGCACTCAGGGTTAGATACATAATTTAATATGATAATGTTATATATAATACATATAGAATATGTACAGTATGCAGTGTTGAAAGACCAAACACCACCGTTCATTTATTTAATTTCCTGTCAAAACAGTCAGCTCTTCAACAGTTATTCACTTTTTCAGCACCAGGAATAAACAGCAGAAATAGATCTGATAGAAAATTACACAAAACCACAAAATACTGAGTTTCTCCACTCTTTACCTTTATTACAGCTTCCATTCTTTTCAGGAGACTCACTTTCAGTTTCTGAAGTAAATCTGCAGACATGCCTCCAAAGTTCAGTCTCAGAAGTTGGTTTAGTAATCCTAAACACATTCAGTGGTGTTGAGTCTGGACTCTGGGGTGGTCAGTCCATTGTTCAGCTTCTTTATCTGATGTGTCCGTCTCCTTTTCTCAGTGAGGGGCAGTTTTAGTGTCTACCAGGTCTTGCAGGTGGTTGTTAGGAGTCCCATTTTCTTTTTTAATCAATTTTTGAACTTTTGAAATTTTTCCTGTTTTTTCACTTATTTTCCTTTGACTTCTTTCCTTTCTCCTTCGTTATGCAAGAGGAATAACTTACATCTAATGTCCTCCTCAAAAATATCACCTGAAAAATTAATGACTTGTACTTCAATTAGGAATCAAATCAAATCACGTTTATTGTCACATCACATTTATACAGGTGTGAAGGTGAGAGAAAATCTTAGCCCCCTTGTAGTACTTAAATATACAAAAAAAAGCCATATATGTATATATATATATATATATATGTGTATATATATGTATATTTTATGTATAGATTATATATATATATATATATATATATAATCACTACTGTTGGAACAAATCTCCAAAATGGTAACTTACTTTACAGGAGAAGGAAAAAACCTATTTTACTTTTAATGTAAGTCAATGGATCCAGATGTTTTTCCAAGTAATTTTAGGCCATTTTTTTTGGTCCATTCATCATCAAATTTATAGACAATGTAAAGGACCACAGGTATTTTCAAATGATGTGAAAACTGAAAATATATATTAGTAATACATTAGTACATATATACACAATGCATATACACAGTATTAACATTAGGATACACCAGTATTGCACCATTCCAATGTACAGTTTTTGTCCAGTAATGTAAGTTATGAAATAACAGCTATAATATGTACAGTTGTACACACTTCCATATATGCACTTTGTGAGTTTGAGGTGGATAAATGATGCAGGGTACACAGGGGGTAGAATATTGATGTATAAATTCCAGATTATACAAGATGTTAACGGCTCTTTTCACTAAAACGTAATTAATGAACGGTGTAGTTTTTCACAGCACTGTATAATTAATATAAAAGCTGTTGCTGGCAGTAACTGCAACTCCAAAGGGTTAAGGATCCTGTTTGTGTGTGTCTGTATATGTATGCATTCACAGATTCTTTGCCTTGAAAAGGAGACCGCCTCCGGCCGGCCCTCTGCGGTCCAAATCCGACGCGCCAGCCAGTGCGTCTCCAGTGCGACCGCCCCGCCTCAATCCAGCACAGCAAACTCCGCCTCCACAACCACCACTCGCTCACACTCTGTACAAACACGCACACATACACCTCCCTCAGCCTCCGGCACCCCTTCCCCAGCTGCACCCCTCGGCGCCCCCCAGGGGCAGAGGGGCTCAGAGGGGTCTCCGGTGCGCCTGGCCCAGGCCGGTCGCAGCACCTCCAGTTCGGGTCTGAGCTGCCTGACGAGACAGCAGCAGAACCACAGAGACTCCATGCACAGCCTGGCCTCAGACACATCTCTACCCTCAGCAACGCTGGAGCTGCAGAACAGACTCACGCAGCTGCAGAAGTGAGTACAGTTACACACGTCAGTGTCGGTGTCACTGCTGTCGTTACCACTGGAAAATGTCCAGCCAGAAGCAGCTGCATTTACATTTACCTGTACAGCATTTGGCAGACACTCTTATCCAGAGCGACTTACAATTTGATCATTTTACACAGGCAGGTGAAGGCAGTGTTAGGAGTCTTGCCCAAGGACTCTTAGTGGTATAGTGTAGCGTGCCTAACCAGGAAGGGATTGAACCCCAGTCTAGCGTAGAAGGCAGAGGTGTTACACACTACGCTAAACCAACCACCTCTGAGGCGATGATGGGATTACTGATCAGGCCAGAGGGGCAGGGGCCTCAGGGACCTCTAATGGCTCCTTTGACTGCCAGAGTCTCAGGGGTCCTCTCACTGCCAGGTCCTTTAGGGGGCCTCTGACTGCCAGGAGTCTCAGGGGTTGTCTGACTTGTAGAAACCTCAGGGACCTCTGACTTTCAGGGACCTCAGGGGGTTTCTGATTGTCAGGGACCTCAGGGCACTTCTAACTGTCAGGGGCCTCTGACTGCCAGGACCTTTAGGTGGCAAAAAAGTCAGAGACCAGCGCAAATGCACCCTCTTTTTCTCTCTCATGGCTCAGTTGCCGTGTGGCTTCCCATTATGAGCAAGGCCTGGAGTGCATTCGAGGGAGGCCACGCTGGTGCCTTCTTGGGTCATCATGCGTACAGTTAAAAAAAGATTGAATGAAAAACCCACCTATTCAAATATTAATTGCTTATTGGAAAATAAATTAACTTTTAACGCGCTGGTTGAGCAGTTATGTATTTGTCGATCAATGGTTTATCGCCGAGATATTAACATCCCTGGTACGCATAGATAAAGTCAAGTATACTGCGGCCCCAAGACCAAGCCGTCAGGTGTACTCTGTCCTGTTGATGACTCTCTCTCTCGCTCTCTCTCTCTCTCTCTCTCTCAGTGGTTCAGCTTCTGCGCAGTATCCTCTCGGGTGAAGTGCAGCTGACCATCAGACACAGCTCTCACCGGAACAAACTCATCGTGGTGGTCCACGCCTGCCGGTCAGAACAAACACTCACTATCAGGGCATAAATATATCGTAAATCTACATCTGGGGTCATAAATATAGCGCAAATACTCTCAGCTACGATGTGATGGAGCTCCATTATAGGTGTTTATACGCGTCTTTCTGCAGCAACCTCATAGCTCTGGGGAAGGACAGCTCGGACCCCTACATCCGCCTCTACCTGCTACCAGACAAGAGCCGGAGCGGACGCAGGAAAACCAGCACCATGAGGAAAACCCTCAACCCCATCTACGACCAGTCGTAAGAGTACAAATACTTCTGCTCAGACGCTACTGCTCAAAATATCAGTATCGCTGTTTTCAATAACACAGCACCAATGTGGGCACAGATAAATGTATAAACTATGTAGAGGAGACACCTGGGAACTATGATTTCTGTGGAACTACGAATAGATTTAAAATAATTTCCATGCCTGTTGTATTCAGACTCTGCAGGTATCTCAGTAATCAGGATATTTATCTACTCTTATTAATTACCAACATCATTATGAACTGACAGAGGAATCAACCAATCACGTTTTGATTTACAGTGAGACCAACTTAGTGAGAAGAAACATCATTCTAGACCAGAGGTCTTCAAATCCAGACTTTGAATCCAGTTTGTAATCACTGGTACTTTATTGAGCTGTTGATATAACTGATTGGCCACCTGTGGCCGGTTGCGCCAGCTGTGCGTAGGTTCAAACATAGATTAGGTGTAACGTAAGTGTTTACTAAGTTCAGGTTTATGCATTACTAAATCAGATTGTGTTGCAGTAAGCTAGTTTTAATGGTGAGGTAAGTAGTTACTAAGGCCCAATCCCATTTCACCCCTCGCCCCTACCACTTAGCTGATTTTTGTTGAGATAGAGGGGTAGGGTGAAGTGTCAGGGCTACATGACCCTCCAAACAGAGGATTTTAAGAGACTCCAAACAGTGCTATGAGAAAAAAAGAAAAACTGGCAAGAAACCAAAGAAGCCCACAAATGTGAGAGTTTTCTCATTCAAAAAATTACGAAAAGCAATTGTATTTTCATGTTTAATGTCATTTCAATGTATTCTGATCCTTTTCTTCATAACAAGCATAGAAAATTGCTAATTGTGTGCTAATGTGTCGGTAGCTAGCTAAATTTCCCGTTCCACCTTAAATAGTCCAGCAGTACTGATGTCTAATGTGCTAGAATGTAACTGCTGCACCAGTTAAGGTGAAACAGGAAATTCTAAATAGAAGCTGGAGAATATCTGACTTCAGCTTCATATCACTGAAGAATTATGGGTGGGTGATAATAAATAATTGCCCCCCTCTTTGAAGCCCAGCAGTGAGGAGCTGAACTTTACCCTCCTCTGCTGTCACTGCAGACTGGCAGTGTCGCCTGCAGAGCAGCGCTGGTAGCTGTTAATGAAGTGATGCTCTTTTAATTTGAGGGTCTCATTTCAGAGGGAAGATTTCAGACACCACCCCTTGTAACTCAGTTCCAAGGGGCAAAGTGACACTCCAAAAACATGGGGTAGGGGTAAAAGTAAGAAATGGGATTGGGCCTAAATATTTAGTGGGTGAAAGTGCTGGGAAAACAAGTAGAAACCAAATAGAGAGCACAAAAAGACCAAAAGCATGACTTTGGTAATTAAGCTAAAAGC
Organism: Colossoma macropomum; assembly: GCF_904425465.1. NCBI lineage: Eukaryota > Metazoa > Chordata > Actinopteri > Characiformes > Serrasalmidae > Colossoma > Colossoma macropomum. The sequence continues at coordinate 4,943,091 of NW_023494805.1, forward strand.
TCTAAACACTATATGCTGTGATTTTACTTACAGCTCTAACCATCACTAAACACCCACAGCTCCAGCTCAGTGAGACTCAGCAGCTGCACAAACGGATAAACTGAGGCTGCTATTAAGTCGGTCAGCCAGAAACCGTCATCTAAAAAGCAGCATGTTTGGTTTGTCAGGGAAATATTAAAGAATAAACAGACAGCGGCTGTAGATAATTGATTTTATTCAGTGTAACTTTTACACATCACTCTCTTTTATGCTGGATATTTTTTTCTATTGAAAAAGTCAAAGGAGGCTGCTGTGTTTCCATGGCAGCGGGTTTACTGATTCTGAATGTTATCATCATGTTAAAGTGACATGTTCATTAGTTAGTTGTTACTAGTTATACAACAGTTAGTTTCGGCCACGCAAGCTGATTGGTTGAGAGGTGTTCTAACTGTGCTGTTATTTCACCATAACATCACAGGTTTTTCACAAACGCTGTATCACTCCGCTGAGACGCCGTTGCTAAGCAACAACTTTGACAGCTGTAGGAGACGCTCAGGACATTTGAACGTTTTTACTTCTTACTTTGCCACAAACAGAAAATGGACACTTTTAAGATCACATCTGACCGACAGCCGATTTGGTCAGACTCTGAAGATGAGACGACACTAAATTCCCAAACTGTCATCACCACTGAGCAGCTTTTCAGTCGGCAGCTGAGACAGAAGAACAGCTAAACAACCTGGAATCAGCCAGAAATGAACCGAACACCATTCGCCAAACTAAATGGGCTGTAAGATGCTTTACAGACTGACTGGAGCAAAACAACATTAATACTGATCTGGCAAAAACTGACAAAACTGAGCTGAACTTGATATTGCGGCAGTTTTATGGCTCAGTCTGTACTTCAAAAGGTGAGGCTTACAGCAGACTGTGCAGCGAGTGGGCGGAGCTCGTTACTCTGATGTAGCAACAAGCTGCTCGTTAAGGAACTATAATTTGGCGGAAGGAACTGCAAACATTAAAACATATTAAATTAGTTTATTAATTAAATCAGTTTATTAATATATCACTTTATTTATTTAACTGTTGTATAAAAGCAACAGAACACTCAAGGAGTGTGTTATCACCAATAACATCACGGCTGTGATGATCTATGGTGACCAAATCACAGCTGTGATATTATTCGATATCACAATAACACACTCCCTCTCGTGTTCTGTTGCTTAATTAAGACACAACTTACGGATTTGTGGTGCGACCAAATTTAGTAAAAGGATAGTTTGAGACTAACTAGTGTAACTAAGGACTCAGTAAAGACTTTATGCCCAAACTTAAGTATAAACGTATGCAGAACTGGTGTCGTTCCTACCAGTGATTACAAAACCCAGGTCTGGAAACAGGATTCAAGGTCCAGATTTGAAGATCTCTGCTCTAGGCCTTCTAGAAGTTCTAGATATGTCACTGTCTGTGAATACGAGCTGAAGTATAACCAGGCTTCGGTTGGTTGTTAGGAATGGAACACAGCGGCGGCAGCTCTGTGTCAGAACTCTATATAATAAATAAACAAATGCCGTTCTTTTACAAGTTTCTAACGTCTGTGTTTAAGCTAGAACAGACAAAAAATGTTAATGAGAATCTCTGTTAGCTTAGCGCTAACACACAAATAGAACTTCATAGGGGTGCTAGCAGAGGTTAGCATCATCGTAGAGGTGTTTTTTCCTCGTTTTTGACATTCATGGCCCAAACCGAAGACTTACCTCATATAGTTATGCTTCTCCACTGCTAATCTGTCTCTAGTACTCTAAAAGCTGCACTCTTAAAAAAGATGGTTCTTCAAGGGTTCTTTAGTAGAGAAAATGGTTCTATATAGAACTATGAACACTTGAAGAACCATGTGCAGTAGATGGTTCTATATCGAATCTTTTTAAAAAGGGTTCTATTTAGCACCAACATGGCTCTTCTATTGTTCTGTTGTCCAGCTTGTAACAACAGAAGAACCATGTTTGGTGCTATATAGAACCCTTTTCAAAAAGGTTGTATATAGAATCATCTACTCCACATTCTGAAGAACCCTTTCACGATGCAAAGAACCCTTTAATCATGTGAAGGGTTCTTTGAGTGTTCATAGTTCTATATAGAACCATTTTCTCTACTAAAGAACCCTTGAAGAACCATCTTTTCTGTAGACACATTTGATATAATTAGTAGGGCACTGTAAAAAATAAAAATGAAGGAACGTTAGATGTGTTCAGATTGATGAACATAACTGTAGAAGTTTCTGATAAATTACTAACATCTTTCTATTCCCAAAAATGGGAAATGATGAAGCTTTTTGTGTTTTTACAGCATTTCAGTTTACACTGCAGAAGTTATTAAAGCAATGAGCCACTTGAGGAGAAGAACGTTTGGTCGCCCATCGCTGTATATTACAGTCATTTCATGAACTTTTTTAACTTTTTGTCGTACAACAATGAACATATGATATCACAGAACTGTTTAATGCAAACATTTTCACTTTATAAGTACTTTTTAGTCACCAAATTACCACCATGAGTCTTATTTAGCGCCATACAGCGGCGCCATCTTCTCACACTGGGGCTGAATCTCAAATGGCTCCCTGCTCCCTACATAGTGCACTAGGTAAGAGTTTAAATACTGGATCCTGCAGCCCAACAGAGCAAAATACAGCTAAGAAACAGTCATTTGGGATTCAGACACATCCACACTCAATACATGATGCACTGTTTGGCTGTAGAGGCTGGAATTACTAGGCTTTCATAGCCAGCACACTATTTAGTGTGTTTGGGATTCAGCCTGGGTTTGACGCGACTTCTGACTGAAACATGAACATTTGATGCGTATAAGACGATCAAGTGAAATTTTTTAGACTTTCATACTGCCGTTATACAGTTAATCATACTGTAACTACTTTAATTCAAGCCTGTGATATTAATGATGGAGTAGTCTAGGCTGTTGGCTCTTTTAGCCTGTTAGCTGGCTGACCAGCCCAGTTCTAGTTAAAAATATAGGTTACCAGCCCCTCAGTTTAAACAGAAAACAGGTTCTCACTTCATCAGTACACTCGGTGGTCCATATGAGCAGCATTAGAGTCAAAGATGATTTTATTAATAGCAAGGTTTTTTGTGTCGTGGCGCTGTGATACAGAGTTCAGCTGTTGTGAGGCGTCATAGATGTGTAAATAACAAACTGTAAAAACCTTGTTAAGTACTTAACAAAGTTAATTATTTGCTTGTTGATTCTCTTCTTGTTACTTCTTTTCTTTTTCTTGAGGGCCTTGTTCTCCCTTTCCTGCTGTAACACTGAGAATTTCCCATTGTGGGACTAATAAAGGATGATCTTATCTTATATTGTGGATTTTACAGCGGCTTCAGACGCAGATCAGCCGATCAGCCGATCAGATTTTAGGACCAGAACTATCCGTTTTATAATATAGAATAAAACAGAAAAGGTTA